>NC_132889.1:32916150-33270317 GCF_030463535.1 Salminus brasiliensis | reverse complement strand
GTTAGCCAGCTTTATTGTGTCTTCTGACATTCAAGATTGCTTTGTGCCATTCATGCTAACTGGCCACATTAGCCATCTGTCATGTCTGCTAACAACACAACAGCAACACACACACATATACACATACACACACACCTTCACTGTTCTAGTGATAAACACCCAATGATTCATCCTCCCCATCCAGCCCCAATGATTGTCTCCCACCCTGCTGTAGACAGTGTCCATAACTAATGATGTGCGTGCTCTGCTTTAGCTAGCGCTAATCATTGGTCTGATTGATCGGCCAACTGCTGAAAGGCTAATGACATCATTACAGATGTTTGAACCACTTGCTGTTGTCTTTCCAAACTCGAGCTTCTCAGTGGCGCCTTATACCAGCTCTATTACGGACATCAAGTTTGGAGGCGGTGCTCTTGAAGCGTAATTAGCGACCTGTAGTTTTTCAACTCCTGGCTAAATACGCTGAGGATAAACATGTCGTGGATCCACCTCATTGCCAGTCATTAAGAGATGCCAATGTATTACTTACCATTAATATTGTACACTTGCAGAATACTCGTATGCTGTCTGATGTTTTTGAACTGGAAAATATAACAAGGTGTAATTCCCATCATAAAAGAGCAATCCCATACAAACATCTGATATATAGCAAAATATAGATTTGAAATATTACATATTACCAAATATAATGTTTTCAATATCCTATGTATTGTCTCGGGTCTCCAAAACAGGAACATTGCAGGAGAAGCCTTCATAACTTTCAATGGATGTCAGAGATCTTGTGGAGGATATATATATATATATATATATATATATATATATATATATATATATATATATATATATAAGCTAATTGAGGGAATGCCAAGAGTGTGCAAAGCTGTCATCAACATAATGCAATTTCTTTACTTAATTACTTAATCACTTAATTTAACTCAATAGGTGTTCCTTAATAGTTTCAATGTCTTCAATATTAATCTACAATGTAAAAAATATAATACTAATACTAATACTAATATAAAAAAAATTACTAATACAAATAATACAAAAAACCATTGAATGAGAGGTGTGTCCAAACTTTTGACTGATTTTCATATGTATATATATATATATATATATATATATATATATATACATACATACATACACACACACACACACACACACACACACACACACAGTATGGATAAGCTATTTGTGCAATGGTGTGTTTTATTCTCCATGCAGGCTGGAACACTGTGCTCCAGCCATACCTGCTCAGCGTGTTACAGCATCTTTCAATTACCATGGCAACATGTGACCATCGCTGCTGCCGAGCAGAAGCTAAGGGATATTATTATTGTTTTTTATTTATTTATTTATAATGTCTCTCCCAGAAATCGGTATTATAGTATGAAATCTGTCACAGTTTGTTTCAATGGCATGGGGAAAGTTTGTGAAAGGAGCCAAAAGCACCAGAAATAGAGCGAGTGAACCAGAGCTGGACTGACTACTTCATTGTTCACCTCCGACAAGGTACTGAGTTGCCTGCTGTTCTTTTTTTCTATAAGGGTCTCCAGTCTCATGCTGGTTAACAGCCTTATGGCAGGAACAGACTCTGTTTACTGCACGGAGGATCAGTGTGTGCTTAGAAACAGTGACTCAACATATTTCCTTTTTTCATTCCCATGAGGCTTAAAAGGTTGTTCTCTCCTACACCAAAAAGCAGACTTCTAATGCTCCACTTTCACAGCGCTGAAAGTCTCATAAAAGGAACCATAACTCCTGTGTGGTTTACGTTTCTCGACGTTATGTCTTTTTTGGTTCGGTGTTTTGGCCAATAAGCATGCTGCTTAGACACCGCAGCCAGCGCCGTGGACAAAACACACTCACTTTGAAGTTGTCGCCATGACGCAGAGATAATGAAGCAGCCGGACTTTGTACTGGTTGGATGATGCCAATTTTGTATCGGACCTATTATGTCTCATCATTCGCCGCCACATGATGCTAATTGGATGAATCTGAACGCAGCGTTTGTTTTCGGGGAACAGTCAGATCAAGGACGGGCCTCATGCAAATAGGCAAAATGTCCTCATGCAAATAAGCGACACGTCTAAACCAATCAGCACACCCTCTGAGAATCTCAAGGCAGTTTAGTTCCATTTCGTTTTCATTTAATAAGCGAGGAGAGAAATAAATACATGAATAAATTGTGGCACGCCAGACTTGTGGCACACTCAGCGTAGATGGTTACCAAAGTGTGTTAAATAATTAGGTACTTCTAAACCATCAACAAGTACAAAGCTAATAGCAACAACAGTCCATATATTATTCATGTAAAATCCAGTACATACATAATATATTCACTGATCATCCATAACATTAGCACCACTGACAGGTGATGTGAAAAAACACTAATTACAGGCTCATCTGTCACAGGGTGGTATCTACACATTAGTTCTTGAAGGGAATGTGTTGTTAAAAGCAGTAAGAACCAAGCAAGAACCAAACTGGCCAGATGACGAAGTCATAACATCTCCAAAACATCAGGCAAGTCGTTTTTCAGGGGTGCAATGGTTAGAACCTACCAAAAAAATATATATGCAATCCATGGGAGCCCCACTTCACAACTTACACGTCTTAAAGAATCTGCTGCTAATGTCCTGGTGCCAGATACCACAGGACACCTTCAGCGATCTTGTAGGGTCCATGCTCGAATGCTGAGATCTTTGTGGCAGCAATAAGGGGACCTATTCAGTTTTAGGCAGGTGGTACTAATGTTATGGCTTTTTGCAAGGTGGTTGGTATGATATACCAGGTGGTTGCTAAAGTGTTGCTTGGTGGTTGATATGGTATTGCTAGGTGGGTGTTATAGTGTTTCTTGGTGGTCACAATGGTGTTGCTGGGTGGTTACTGTAAAGTTGCTTAGTGGTTGTTAGGGTATTGCTAGGTTGTTGAAAGGCAGTTGCCATGGTATTACAGGTGGTTGCATTTTGCATCTATTTTCTCCATTGTCTGCTTCCTCTCTGGAGCAGATGAACATGAACCTATTGGCATCATACCTAAAGTCAGGTGTGGGTTGAAGGGGTATACAGCGTTGGGCTGTGGATCAGTAGAAAAACTGTGTTCTCTGGAATGATGGTTGATGGTGCTCTATCCAATACTTTTGGGATGGGTTGGGGATGAGGTAAAGTGGTGATCTTCCAACATCATGACATCACTAACATTCTTGTTGTTGAAAGCAATCAACATCTCACAGCAGTGTTCCAAAATCTAGTAGAAAGCCTTCTTCCCTGGCCAGTGAATGATCAGCTGTCTGAATACTTTTGTCCTTATAGTGTATATATTACATACCTGGAATCAACGCTGTTTAAGAGCCATGATGCATATTTGAATCATTAAACATAAATTCTTTCAAGTCTCAGAATTGCGCTCATAGTGTGACACAAACAAACTGGACTGCTTAAGCTGAATCACAGTGGAGCTAAACACACATCAGAAAGGAAAGAGAAGCCAAGGGATGCAAGTGGGGGCAAGGCTAGAAGCCACTGAGGACACAATGAGCCGCCATTGTGCCGCAAACAAGCCAATAAAAGCAGAGATTATTGGGGGGGGGGGGTTATTTGTTTGTTTTGAGCCCTCTGTACATAGAAAACCAGCATTTTTCATTCTGCAAAAACCAGCATTTTTCATAGGCTTGTTAAACATGTGCTTATATTTTGCCCTAACCGAAGTCACATACTTACTATTAATACATTACACAACTTCCTCACTAACTTAACTTTATAACTAACTTTATAACACCAGCTATGCAACACTATACCTGTGACCAAACCCTCTTATCAAGTTGCAGCACCTCCAGGGCCCAACTTCAATACACTGTAAACTGAGGTCATTTAAACTGAAGGTTTAATCCCCCTGCTTTTCTTTTTTACAGTGGACCCAACTTCCTACTCTGTTGTTTTGCAGTCCAGGTCATATTTGTTGGTCATTATAAAACTCTTCTTTTTTTATTTTGGCAGCAATACGCCAGTTAGGCCAGTGGCCAAAGGCAAAGCAGTCTCATAATCAATACCTATCTGTGATTGTAATCAAGATCTCTGCTATTTATAGCCTGTCCCTTTGCCTAGGGCTCTAATAAGGCAGCGAGAGCTAAAGGTCGAGAAGGGAAATTTAAGGTGGCATTTTGAATTAGGAAAATGCAGAGGGCAGCTGTTGGGCTCGACAGCATTACTTTAATGACTGTGTGGTTTAAAAGCCTGTGCAAGCCACAGAGGAGAAGATGCACTAAAGAAATATTGTTTTCTGTCCAAACTCTCGGACCCCAGGGCTTTTTTAATGTAGTTGTGCTGTATGTGTACCTGGAGATTGCAGTTTTCTTCTTTGTGGGCAGATACTCAAGTAAATGGAGTCTGAATGTGTTTTTAAAACAAGCAGCAAGGTTTTACTGCTTCCTCCCTTGCATTTTATTGTACTTTATTGAAGTCATTGAAGTCCATGCACAAAATGATGTGTGCTTTAGCTCCTTAAAAAGCCTATATCCAACCAGTGGGTCAAAAGTGCTATTGCAAACCTCTATTAGCAAAGAATAGTCCCACAAGTTTGTACAGAAGTCCCTGTAGTGACTGAATAATACACCTTAGTGTGCAATAACTGAAGTGTTAAGGGGTTAAAGTAGTCCTAACTCCCTTTATTCAGTTCATTTAAACAGGTTAATTTTATGCTTCTGTTCCTTTATGACTGATATGTAATGATGTAATTGACCTCCGTTTTGATTGGCTGCCCTGAAAGGTGCCCTTATTCAAAAAGCAATTTAAAAAGCACTGTCATTCTGAAACATAACATTCATTTTTCTATTTCTTTTAATGCGTGAAATGAATTCATTAATTAATGTAGTAGCCCAGTACAGATGGTTCACCATTGTATTAAATAAGTAGCTAGTTTTAATCTACAACCACACAATTAATAATAACTGTCCATTTATAATTCATATATCCAGGACATTCACTATATATACTATATGTCCAATTGTTTATGGACACCCCATCTATTGAATGAATTCAGCTACTGTAAGTTGCACCTATTGCTAACACAGATGTGAACATGCACACACACAGAGCTTGACTAGTGTCTGTAGAGAAGTACTGCCAATAGAATAGGACTCTCTGGAGCAGATAAACATGAACTTATTGGCATCATACCTAAAGTCAGGTGTGGGTTTGAGAGGTATGAAGCCCCCCCAGCATTGAGCTGTGGATCAGTAGAGGGGCTGTGTTCTCTGGAATGATGGTTGGTGGTGCTCTATCCAATATCCAATCAAATTCTCACAGCAGTGTTCCAAAATGTAGTAGAAGGCCTTCTTCCCTGGCCAGCAGAGACAGTTAAAGGATAAACTCAGCATAAACTCTTTTTAAATTCCTTTGGTTTTGGGAGAAACAATGAATGATCAGCTGTCCCAATACTTTTGTCCTTATAGTGTATATGTTACATAACTGGAAGCAATGCTGTCTAAGAGCCATGATGCATATTTGAATCATTAAACATAAATTCAATCTCAAAATTCCACTCATAGGGTGCCGGGGTGGCACAGCAGTCTAAGTGCTGATTGTGATTGTGAGTTTGATCCCTGGGTGATGCCACCAGCATCTGTGGCCGGGGATTCAAAAGCCCAATTAGCCTGGCTTTCTCTGAGAGAGGGTGAGAATTCAGTTTTCTGTGATATGAGCCCTTTAACACTAGCATTGTTTTTCCCGGTTTGGACACAGTCCAGTTCCTCTCAGATTTACTGCAGAACAGAGACTGTAATTTTGCTCTGACTTTGTCTTTAATGCCCGTGGCCATCTGGGAGCTGTAGGTTGCCTCCTGTCGTACTGGCTGCCCCTGCAGTGATTAGTCATGTTTGTCTTGGCATGTGTGAATACATGTGTGTGTGGAGAGAGAGAGAGAGAGAGAGAGAGAGAGAGAGAGAGAGAGAGAGGGGAGGGGAAAGATGAGATAGAGGGAGAGACTGAGAGATGGGGAGAGAAAGGAGAGAAGAGAGTAACTAAGAGTGAGAGAGTAGGAATAAAAAGAGGGCAAGGCAGAAAGATGGAGAGAGGGCAGAAAGTGAGATAAAGAAAGAGAGAGACAAAGAGGAGAGAAGACAGAGAGGAGAAGTGGAGAGGGACAAAAAGAGAAGAGAGGTTGAGAGGTGAAGAAAAATAGGAGAGAAGAGAGGAGAGAGAGAGCGACAGATACTAGAAAGAGAGTGAGAGAGAGAGAAAAATGAGAATAAGGGAGAGTTAGAGAGATAGGAGGGAGACCAAGATGAGGAGGGAGAGGCAAGACAGAGAAAAAGGAGAAGGAGAGAGTGATACAGAGACAGAGGAGAGAAAGAAAGGAGAGAGACAGAGAGAAGAAGAAAATGAGGGAGCGATAGAGAGACAGAGGAGAGAAAGTGAGAGAGAAGAAGAGAAAGAATAAAAAGAGGATGAGAAAGAGAGAGAGAGATAAAGAAAAAGCAGAGAAAGAGAGAGAGAGAGAGAGAGAGAGAGAGATGGAGAGACAAAAAAGAGAAGAAGAGAGAGAGAGAGATGGAGAGACAAAAAAGAGAAGAAGAAAGAGAGAGAGATGGATAGACAGGAGAGATGGTGAGAGAGAAGAGACAAAGGAGAATTAGGGAGAGATAGAGAGACTAGGAGAGAGAGAGCAGAGACAGAGAGAAAAAGAGAATGAGGGAGAGACAGAGAAAGTGAGAGACAGATAAACAAAGAGGAGAGAGAGAAAGAGTGAGAGAAGATGGGAATGAGGGAGAGAGACAGAGAGAGCTAGAGAAGATGAGAAAGGAGAAAGAGGGAGAGCGTGATAAAGAGAGAGAGAAGTGGAGGGAGAAACAGAGAGTGACAGAAGATCAAGAAAGAAAAAGAGAAAGGGCAAGTTAGAGACACAGAGGGGCAGGAGAGAAGAGAGAGAAACAGAGTGAGATAAAGAGATAAAGAAAAAGCAGAGACAAGAGAGAGAGAGAAAGAGGAGAGGCAAAAAGAGAAGAAGAGAACAAGAGAGAGAGATGGAGAGAGAGAGACAAAGGAGAATGAGGGAGAGATAGAGAGACTAGGAGAGAGAGCAAAGACAGAGAAAAAGAGAATGAGGACGAGACAGAGGAGAGAAAGTGAGAGAGACGATGAAAAAAAGGGAGAGAGACAGAGAGAGTAGAAAGAGTGAGAGAGAAGAAGAGAAAGCTGGAGAGAGATCTTTAGTTCTGAGAGAATCTTGGGTCATCTGTCTTCTGTCTTCTACCATATTTAGGTCAGGGGACAGTAAGGGTCATTCCAGAAGCTACTGTTTGAGTCTCTTCAGGTGATCCATGGTGGATT
Source organism: Salminus brasiliensis (assembly GCF_030463535.1). Lineage (NCBI taxonomy): Eukaryota > Metazoa > Chordata > Actinopteri > Characiformes > Bryconidae > Salminus > Salminus brasiliensis. The sequence continues at coordinate 33,262,986 of NC_132889.1, read as the reverse complement.
TTGAGGTACTTTTTTGGATCAGTAACCTGCTGTAGATCTCACCCTCTTTTTTCAGCCTGTTAACAGTTGATATTTGCACCCATTGCTGGCATTTTGTGGGATTTATTCTTTCATCCATGTTTTTTTCTGTCCTGGCACTGAAGTGGTGGAACGAACCTCTCCTGGGTGTCCGAATGGTAGAGTCGCTCGCTGTCTGCAAACGCAGACTGAAGTCTCACCTCTTCCGAGAGTACTTGGGTGAAGAGTACAGTACTATGGTCTCCATATTGACTTGTGTTTAGTAGTGTCTAAACTTAGAGGTATCTTTGAATTCTAGTCTATTCAAACTAGCTGAGGTTATTTTTGAGGTAACAGCGAAGCTCTGTGGATAAGAGCATCTGCTAAATGGCATAAATGTAAATGTAATTTTGTGCAATCTTGTGTATCTGGCTTGTCTGGATGGAGTCTATGAGGATGTCTGAAGTCAGGTATGGAAAAGTGTATTTTCTTCTTTTGACTCCTCCATGAGGCTCATTTGAACAAGCAATGCTGCACAGTGGAATAGTGCACCAACGTCTGATGATAAAATATGATATATGTATATGAAAGAAGAAGAAATATGTATATCCATACAAATCTATTCAAATGAATGAGCACTGAAAAATAATTTTTAGAGCGGTTCTAGTTGATCTGTGTATTTTCTTATGGTCTCCAATCCATAAATGGTACAACCAACTATGTCATGTCCCGAGATATGTTCAGGCATTTCATTGTCCACTGGCAGTCTGGGCCCTGAGAGTGCATTTCCAGGGCTGGGTGATGAATTTACACGCCTTATGTTTGAGCTGAACTCACACCTTTCCCATTGGCTCCTAGCATGTATCTATTTGCATACTGGACATGTCTTTTCCCCCTCACTCACCATTGTTGTGTGTAGTCATTCCCTCCAGGCTACATTCTCTTGGGTGCACATTTATATTTTATATAACTCTCTGACCTCAGTGTTGAAGACTGTAATAGGACATTACTACTTTCTCTTCTGCTGGGTATGGCTGAATACTACAGTGATCACCCGAAATTATGCCACCTGCATTTGTCCATCCATCCATCTTCTTATCAACTTCTACCTGGTCAAGGTCCCGGTGGGTCCGGCGACTACTCAGAATCAATGGGCACAAGGCAGGAATTCAACTCATTTAGAGATGAACTTGAACCCAACTCAATACGAGACAAGTGTGTGGCCACGTAGTGGTGCAGACGGATGAGTGTACACTTCCATTAGCCTCGCAGCTCCAGTGCGAAACTGCAGAAGTAAACTCCAGACACCAAACCCTGTCTGGACTGATTGAGTACGTTTGTGGTAAGAGGGAAAGTGTGTCGATTTGATTTATCACCAGACTATTCCTTTAAATTCTGAAAGGCTTGGATTTCTTCCTCCTTCTCCTCCTTCTTTTTCCTCCCTTTCCTCCCCTGTGAGAAGGGAGCGCGGTGGAGTGTGAAACATCACACTCATTTGTTGATCTGAAAAGGTCAATGGAGCACAGGGACTTGCCCGTGAGCAGACTTCTAACACATCTAGTGCCTATATATGTGTGTGTGTGTGTGTGTGTGTGTGTGTGTGTGTGTGTGTGTGTGTGTTTGTGTCTGCTTTGGCTTGTTTGTGAGTGTTCGAGAGACAGAGAAAGACAGACAGATAGACATGGTGAGAAAGGAATGGGAGGTGCTGCTTGTCATGCTGTCAATAACATTGTCCTTTCTTTTGTGGCCAGTTTATTAGAAACAATACAGTACTGTGTAAAACTGTAGAAGTCCACCCTATATTCTTTCAAGTTCCAGTCAAAATATCCATTAAGTGCAAGGCTCTCGTTTTTCAGCAGGTGTTTCTCAGGAGATAAGGTAGAAGATCCTCCTTTCACATAAGGAAGGATACGAAATTCAAAGGAAAATAGGTGAAAAGGGGAGTTTTCAAAACTGAGGTTCAAAAAAGACTCAATGCCTCACAATCTTGCAAGTTCAGATAGACCAACAGAAGTGCCTCATCAGACAAACAGCACTTTTCTCCATCCTTCTACTGTGGAAAGATGTGAAAGGATGTGGAGCTGAGCATTTAATGAAACTAAACCTGTTGAAGATGCTACTGTTCTCAGAACAATGCACTTAACGCCCCAGCGTCCAGACCTCAACATCATTGAATGTGTTTGGAATGACCTGGATGGTGAGAAGCCGAACATGTGAAGAACACCTAAGACTTAACTTTGAAGGTATGGATAATTCACCAAATTGGATGGTCTTGGTGGGTGTCCTTGGTATGCTGTAGTTAGTACCTACCAAAAGTGGTTCAGAGAAGGACAGCTGTCTCAAGGCCTCAAGGTGCAGATGATGCAAGTGGGAAGGCTAGCCTGTCTGGTCCAATCTCAAAGCAGAGCTACTCTAACACAGATTGCAAAAACCAGTCCTCAATTGTTTAGAGCTGTTCTAGTTGATCTGTGTATGTTCTTTTGGTCTCCAAGCCATACATGGCTTAGATGGTATAACAAACAATGTCATGTCTCAAGATATGTTCTGGCCAGGCCATGCCTGCAACGATTTTCATTGTTCACTGGCAGTTTGGGACCTCAGAGTGCATTTCTGGGGCTTGGTGATGTTTGGGTGGTGCAACCTTAATGAGCTAAACACATTTCCTATTGGTTCCTGGCTCCATCTATTTGCATACTGGACTGCAAAATGTCTTTTTCCCCTCACTCACCATTGTTGTGTGTAGTCGTTCCCCCAGGCTACATTCTCTTGGGTGCACATTTATATTTTATATAACAGTTAACTTTCTGACCTCAGTGTTGAAGACTGTAAGAGGACATAACCATTTTCTCTGCTGCTGAGTATGGCTGAATACTACAGTGAACACCCAGATTTATGCCATCAGCATTTGTGAAGATCTGTGCATCCATCCATCTTCTGATCAGCTTCTTTCTAGTCAGGTTCACGATGGGTCCAGCGCCTACTCAGAATCACTGGGCACAAGGCAGGAATACCTGCTGGACAGAGCACCAGTCCATCACAGCAGTTGTGAAGATGGTAGTTGGTAACACGGCAGTAATTAAACGTTTATGATATCTATCCATCCATCTTCTAATCAGCTTCTTCCTGGTCAGGGTTGCATACCCAGAACCACTGGGTGAAGATGGTATTTGTTCATTTCAGTTATTTAAAAATTATGATATTAATTGAATATGTCTAATAAGTTTAGCTGGATAAAAGGATGTAAATCTAAGCCAAATTGAATGTGTTATCTGTTGGTGTGGCGCAACAGATAACACCACTTCCTGCCACTAAGCTGCCACACCATGTGGGAGGCTGGGGTTTGAATCCCAGTCTGGGTGACTATGATATAAGAGTCTTTGGGCAAGACTCTTAACACTACATTGGCCCACCTCTGTAATACGAGTAAACTTGTAAGTGGCTCTGGATAAGAGCGTCAGCTAAATGCTGTAAATGTACGTTTCTTTGAAGTCATTTTATTGGTTTAGGTGAACATTACTAGTTTGAGTTGGACTGGCCATATTTAGTTAGGTTTTTGTGTTTTTTCAGTGAAGAACCATTGACCAGGGAAAGAACCTTTTCTCACTATTGCTAATTATATCTTATTATAGAGAGTTCTGAGTTGTGTGTGTTCTAGACAACTAGCAAGCCTCCCCTGCCTCCTGAGAGAAATTTGAATTTGGCTGACCTGCAAATTTCCTCGTGCCCATCCCGGGCTCTGTGATTTGTTATTGCAGTATAATACCAACACAGTTACACACTCTTTTATGCCGTGGGCTTGAAAAGCTGAACCGTTGGCCGCGTCTTTGTATGCAGATGTTGTTTATGTTCACCCAATCCTGCTGCTTCATTAGTTTGAGTTTAGGTGTGAAGATGCTCATCCATTATATTGGCTTAACAAGATAATTGGAACGGAATCATTCTGCAGACAATGTGCTCCCTGGTGTGAAATTATGATGAAACAGGCTTATCGGAAACTTATTTTGATTGTTTTAATCAGGTTTGCTTCCAACCCTGTGCTTGGCAACAGTGTTCTGGTGCATTCCTGAAAGGGAACAAATGCAAGTTGGCAAAACCAGAGGCTTCTGGAGGCTCACTAAAAGCCACCTGTTGCAAGGGAACGAGGCTAACAAGACAATCAAAGGGAGTCAGGTGAAGGACGGATTTTATTTTGCTCCAGCCCCAGGTAATAAGAATCATGTTCTGATGTCACACAGGGTGGGGGCAGCTTGTCCGGCTGGATTTCCTTCTCTCGATTGGTGATTCACCTCGCTTAGTGGGAGATAACCCAATCATGGCAACATCGGCTCACGGACACAAACAGTGCGGCAGGAGACCAAGCAGCCTGCAGGATATTAACACACATGACCACATGCTTTTACGCACATTCGTTTCCTTTGGAGTTCTGGGAAATGGAGACTGAGTGTGTCAGTAGGTGGCAAATCGTCACATTAACTTGTTTTCACCCTCATCCCTCCACCTGAGCCCCTGCAGAAAAAGCAAGCAAGGCAAGGTTCTGTACAGTTTATTTCACACCGGTCCAGATGTATTCCAGCCTCGGGGGGAGGGGTTGCTGCGCTAAGGTGTGATCAAACCGCTTTCTGCAGCCGTACTGTTGTGCTGGCTTGTGTCTGTTTGAAATAGGGGAATTAGGGGAAGTGAAGCCACTGATATTCTGTGCGTAATTGTTGCACAGCGGGAAGCTTGTAAAATAGGAATTGCACTAATCCAGGGTTGTTGCCTCCCAGTCTCGGTTTCCAAGTACTAGATCAAGAAGGAAGTGCCTTTATTGTCATTATATACTTTATGTTCTCTTCACTTATGCTCAAAGGCTATGCTTAAGATCCAACAGTGGCAGATTACTGAACCGGGTATTGAACCCACAACCCTGTGATCAATAACCCAGATCTTGAGCCACCTAGCCAACACTGCTCTTTCCAGCTGGAACAGGGTAATTCGTCAAAAATGGTACTTAAGTACAAGTAGAGTTACTGGTCATGGTCTAAAGGTTAGAGATGCAGACTTTGGGCTGGAAGGTTGCCAGTTCAATCCCCTGGACTGCCAGGAAGTGGGGCCAGGGAAGTGAAGGAACAGTGCTTTTTCCTTCCTCAACATTCATGGCTGAAGTGCCCCTGGGTTAATTTGCTTTTTTTGCAATCCTCCAAGCAGACAACTGTCCAAGAGAAACTTGACCTCCTATTCCTTTTAACTGCCATGACTTTATTACATTAGACTTGAGGAAGTGGCTACCTTGAAATGCTTTTCTAATAGCCTTCTCCTGCATCGTCGGCATCGATTATTAATGAATTAAACAGAACATCAGACTGCTTGGCAGCTGCTTGGAGAAGCCTATGGCCACTGGTGGTTGGGACAAGGTTTTAGAAGTATTCATAAAGCTTTGCATCACCTGGTCTTTCCTATCCATAAATAGGCATAGTCCTAACAACCTACCACCTACCTTACTTTACTAACCCTACTCACTCTAATGTGACCTTATAGGTCACTATATTGGTTTAATTACAGACTGCCCAGAATTGTCCATTGGTTGAGGCACAATTTATCAACCCCCTCTACCCCTCCAGCATTGGTCAGTTTCCAATCAGAGGACCATTGCTGTCTGCTGTCAAGATACTATTCGGGAGGTGGTCCATTCTCAGCGCAACCGTCATCCTGGCAGGGTAGCTTTTATGGAGGCGTGTGTGTGGTGCTGATATGAGTATATCTGGCACAGTGGTACCACTGGGTTTTTACATGCCTCTGGGTCGCTAGTAGGTTGAGAGTGGGTCCACTACCAGCTCTGTACTCCACATCTGACCATAGTGTTTAGGGAGGCTCTTTTTGTGCTGTGGACCAGCACACATGCAAACACATGCACTTGTGTACTTAACCATGCATCACACTGCCAAACTCCAACCTTTTCCAAAGCTCAGTGTGTGTGTATGTGTGTATATTTGTTTAGTACACCCTGGCAGCTAAGCTAAATTCTGCTGGGTCAAAACTGTACCAGTGCTGCCAATACTCTTCGGAAAACCAGTGCCAGTTGCCCAGACGCAAATTAAACCTGTTCTGAAATGAAAAATGATTTGAGATGAAATTAAAGCAGGCTGATTCTGTGTTGAGGAAATTATCCGTAAAAATATTACAAATGAATTTTCTAATGAATTTTCACACATTGCTTCCAAGGATAATAGAGTCATGTGGACATGATGTTTCTCATAACATTATGCAGCCAATATCCAGTATGTATCCCGGAAAATCCACTAAGAACTACATATAGTCTTCACTGGTAGATCAAAACCTTGTATCTCCAGATACAAGCACCTTTTTGTATTTACAGGTTCCTTCCAAGTCATTCTGCATTCATCATGAGATCTTCACACAATGTAAAGAACAACATCCAGATTTTCTTCTGGGGATTTTTCCATAAAAGCCATGTATATGCAAGCTTCGCTGCCAACAAAATGTTATCAAATCCATACATATACAAATAAAAGAGTACCCCAATAAATTCCTAACATTTGCTCAAAGATATGTCATACATATTGTTTATGTACAGCTCCTGTCTACTGATGGCGCTGTATCTCAAAATGCACACAACCTGTCTGCCATGTACTTGAAGAATAATTGAGAAAACAGTGAAAACACTACAGCTACATTCACACACATTCACTTACTATCCACAAACCGTTAGCAAGCTTAAGAGATTGTAGCCGGTTAGCTTTTAGCCGTGCCCCCCAGTTGCATCCCCGGGTTAGGCTTTCTCGAGTCCTACTGGTAAAACAAATAAGCCTGTGCTTTCCCTTCTGATATGTGTTATAGTCCAGTTTGTTTTGCAGGGGCGATGGTCGAAGCTAGTGTTGGCTAGCATTAGCTTTTAGCCTAGCATGGATTCAAGGTCTGGTTCACATAGAAAACTAGCATAACTATCAGAGTCTGGAGGTGATGTGTTTGCTCTCTAGTGTCAACACCATCTTTTTCTACCATTTCTCCAGGTTTGACTGGGGCTTTTGTCTAGTGGGCGGGGTGTTTATGTACATTTAAATAGTAAATGTAATGTAACGAATCAAGACTGTGATGTAACAGTTTGGGGGTTTTGGAATTGGCCTGTTTTCCAGCTCTGTTTTTCTTGTGAAGGATGATGGTTTGTCACTTCCAGGAACCATGAACTGTCATTATTCAACTGTGCCAAGGTCAATACATGCCGCCATTCTAGAGCCCATTCTAAACAGTTGGGGAAGTGCTGCACTATAGCTTGTGGTGTTTGTGTTTTGTGTCTGAGAGTGGTGCAGCTGCTTATGCTGTTTGGTATATGAGTGTGGTTTGATATAGCTGCTTATGTTGCCTGTCATTGAGCAGATGGACTCTCTTTGCTCTCTGCATACTAAACTGCCTGACGAGCTCATCTATACGCATCAGTCTAGATGCTTTGATTCAGCGTAATTATGGCTGCGCATAGCAAAGTGTTTTCTCTGTCTATTTATTTGTATTTTTGGCCACATAACTTTGAGATGAGTGATTTGGGCTGGCAGGGTTTCCTTGTTGCAGTGTAATTTTATGGATCTTTTTCCTTATAGGAATGAATGGGGGTGCAACAGTTACTAATACCCAACCTAGCACATGGGGCACCACACCAACCACTGGGTGGCACCTCAGCAACCACCTAAAACATCATACCAGCTATCTGGGATGCCATAGCAGTTGCCTAGTCTCCCTTAAAATCCACTATGAACTACATATAATCTTCACTGGTAGATCAAAACCTTGTATCTCCAGATACAAGCACCTTTTTTGCCTAGCACAACCTGAGCAACCACTAAGCAATGCCATAGCGACCACCTGGAATACCATAGCAAACCATTTAGCAACACCTTAGGAAAAACCTGGGATACTGGAGCAACCACTTAGCAACACCATAGCGACCGCCTGGAACGCTATAGAAACCACTTAGCAACATCATAGCCACCACCTGGGATACTATAGCTACCACCGAACAATACCAATAGGAACCACCTAGCAACTCTGTAGCATCAATCTAGCAACCGATTAGCAACAGCATTTTAACCACCTGGGATGCAATAGCCGCTGTCTAGCAACTACATAGCAATGACTTAGCAACCCCATAGAAACCACCTGAAATATCATAACACCCATGGAGCAACTGCTTAGTAACTACATGGCAACTATTCTGCTTTTCCTTCAGAGAAGGCACTGTTCTGGTGCGTACCTGTAGCGTACCTGTAGCACTGCTGTGATTTTAGTTGAGTAACGTAACCAGTGTCCGACCGTGACGCCTGGAATCGGTGTGTTGAACAGCTGTTCAGTAAGGGCCACAGAGTGCAGAAAATGAGAATAAATGGAATGTGCTTATCACTGCAAAAATACTGTGCAGAATTGCAGGCCCTAATAAGTGCACCTACACACACACACACACACACACACACACACACACACAGTCACACTGCTGCCACCCGTCTCACTGGTTTTTGAGCAGCCAATCGATTTTCCCACTTGACCCCCACCTCTGCCGTTACTGCCGCTTGTCAGTGTTCCTGGGTGATGTCTGCACAGACTGCATGTCAGCTTTGTCATTTATTTCTGGGTCTTCCTCCTAAATATCCTGAAACTCTCTAAATGAACAGCCAGCTGCTGCACTTTCCAGAAAGCAGAAACTCTTACCTCCCGTAATCCCACCATCCACCCGTAACTGTCCTCACTCTCCTAACTCCCACTCTGTCACCATCATTGCTTTCTAGCTCTCTTTCTTGCTCGGCCCCAAATGTTATTTGCTATGAATGTTATTACTGCATTATTACAGTGTTATTTCTGCATTAGCACAGTGTTATTACTGTATTATTACTATGCTCTTACTGTATAATAACCACATATTACTGTATTAATAACATGTTATTACTGCATTATTACAATGTTACAACTGCATTATTACAGTGTTATTACTGCATTATTACAATGTTAGTACTGTATTATTAGTACAGGCTTAGCTTAGAAATTAATTCAAATGGGATGAAAAGATGGCAGATCAAAGAATGATCTCCTTTGTTCACAGTATTCACACTCTTATTTACGCCTCTTCCCTTTATCTTTATCCCCTTTTCTTTCTCTTATTAGTTATTACATGTTTTTACAGTATTATTACCATATTATTACTATATTATAAAACATGTTTAGTTTAGAAATTAATTGAAAAGAGATAAAAAGGGAAAAAATGATCTCCGACCTATCCGTTCTCTCTCTCCCTTTTCACATTGTCTGTGTTCACTTTTTATTACCCCTTGTATCTTTGTCTCTCTCTCTCTCTCTCTCTCTCTCTCTCTCTCTCTTTCTTTCTCTCTTTTTCTCTCTACTTCATCCCCAAGCACAGTTGAACATTTATTTTTGGTGAAACCTACACAGTATAACTTATTAACATATTGTAACCAGTAACCTGCAGTTATTACAGTTTTATTACAATGTTATTACTGTGTTATAACACATTCTTACTAAAAATTAGGGTTAAAAAAGCAAAGAATGCTCTCTTTCTCTTTCTTTTTACTGTGTTCACTCTTTTTTTTTACACCATTTCTCTTTATCCCCTTGTCTTTATCTGTCGTCACCATGTTATTACCATGTCATTGCCATATTATAATGTATTTTTAGTTTAGAAATGAATTTAAATAGAATAAATAGGATACAAGGCCTTTTCACCCTGTCTGAGTTCTCTTTAGCTTTTCCCCCTGGTATCTCTCTCTCTCTCTCTCTCTCTCTCTCTCTCTCTCTCTCTCGCCCCAAAAATCTCTCTATTCCAAATAGTGTTCACCCTTCTTTTATGCACTTTTTGCCAATTGTCTTTCCTGTATCTCTCTTTCTGTGTCTTTCACTCTCCTCCCCAAGTCCAACAGCCCTCTTTCAAAGAATTCCTCTTGGTGAAACCTACACATTATAAGTCACTACTGTATTGTAACTTATGTATGCATAAAACACATTTTATTACCATGTTATTACTATATTATAAAACATTCTTACCAAAATAACTGTTTATCCTTTATTGTCCCTTTTCAATCTGCATGTGTTTGTTCACGTATATCTTTACATCCTTGTATGGCTCTCTTAATATTGTTATGGTATATTTATGTAAGTTGTCACTTAATTACCATATTGTACACTTTTACAATTGGACATTCTGCAAGTAGGAGAATGCAATGGAAATAAAAGCAGAACAGTAGAAAATGAATATTTTGAAGCTCATTATTCATCAGTGAAGAACAAAATAGCTCTGTGTATCTCTCCCTCGTGCACCATCTCTCTCCATCGCTCCACAAACACTCCATCCATTTTCTGCGGCTGTTCGACGAGGCGAGAGCGTTTATTCATTTCCAGGGACGTCTCCGTCTCCATTTAGAGCAGTGTTAGAGACAGAGGGGAAGGGGAGGGGCTCGTTTTTCACAGTGGAGGAGGGGTCTAAAGCACTCCTGAGCCGCTGTCCCGGAGCCGCTGATGAATGTGGCCTTTATTCAGGCCGTGTGTGTGATCCCTCTCCTCTCTCAGATAGTAAAGTCACTTCTCCGTTTCCCCAGCTTTCATCAGCCCCTCGCTCTCGTGCTCGCTCGTAACTGAAGGAGGTTCTGGACGATTTGTTTGATGGTGTGTGTGTGTGTGTGTGTGCGTGTGTGTGTGTGTCAGTGTGTTATGATGGCGAGCTACGAGGCTCTGTAATGTGCTCAGCTGTGGGGAAAAGTGTGTTTATCCAGATAAGCTAATGTTCACAAAAGCACGTCTGCTCTGTGTGTGTGTGTGTGTGTGTGTGTGTGTGTGTGCTTCCATGTTTGTACCTGCACATGAAGGTTATGCATATTCTAGTCAGTGTGTGTGTGTGTGTGCGTGTAGACTTATGTGAGGATGTGCAAGAGTGTGTGTATTTGTGGTGTATTTGTGCATGTGTGTGTGTGTTTTTGACGATGTGTGAGAATGTGTGTAGTTGTGCATGCACGTGTGTATAATGCAGATGCTTTGTGTGTGTGTGTAGTTGTACTGGATATTTTTTGTGTATGTGTGTTTGGTGGGGAGTGTGATGTGTGTGTGATTGTATTGGGGAGTGTGTGTGTGTGGGGGTGTATGTGTTTTATGTTTGTGGTGTGTCCTTTGCACTTTAGGGGCAGCTTGTGGAGTAAAGGTTACAGGAGTGGGCTTGTCTTGGGACCGGAAGGTTGCTGGTTCAATCCCCTGGACTGGTAGAAAGTGGGAGTCTAAGGAGTGAAGGAATGACGCAAGGCACCTAACCTTCAGTTGCTCCCGGGGTGCTGAGGTCTTCTCACTGCCCTCTTCACTAGCATAAGTGTGTGTATTTACTGCCCTGGTTGAATTGTGCTGTACTGCTGTGCAACAGTTTTCTAATCTTCTAAGGTATTGGCTCCAGCTCATCAGTCCAGAAAACACAGCACAGATCCACTGCTCCACAGCCCAGTGCTGGGGGCTTCATACCCGTCTAGCTGCTGCTTGGCATTGAGTATGGTGACCTGAAGCTCATCTAGAGACATTTCATGCCAATCAGGGACTTGAACCTATAGCCTTCCACATGCTTAAGCACTGCTGGAGTTCAAGCTGCAGCGCTCCAGAAGGCTCTTCAGCTGGAAGCTGGGGGCGTAATTCTAGAAGGTTTCTCAGCCCAGTGCTGGGGGCTTCATTCCCCTCAAGCTGATGTTTGACATGAGGTGAACATTGTGATCATCTAGAAACATTTCATGCTGTGACATTGAGGGATTTGAACATGCAACCTTCCACTTGCAAAGTGGTTGAGCAATTCCGGAGTTCAAGACAGCTTTCCAAAAGGCTCCTCAGCCCAGTGCTGGGGCCATAATGCCAATGCTGGGGGCTTCATTCCAGAAGATCTCCCAGCCCAGTGCTGGGGCCTTCATACCAATTCTGGGGGCTTCATTCCAGAATATCTCCCAGCCCAGTGCTGGGGCCTTCATACCAATGCTGGGGGCTTCATTCCAGAAGGCTCCTCAGCCCAGTGCTGGGGGCTTCATTCCAGAAGGCTTCTTAGCCCAGTGCTGGGGCCTTCATACCAATGCTGGGGGCTTTATTCCATAAGGCCTCCAAGCCCAGTGCTGGGGCCTTCATACCAATGCTGGGGGCTTCATTCCAGAAGGCTTCTCAGCCCAGTGCCGGGGGCTTTATTCCAGAAGGCTTCTCAGCCCAGTGCCAGGGGCTTCATTCCAGAAGGCTTCCCAGCTCAGTGCTATAGACAGTGCTTTTCTATGGAGATTATAGATACTGGTATGGGCAGTTAAATGCCTGTGTCAGCAATGGGCGCACCTTAACGTAATTAATAATTAGAAGATGTGTCTTCAGGACATTTAATGAAAGTGGAACCTGCATTGGTGTGTGTGTATATAAGGGGTTAGGCGGCCATGCTTTTGCATGCAAAATTAATTGCCTGTCTGTTCAAGTCATATGCAATGAATGCAATTATGATTAAACCGCAGTAGTATCCCCACGGGCTTTTACACAGCAGGACGTGAACAGTTCTAGAGGATGAAGGCTGAGAATGACTCAGTGTGTTGTTCTCGTTAATAGCTTTTTGTTTTCTCTCCATCTGACTCACTTACTCCTTTAAGAGCCAGAGCTGCAGCTACAAACGCTCCTGGCTTTTTCTGCTCCACGCTCCGAGGGGAACCCCTCTTTGATGTCAAGTACGGGTTCGACTTGACGCTGGAAACTTCCAGAAACTGGAAACAGAAATCTGAAAGTTTTCTGCCACCTAACCTTTTCGGCGCTCCTCATGGCCATAGTGCTTTCAGAATATATGCAATATGCTGGGACACACTGACCCATGACATTTTATGCCATTCCAGTGAGGGTTTTGAACCTGCAACCTCCCGCATGCAGGACGCTTAAGCACCGCTGGAGTTCAAGCCGTGGCTTTCCTGAAAGCTTTTAATGTTCTCGTTGCTCCGGCGCTGGCATTGTTCTGTGGCCTGCATTGAAACCTAAGTAACCATTCAGAAGCCAAAAAGCTTTTTAATGTTTAAATGACTCCATCCGAAGCCCATAAAGTGCCCTTTGAAATCCTATTTTTAAAGGGCACTCATCTGTGAGTCGAATGAAGAATACCAGTGAAGCAGCAAGTGTGTGTGTGTGTCTGTGTGTGCCTGTGTGGGTGTGTTTAGCTCTTTGAGGATACCAGTATTATGGAAAAAGAGAACATTTGATGTTGTCGGGGAATTTTGCTGCTTTTTTGTAAGAAAAAGTTCAAGGAATATTTTAGGAGAGAAAAATTTGAATTTTCGTTTTTTCCCAAATGACGTTGAGCAGCCAGGACATGTTCGGAGCACATATACATACTATAATTGATATTTAATTGATATTATATTTGATATCTGCTCATTCATTTTTCCAACTATAAAGGCGTTCATCCTGCTTCTGTTGGAGTAACTCTCTCTACTGTCCAGGGAAGAAGGCTTTCTACTAGATTCTGAAGGAGCATTGCTGTGAAGATTTGACAATTGCAGAGTGTTAGTGAGGTCAGGATGTTGTATGATCACAACCCCATCTCACCCCCAATTCCCCAGCTCATCCCAAAAGCCACATGGTATCACATTCATACCAGCTCCAATGTACAAATACATATGTTAGACTGGCTATGCGCCCCCAAGCTACACAGGATGTTTGAAAAAAGGCATGCACAGAATGATGGGATAAGTAGTTTCCTACCTTCACGCTGGAATGTAAACACTATTTTGCCAAATACACACAACCCACACAACCAGTGTTTTCTCCATTATGAAGCTTATGAAAAAAGGAATTAGTGAATGGATGCTCATGCAGAAATAGTAAGAAATGCTCAATGCTGAATTAGTTAGAGTACCCCCAGGCCTGTGTAGCTTGGGGGCGCATAACCAGTGTAACGTATGTACTTGTACATTGTGGCTGATATGGGTTTCAGTAGCATATGAATGTTTTAGATGTGATGCCACATTACCCAAAAGTACTGAATGGAGCACCATCATTCCAGAGGACACAGTTCTTCCACTGCTCCACAGCTCAATGCTGGGGGGCTTAATACCCCTCTAGTCCAGGCCTGGTATTAGGCAGCATGGTGCCAACAGGTTTATGTTGATCTGCTCCAGAGAGTCCTATTCTATTGGCAGTACTTCTCTACAGGGACTAGACAAGCTGTGTGTGTGTGCATTTGTACATCTCAGCAATTAGTGCAACCTAAAGTAGCTGAATGCATTCATTAGACCAATCAAGATATACCACATATACTAGATACACTATATATATATATATATATATATATATATATATATATATATATATATAAAATATGTGTGTGTGTGTGTGTGTGTGTGTGTGTGTGCCCAGTATGTAGGATGTATGTATGGACATGTAGGATATACATGCAGCCCTTTATAATGTATGTGCAGATATGACCGTATATATGAGATTTTCTGTATAGGAGCCCACTCATGTTTTAAATGCAAGTGAATCATCTGCAATAAATGTCAGAAATTTCACCATCATTCAAGCCTGACTAATCCTTTGGATAAAGGGATAAATGCCAACATCATGGGTATTGTTGCAGGAATAGTCAAGATCTCTACAGAATCCTCCTAAATTGCTGTTTTTTTCCAAGCCTTCTTGTGCCCACCTTTTTTTATCCTGTCCATCTTCATATGCCTCATGTATAGAAATTGCTACATTGGTAAGCAATGCTAAAAATAACGCACTCTGTAGAACTGCTGTTGTGACAATCAGCCCTAGAGTCATACCACCATGCTGAGCAGACTGATCTCTACACACTTACAACACAATCCCAGTCAGCAAATGGGAGGGGGGCACTTCCAGAGGGGGCTGCTGATATAACACCTAAGTTACTAAAAACATTCAGCTTGGTTGTTGCATTAATAATTTGTCTGAACGTTCTCATGCTTCTATTTGGGATTTGAATATCGTCACTGTCCAGTGAAAAACATGTATCAAAGTTAAGGTTAATGTAACGTTAATGTAAAATAAAAGTTTACTCCAAGTCATTTAGAGCATTTCTATTGGTCTATTCATCCAGAGTTATGTACACAGTGTACAGAAGCAGCTACATGGTTCAAACCATGGAGAAAACTAAAACAGACATAAATTGAGATACATGGTTTTCATTAGACAGCTGCAATATGTAGGTCTACACTGGCCTAAAACATTACCAGCTAAAACTATCGAGGCTTAAAGATGACTGAGACTGCTGTTTACATTGTTCTTTCTGTCATAGACTTATTACCTTTATCTCATTTTAAACAAGTTATATCAGTAAAAATATTAAATATAATAAAAGACACGTCAGTCATATTGTTTTGTTACTTTGATTGACAAGAAACCAGTGATTAGTGCTTAACTTTACCCTCAAAACTGAATCTAAATCAGCTTGTGCGTTCACTCAGAAAAAAATACAGCGCATCCAACAAGAACAAAAGCCTTGAATGTTTCAGTGCCTTGTTTAGGTATTGATTTACAAAGCCTATAATAGTCTAGCTATGGTGTGTCTTACTGACGTCTTGAAGCATTATAGCCCATCCAGGCCATTCAACTCAGCTGAGCCAGGCTTATTGCAAACTTCTAGGATTAATCACAGCTCAGTTGAGGAATGGTCCTTTTCTAATGTAGTTGCTAAACGCAGGAATGCTTTTATTAGAAATTCTAAGAAAATTACATTATTAATTGTTAGTTGTTTAACAATTAATTAATTGTTTTGGGCTTTTTTTGTGTCACAATATTTTATTTAGAACAACGTGGCATGTAAATGTGTATGTCTGTTATGTAAAAGCCGCTAATGCTTTGCTAATTGTTAAGCATCTGTTATCAGCTACATTCTCACTGTATTAGTTAATAATTGGCAGCATTTAATTATAGACATTTTAGGTACATGGTTTATGGTATGTGTATTATATGAGTGTTCTACTAATGTGAGCTAATAATAGTTTAATTAGTCACATACACCACAAGACGTGTCATTTTCTAAAGTGCAGTTGAAGTCATCACTAATTAAAGGATTAAAACTTTTAGACAAGTGTTCGGTAAGTCAGTATGCAGCCTATTTGCTGAAAAGATATATGCTGTAATTTCACAGGAGTCATTTTATTGACAGTTGACTCTTTATTAGGTCCAAGATACTATACTCCAGAAGTCGCTCTGTGATACCTATAAATAGACGAATGAGGTGCTGCCAATCATGCACTCATTTTGCTGCTAATTCCTGCTCAGAGTGTTTATTGGGCTTTATTGCAAATAACAGCGCAATCATTGTGACTTTCAAAAAACAGACATCTAAATACATACTAATGCAGTTCATCATTGATTAAGCTTAATACATAGTGAATAAAACACTTGCAAGTGTCTAATTTGGGCTTCCCTGAACAAACCATAATTATGTGAACCATAACGATTATCATAATTATGAGACTCTTAGTTCTGAGGTCTTCAGTTTAAAGTGCAAATGTAAAATCTCTCTGATAATGCTGATCCATGCCCTCCAATGGGATTCTAGTAGTATGTTAGTGCTAACCTAGCAGCATTGTACAGTCCTAATTGTACATTTTTCCAATAGTGAAATAAGACTAGTACTGGATCACTTGTAGATTTTTAATAAATTAAACCAGATGTTCCCAACGGTGGTCCTTTTTGTTGTTGTTGTTGCACATTTAGGTGCTCAGAAAGGGCTTGTTGATAGTTAATAGTCTACCAAATCTAATAGAAAGCCTTCCTTGGACAGTAGAGACAGTTACTCCAACAAAAGTTACCCTTGATTTTAGAATAAACAAAGAATGAGCAGGTGTCCCAATACTTCTGTCCACATAGCGTACATGAAATGGTCTAGTGGCAGGGCAGTGGTGGCTCAGCGGTTAGAGCTTCTGCCGATTAGTGACTGGCCAAACCAATAGGAAAGCTCACTTTATATTTAGTGCCATCTACAGAATAAAGAAAACAGATACTACTAATAAAATGTTTAGATTTTTTTTTTTATTTAATCCTTTTACTTTCAAACTGTAATAGCGTAATGCGATAGATTTAATAGCAGTACCGTAGATGTTTAATAGATTAGACACTGACATTTGAAGCTTGTGAAAGATGAAGCTGCTGTTTTCTAAAAAACTACTGAATGCTGGTAAGACTACGACTCATATTTATAGTAAGTAATGTATCTAGGATCTGATACACCAGAATGCCATGAGTGACATTTTTCCATTGAACCAGACACATTTGGGCTTGTTAATCTGTGAGGCCTTCTGTCCAGCTGCCTGACAAGTAGCGGCTACATAGAACCTATTTCTTAGGTTCTATGTAGTTAGTTTTCCATATAGCATTAAAAAAAAATTATCAATTTGTTGCCAAACAACATTTAATAGTACTGTAATATTTAAAAAGACACTCAATTCTGCTGAATAAATATTAAGTCAAATTAAAAAAAAAAAAAAAAAAAAAAAAAAAAAATATATATATATATATATATATATATATATATATATATATATATATATATATATATATATATATATATATAATATATAGATTCAGATATCATAATATGGACCTGAGGTTTCTTCGTTGTACAGTAATAAATGTCTAAAAGCACATAAGTATACGTAAGTATAAAAACTAAAAGGAACAGCTAAACTATTATTTACTGTTAATTCTGGGTTAGATATACACTCTGAAAAATAAAGGTGCTACAGATGGTTTTTTAAACAATGCCATAGAAGAACCACTTTTGGTTCCATGAAGATCCATCCTGTAACAGAGATATGTGATGGTGAGGAACCTTAAAATTGGTGAAGAACCTCAACTACATCTACTGAGGGTTGTTTGATTCATGGAATCAAAAGTGGTGTTTCTACGGCATTGCTCAAATGACCTTTACGTTTAAGAGTGTAGCACCACACTTAGATGCAGTCATACAGAGGGACCTGACAATACCCCACAAGTACAGAAATACGGTGTGGATGTGTGTGTTCTACAGTGTCTAAGATGTGGCCTAGCCATGTTTCCGTGAGAGCTGATTGGGATGGACAGTTGTAAGGAGCTGTGTTTAGCCTGTAACTACAATCAGCTGGAGCCAAATCAATTATTCGCTTCCAGAGATACAGAACAAACCTCACGTCGAGAAAATGAATACCAAAGAGGCAGTTCATCTCCACTATTCTCTTTCATACGACCTATTAATAAAAAATAAAAAAACACACACACACGGGCAAAAAGGATGCAGTGCCGCACAACTAACCACTGAATAACGTTTATTGAAATTGGAGCCAAAAGGCTTCAGCAAACATGAGCTGATGTCCAAGCATTAAATAGTCCCCAGAGAGGGGGGGGGGTGCATTGGGTGGGGTGGGTTTGGAGACTGGGGGATGTTCATTATTAAAGAGATATGTCACGGCTCACTGAGCTGTAAACAGAAGTCGTAGATTTTAGCCACTGATCTGATGCCGCTGGAGAATATGACTCCATGACTCTGATGAACTGGGTTAATGAATTAGAGTGTGTTGTTTTTTTATTCTCAGTGGCATCACAGTCCAGCGCCTGGACCTTCTCTGATTCATGACCTCAGTCGACTGCTAACGAGGCGTTTTTTTAGCGTCTAGACAACAAGCTGCAATTAACATTTAGTATTATACTATACTACACTATACTGTAACTTGCTATGCTATACTATACAATAATATACACACTACACTGATCTATACGCTACTACACTACACATAATGTACTATTCTATAGGACTCTATCCTATACATATGGTGCTGTACTTGGCTTTGCTATACTGTACTATGCTATACTTTACTGTAGTATACACAATATCCTATGCTTTTATATGTTATACTACACTAAAGCATACTGTACTATACCCCACTATGCATACCACACTATTCTATACTGTGCTGTACTTTACCATACTTAATATACATGCTACTCTGTTCTGTACTCTACTATACTGTACTACACTGTACAATACTAGGCTTTTCTATGCTGTGCTATGCTATACTACACTGTGCAATTCTATACTGTACTATGCTGCTACATTCACCTCACCTCTATTATCACATATGTAACTGGATGTGTCCTGGTCTTGGTCTTGGCTGGTCTACAACCATCCTTTATAGGGTTAGGAAAAATATATATATATATATGTGATATGATATGATCGTGGACCACAATCTTGAGCCGACCTGAACACGCCAGTACTCCCAGTCCCAGGTGAAACACATGAACAGACAATGAATCGGGAATCAACACAACGGAACATGAATCAACAGAAACAAACTCATAGGAAATGGGAGATAGGAAGTGACGGAGATGTCCTTATAGGGACCTGTGGGCGGTGGCTTGGAATCTCCGCGGGGGAGAGTGCGAAAACGAGGGCCTAATTCCAAACTTTTAAACGGTAATATACATTAAGTTTAAAGGTTTAATTTTCACATCCAGAGTTATACACAGTACAGCTAGCAGTGAAATGCTTTGATAACTGTCCACTCACATGAAACAACAGAATTAAATATAAGGTAGAATATATACAATTAAATAAGCAATGATAAAGAAGAGCCAGCTTGGATTTACAGCATTTTTAGTCACCGTCTCTGTTGTGAAATGTGTACACAATGTAAACCACTGTGTAAAAATGCCATTACAAGATTATGAAACGACGTCAATGATATGTTGAACCTTTTTGGCTACTAACGTGTTTAAAAACCAGTAGGATTTGAGGGCTGATGAGTGCTGACATCACCACAATGTGAGCACAATAAGTGGCACAGCAAGTCTTATTACACACTAGGGTGTAGTACTTAGGGTGTAACTACAGGAAGTTCTGTACAAACTGGTGGGGCTATTCTTTGGTAACAAAGGTTTGTAATAACACTTTTAGCCCACTGGTGGGCCATAGGCATTTTTAAAGGTCAAGGTGCTTTGAGGAACCTTCAAGGAATCTTTTTCTTCTAAAAACCTTCAGAACTTTCTTTCTAAAAATCTAAAGTATAGTGTAGCCACATCAATTCAATAGATTTTTAGGGTGCTTTTCTTTGCCTTATCTTTCATTTCTCTTCACCTGGTCCAACCAGCCCCAATTATTTCAAACTTTGCTGAAAATTGTTTCAAGCCTTGTGCAGAATTTGATTGCCGGTGGAGGACAAGCTTGAAGACAGAAATCAGAAGAGAAGAAGATGAAGATAAAGTCATTATTTCCCTTTTTAAGAACAGAATTATTGTACAGCTGCTCACTGCTGTCAGTTCGTTATTATTATCACACGCCATGAAAAGATTGTGTTTTTTCGTAATTTCATAATTCTGTAATCATCCCGTCACATCACGGCCAAGAAAGAATTCCAAGGTCAACCTCAGTGCTTTCTCCGGGAATCCAATTTCCCCTTCAAATGTTACCTCAAAGCTTGTTCTTCCAGGTAGCTAAAGTTTCAGTCAGAGTCAATCCTCATCAAACGCTGTTGGGTGTTGCATAATGCAGAGAGTGGGGGGTGGGAGTGGGAGTGGGGGGTGGACGGACTCCATGATTAAAGGCCTCCTTTGCATTTAAGACTCATGTATGGCATGATGATTTTGAAGATATGCTGGACAAAACCTATGAAACTAGCTAAATTCTGTACTCTAATGTGATTTTGGTCACTTGCTGTTGGCTGTTTGTCTTGAAATGTTCTCATAAAGGTCACGGACTTGCAGGGAGATTCATTCCTCAGATAAAAGTGGAGATACTAGGGTTTAACAAGACTTCTATAGAAGGTGCAGTGTCATTTTCTGCTTTTTACTGCAGCAAAAGTGTAAAATTACTGTCTTAAAGTAAAAGTAAAAATGTAATGGAAGGAAAACAAAGGCCAAAAGCTTAGGCCGCGCCACAGGGGTCTATATTGCACTACCCCCCCCCCTCCCTAAAACCACATTTCTCTATAAGCCATAATGAGGAGAACGTTCTATTAAAATGTTGATGTTGAAAAATGTTGGGCTGCACTAGGCTCCTGTTTCAGCTGCAGATCTGCCCATTGAAAATGAAGCATTTTAGTAATATCAGATCTATTAAAGGAGCGTCTCTGTGCACTAATGTGTTTCATGGAGGGAAAATATGAGCAGTAGGTTCCTATAAGTATTATAATGATTCAAAAAGTCAAACGTCAGAGGCGTGTGATCAATAAGTTTTATTGGAATGTAAATGTTGAGCTTAGTCGAAGCCCCAAAAGCATTAGTGAGGTAAGGATGTTGGATGATCACCACCCTACTTCATCTCCAACTCCCCAACTCATCCCAAAAGTATTGGATGGAGCACCGCCATCCATCATTTCAGAGAGCACAGTTCTTCCACTGCTCTACAGCTCAATGCTGGGGGGCTTAATACCCCTCTAACCCACGCCTGGCATTAGGCAGCATGGTGCCAATCTGTTCTGAAGAGTCTTGTTTTATTGGCAGATCTTGTGCACAACTGGGGGCATCTTAAAATTGCAAAAATGCATTCATTAGAAGAGGTGTCCACAAACATTTGTCGATGCAGTGTACCTTAGTGATTGAGGTGATGTATGCTGTAGAGATGCAGCAGATGGAGCATTGTTTAGTCTTTCTTTTCTGAAACCGAGACAATTCCCAGTACGCGGCTGATTTGAATATAGCATGTTAGGTCAGCAGTACTGTCTGATTTATTCTACAAAATAAATGTGAGAACGCAAACGCTTCCTGCACCATGACCCACTCGTAACAACACAGCCTGGAGAGCGAATGATGGCAGTGTTCTACCAGATCCCAACTTTGTCAGACATATGTCTTTTTCTGTTTCACACACAATTACCATCCATTGCTGGGCTTATTATGATGGATCCCTGCAGCAGAGTAAGAATAAACTTGGGCATTCACTCTAAAAAATAAAGGTGCTACCAAAGGTTCTTCAAGCGATGCCATAGAAGAACCCCTTTTGGTTCTATGTAGTGACCATTAAACTGATAAAGAACCTTTACATCAAGAGATTGGAAGGTTGGTTGGGTCTTTTAAAGGTTCTTCACACTCTGACAAACAGGGTTCTTCTATGGCTTCAATCAAAGAATCAATTGTAGCACCTTCATTTTTACGATCTCCAAAGTAGCAACTTTACAGGAGAAGGAAACCCCTCCTTCACTTTAAATGGAAGTCCATGGATAAAGACTTTATTCCAGGTCACTTTGGTGCATTTCTATTGGTCCATTCAGCATGACATTTAGACATCTGACTTGCTAATATCAACAACAGTGAGATTCTGAGGGGGGGTCCGTAGTTTTTTAGCCTATTTGGAATGAAACCTCTTATTTTACAATACAGTGGTCAAATGACCCTCATTTAGCTCCACATTACTGCAGGCCTTACTCATCTGGAAGTGAGATTATCACTACAGTGGCCGAACGCTGATGTGTTCTATTGTGTAGGAAACAAATACAGTATACGGTCTAACGGTAAGATGTGTTATATGGACAAAAGTATTGGGACACCTGCTCATTCATTGTTGCTTCCCCTGCTCATTTAAGGGTACCAAAAATAGCTTATCCTGCTTTTGTTGGAGTAACTGTTCTCTCTACTGTTCAGGGAAGAAGGCTTTCTACTAGATTTTGGAAAACATTGCTGAGGATTTGATTGCATTCAGCGACAAGAGTGTTAGCAATGTTAGGGTGTTGGATGTTGGACCCCACCTTATCACTAATTCCTCACCTCATCCCAAAAGTACTGGATGGAGCACCAACCATAATTTCAGAGAACACAGTTCAGTTCCACTGCTCCACAGCTCAATGCCAGGGGCATTAGGCATTAGAACATGGTGCCAATAGGTTCATAGGTCAATAGGTTTAGTCTTTTGTACTTATGGTACCTATGGACCCTGTCTTGTCTTTTGTCTGTTGTCCTTGCACTATTGTCCCACGTCTTTACCTATTACCACACTGGGGGTTTAGCCTTACACTGTTTCGTTGTACTGTACAGCCTAGTGGCACCAAGACATTAACAGCAGATCCTGGGCCTCTATGAGCATCAGTGAGCCTTGGGCACCCATGATCCTGTCACTGGTTCACCAGTTGTCCTTTTCTTGGAGCACTTTTGGTAGATAGTGACCACTGCATATCAGAAAACACCCCACAAGACCTGCCTGATGGTTTGGACATGTTCTGACCCAGTCGTCTAGCCATCACAGTTTGGCTCTTGTCAGTGTGGCTCAGATTCTTATGCTTGACCATTTGGTTTGAGTGCTCTCTCTCTCTCTCTCTCTCTCTTTCTTCCTCTCTCTCCCTTTCTTCTTATGCACTCATTATTCCATCTCATTCTCCCTCTTTCCTCCATCTGTCTGTTTCCAAATATTTGGCTATCTGAGACTACAGTGTGTCCTCTCCATCTGCACCAACTCAGCGACAAGTAAATTTTGCAGTGTGTGTGTGTGTCTGTTTGTGTGTGTGTGAGAGAGAGAAAGCATGTGCATGGTGTTGTTTTTTTTGTTTTGTTTTTTTTTTAGAAGGGAATGATCATTTGGAAGAGATGAATTCAATGAAAGAGAAAAAGTACTGAATAGAGTGTGTGAGGCAGAGTAGCTAGTAAATCTCTGTCTCTCTCTCTCTCTCTCTTACACACACACAGACACACACACTCACAGTAGTCTTTTGATGGCAGTGTGGCTGTTCACACACATAGTGTGCAGTTGAGGGAGAGAGAGAGGGAGAGAGGGAGAGAGGGAGGGAGGGGAAAGAAAGTGCAAATGAAAAATAAAGTAGGGAAAAGGAAAACAGAGGGAGAGACAAAAGAGAGAGAGACACTGAGAAGGGAATAATGAGAAGTGAAATAGGAATGAATAAAATCAGACTGAAGGAAAAAAAAAGAGAAATAGGAAAGAGAGAAAGAGAGAGAGAGAAAGAGAGAGAGAGAGTTAAACAGCAGGAACGAGAAAAGAAAGGACAGAACAAGACAGAAGAGAGGGGGAGAGAGAAGAAAGAAAGAGCAGGAGAAACAGAAGGAAGAGAGAGAGAGAGAGGGAGGGAGAGAGAGGGAGGGAGAGAGAGGGAGGGAGATAGAATAGTACGGCGAAAGAAGGAAAGTAAGGAGAATAGAAAGAAAAGCAAAGAGAGAAAGTGCAGGACAGAGAATAGAAAGGAGTGAAAGAGAGAGATACAAAAATAAGGAAGAGAGAGAGAGAGAGAGAAAGAGAAAGAGGGAAAAGAAACAGAAATGAAACGTGGGGGAAAAGAGGGAGAAGCACAGAAAAAGAACAAGAGAAAGAGCGGTAGAGAGACACAGAGAGAAGGAAAGGAGAGAGCGAGAGAAACTGTGAGAAGGGAGGAGAGCAAGAGAGAGAGAGAGCAGTAGGAAGAAGAGAAAGAGTGGGGAAGAGAGAGAGAGAGAGAGCAGTAGGACGAAGAGAAAGAGTGGGGAAGAGAGAGAGAGAGAGCAGTAGGAAGAAGAGAAAGAGTGGGGAAGAGAGAGAGAGAGAGAGAGCAGTAGGAAGAAGAGAAAGAGTGGGGAAGAGAGAGAGAGAGAGAGAGAGAGAGAAAGAGAGAGAGAGAGCAGTAGGAAGGAGAGAGAGAGAGAGAGAGCAGTATGAAGAAGAGAAAGAGTGGGGAAGAGAGAGAGAGAGAGAGAGAGAGCAGTAGGAAGAAGAGAAAGAGTGGGGAAGAGAGAGAGAGAGAGAGAGAGGGCAGTAGGAAGAAGAGAAAGAGTGGGGAAGAGAGAGAGAGAGAAAGAGAGAGAGAGAGCAGTAGGAAGGAGAGAGAGAGAGAGAGCAGTATGAAGAAGAGAAAGAGTGGGGAAGAGAGAGAGAGAGAGAGAGAGAGCAGTAGGAAGAAGAAAAAGAGTGGGGAAGAGAGAGAGAGAGAGAGCAGTAGGAAGAAGAGAAAGAGTGAGAGAGAGCAGTAGGAAGGAGAGAGAGAGAGAGAGAGCAGTATGAAGAAGAGAAAGAGTGGGGAAGAGAGAGAGAGAGAGAGAGAGAGCAGTAGGAAGAAGAGAGAGAGAGAGAGCAGTATGAAGAAGAGAAAGAGTGGGGAAGAGAGAGAGAGAGAGAGAGAGAGAGCAGTAGGAAGAAGAGAAAGAGTGGGGAAGAGAGAGAGAGAGAGAGAGAGAGGGCAGTAGGAAGAAGAGAAAGAGTGGGGAAGAGAGAGAGAGAGAAAGAGAGAGAGAGAGCAGTAGGAAGGAGAGAGAGAGAGAGAGCAGTATGAAGAAGAGAAAGAGTGGGGAAGAGAGAGAGAGAGAGAGAGAGAGAGAGAGAGAGAGCAGTAGGAAGAAGAGAAAGAGTGAGAGAGAGCAGTAGGAAGAAGAAAAAGAGTGGGGAAGAGAGAGAGAGAGCAGTAGGAAGAAGAAAAAGAGTGGGGAAGAGAGAGAGAGAGAGAGCAGTAGGAAGAAGAGAAAGAGTGGGGAAGAGAGAGAGAGAGCAGTAGGAAGAAGAAAAAGAGTGGGGAAGAGAGAGAGAGAGAGAGAGAGAGAGAGAGCAGTAGGAAGGAGAGAGAGAGAGAGCAGTATGAAGAAGAGAAAGAGTGGGGAAGAGAGAGAGAGAGAGAGAGAGAGAGAGAGAGCAGTAGGAAGAAGAAAAAGAGTGGGGAAGAGAGAGAGAGAGAGAGAGAGCAGTAGGAAGAAGAGAAAGAGTGGGGAAGAGAGAGAGAGAGAGAGAGAGAGAGAGAGAGCAGTAGGAAGAAGAAAAAGAGTGGGGAAGAGAGAGAGAGAGAGAGAGAGAGTTGGGGGGGGGGGGGGGTGAAGGCAGTGTGTGTGGACACGGACAAGAGCAGAAGCGACAGAGCAGGAGAGCGAGTGCGCGGGATGGAGTGACCTGCAGAGACGAGGGCAACAGAGAGAGAGAGCGCGAGCGCACAACGCGGCGCGTCGACGGCAACGGAGTAGAGAAACACCAGAGCGAAGAGCAGAGCGCGCGCACACACACACACACTCACACTCACACACACACACACGCGCGGGCGACGAGCTGCTGCCACACGCTCGCTGCGCTCCAGATGGCGAGGAAAGCGCACGGGGCCACACACCGCTACTGTGCGCGAGAGGAAGAGGAGGAGAGCGAGAGGAGAAGACTTCGGGAGGAGGAGGAGCCTGTTTGATCGCCAGGGCGAGTGGGCGGGGCTTAGCGACAAGTTGATGGATTGTGGTTTTCCAGTGACTCCAGTGTTTTCAGCAGAGGAAGAAGTGCGCGAGACCACGAGCCGCGGCCGGAGACCACCACTGACACCAGGGGGACAAACATAAGAGAGAGAGAGAGAGAGAGAGAGAGAGAGACGCTGAAATCAGAGCGTGTCACAACAGATTTCACATCAGCGGCGGTCAGCACTCCTGCAGGCAAGAGCTGTGTGTGTGTGTGTGTGTGTGTGTGTGTGTGTGTGTGTGTGTGTGTGTGTCTACGGGAGAGAGCGCTAGCTTGAAGTGCAGCCTTCGCACCAGGCAGCTGCTCTTACTCACCCACAGGAGAGGGCAGCCGAGGAGAGAGAGAGAGAGAGAGAGAGAGAGAGAGAGAGAGATATAGAGAGAGAGAGAGGTAGGTAAATAAAGGGACGAGTGAGAGAGACCGGGATACAGAACAAGAGGAAAGACAGTGTGGATAGAGAGTGAGATAGACAGAATGAGAGAAAGACAAGAAGATAAGGAAGCAGAGTGAGAGAGAGAGAGAGAGAGAGAGAGAGAGACATGACCAGACTGGACGTGAAGGATCAAGTGCTCAGGCTTTATGAATAGACCCGGAGAGAGAGAGACTCTATATGAAGATATATACAGATCTGTGCTTGTTTGCTTGACCCGTTTCCACGGTAGCAGCCAGTGTCCCAGGATCAGCCAGTGAGCCGCAGGCGTGCACCACTGGAGCGAGAACTTCACGGTGGATCCTGGAGAAAGAGAGCAAAAGAACACTCTGGATCTCTGGATGAGCCGGACAGTTATGGTCTGGCAGTGAGCCACTCGATCCCTCTCTAACCATCTGTTTAACGGCGTCCTTGCTTCACCTGTTCCTGTTGCTGCAGCTCGTTCAATCCTTCCACTTCATTATTCCGCCTCTCTTGAAACCCACCTTTTGCTCTTTAATATCGTTCGCCCCGTACTTCTCTGTGAGTGTATGTTTTTGTGTGCCAGGGTTTGATGAGGCAGAAGCTGAAGGTTGGTCAGAAAGAGCCTGCAAGCGTCCTTTTTCTATTTCTAGCCCAGTCCACTCAGGGCATGCTGACCTGATAGACTGAAAAGATGGAAAGAGAGAGAGAGAGGGTGAGAGAGTGATAGCGATAGAGGGATGTAGCTTAGAGGTGTTTAGGGTTCTTGCCAGGGTGTTCTGGAACAGTGGCCAGTGGGCATGAACTGGCCTTCTGCATGAGACAGGACTTTAGACGTGCTGTAGTTTTCAGTCTGTGTGGGTTTGAACCCACGCTGAATGGGTAATGTGCTGTTATCAGTAGTAATAGACTTCGGATGCCCTTGTGAGGGATTAACACTGTGTCAAATTGAAGCAAGCGGGAACGACTTATCGGCTGTAAGTTTTATTGCTGGCAGGTTCAGAGCTTTTTTCTGCTCAGTGGAGACCTTTTGGGTTCTCTTAGTGCCTGGACCCCTGCATGCTGCCCCCACACGTAAATGTCTGCCGATGGTGTTTAAGAAAAGACACAGGGAAATAAGTGTAGGTGCATGAGATGACACATCATATGGGTAAACGTTAAAGGAAAGTAGTTTTTATTTTTAGCGCTAGTCCCCGGGCCAGCTGTCCCGCCCTCATTTTTGATCGCCTCAGTGCTTGGCCAGTGCTTGGCCCCCTGCGCATTGCCCTGCTGGAGCCCCATGAGTGCCCCGGCCGCGGAGGCCTGGCTGGGAGATGAAGCCGTTGTGCCCTCTGCTACTCTAGCGGCCCTGTGGGCCCTCATGGCTCAGGAAGGCCCCTGTCCCCCCGGCCCCGCCCCCTCCTCCTCATCCCCGCCCCCTCTGGGGTCCCGCCACCGCCGACGCCTGGCCCGTCCTGGGACACCACGGGTCAGCGCCGCTTCGTCCCATCGGCTCTCTCCTTTGGCCCTCCTGGCCCGGACTCGACTGCACGGCTTGCGTCAGGCCTGCGCCCCGGCTGCATCAGTGGGCCGCCGTGCCTTCTGGACGCTGGCCCTTTGCACCTCACTGGGCCTGCTGCTGTCCTGGTCGTCCAATAGGCTGCTGCACTGGCTGGCCTTCCCCACTCATACAAAGGTGCACACGGAATGGGCACGAGAACTGGCCTTCCCTGCCGTCACCATCTGCAACAACAACCCGGTGCGCCTTTACCACCTCACCAAAAGCGACCTGTACTTCGCCGGCCACTGGCTGGGCCTCCTCCTAGCCAACCGCACGGCCCGGCCGCTGGTCCTCGACCTGCTGCACGAGGAGAGGCGAGCTTGGTTTAGAAAGCTCTCAGACTTTCGCCTCTTCCTGCCACCGAGGCGCTTCGAAGGAACCAGCCTGGAGTTCATGGACCGGCTGGGACACCAACTGGATGATATGCTGCTGGGCTGCAAGTACAGAGGAGAGCCGTGTGGAGCTC
Source organism: Salminus brasiliensis (assembly GCF_030463535.1). NCBI lineage: Eukaryota > Metazoa > Chordata > Actinopteri > Characiformes > Bryconidae > Salminus > Salminus brasiliensis. The sequence goes on along the minus strand of NC_132889.1, from coordinate 33,234,455 downwards.
ACAACTTCTCCACTGTGAGTGTGCCTATATCTTCTTATCTCCCTCACTTTCTTCCCTTTTCCCTTCTCATTTCTTTTCAAGTGTTGAGGTCAAGGTACGTGTTGAGGCAGCAACAAATTCATATAGGGATGTATGTATTGTGTGCTTTGCCTGTGCTGGCATAGTCATGCTTTTGTTGCCTTATTCATTTTCTTTATATGTTAAAAGAAACGTTTTAAAAATAAGGGAATTTTGAGAGGTTTAGAGGTGTATGTAGGTAAGAAGTAATGGCTGCTTATCCTAACACACTGTGGTTTTTAGGCCGTGTTTATACTACTGGACGGTTCTTCAGTTCTGGTCCTGCAGGGCAGGTATCCAGCAGTTTCTTTTACACACCTGGTTCAATATATCAAAGTTTAGTAGGCTTGTCTAAACCAAGGGTGGGCAACAGGGGCCAGAGTCCAGCACAGTTTGCCTGCTCTCTAACAGCCTTATTAAACCTGTTACCACCAATTAACAGGTGAGTTAAATTAGGCATGCTTGTGCAAAAAAGGAACAAAACTGTGCAGGACTGGAGGTGCCCACCCTGGGTCTAAACAGTGAGGTCACCAAAATGTGAGGAACAACAGACCTTCAGTACCATAACTGAAGAATCTAACAGTACTTTCATGTTTAATGGTAAGCTGCAATGCATCAGACAAGCAACACCAGCAGCCCACATCATCTCTGGTCATGTCACCCACCAAAGGTCTCCTGCCTCCCAGCTGTGGGGTCATTAATAGATTATGTAACATCTGGATACAGCCATCATCCAGTATCATGAATGGAATCAAATCTTGAGTGTTTCTACCAAAGAGGCCGCTGTACATTCCAAACATCATGGCTGATGGGCTTCATTTTGGGGTAATAAGCAAAAGTGTAAATTGCCTTTATTTTGTTAAACCTTCACTTTAAGGCTCTGCTTTTCAACTCAGTCCTCCTACATACCCTCGTAACTCTGGTTCTCTACTGCTGAACTCTCTCTGTGAGTTCACTCCATCTGTGAAGTCTTTAGTCTCATGTTTTCCCTCAGGCCTTGTGTTTGCTGTGGTTTCTCAACTGGGCTGTCTTCTCAATGTCTGGAACATATCATTAAGTTTGAACTGCAGCTGCATTTGTTTGGCCTCAATCTCTGCCGTACTCCTCTTGTTTGTTCGCCTGTATTCACCACTGTGGTGGGTCAAGCCTTCACTCTTGGACCACCAGTATATATCAAATGTGCTTTAAAGCAACCATAACAATGTTTATATGCGTATCTATCATTTAATAGTTGCTATTCTGGCTCAAATTCAGCATTGTCATGACTGACCTCTACCTGACATGATCACAATGTGGTCCAGGTTGGTATTAGCCAGACTATTTGAGGTGTCTTTTGGGGGTTTTGGCAACAGCCTGCAGTGCTTTTAGCTTTACCACATGTGAGAAGATAGCGACATCAAAACAAGGATAGCTAGAAGCTTTGAGCAAGAAAGCCATAAGCACCACCATCACCCAGCGGTAAGACTGAAGGGGTACAGGTGGAGATGGAAAGGTGGTGGGGTATGACAACTTCATCAGCAGACATTTATAGGTTGTTAGATTTTAGCTAGAAGACGCTTCAGGCACCCAAACATAATTATTTCATACCACAATTAAAACTACTATAATCTGATGCAGTTGCATTATTTGAACACCATAGCAACAAGTAACACCAACATGTCGTCCACCAAAGTTTAGTCATGTTCTGGTGTTGCCATAGCAACAGCATATACATATGTTTCACAAGGTTCACGCTGGGGGAGCATAAAAGTAGCTTTTTCATCAAAAGTGTTTTATTACTGAGTTGGGGTATAGTTTTAATGCCATATTACAATGGAGCCTCCCCAAATAAACAATTAAGGACCCCTTACATTTCTTTTTATGCAGATATTGTTATATATTGTTGTTGGAAAACTCATTTGATTAAAAATGACTTTAAATTAAGTGTCTGTGCACTGATTTAAAGTGACTGTTACATCAAACCCCTTTGTCCTACACAGTTAACACCACTTATGGGGTAAGTTGTGACCTATGCCCTCCAGCTACTTTCAGCTAAATTGTTTAAAAACCAATGGCAGTAGAAAACATGGACAGCATGATTTCATTCCCTTTCCATTCTATAAAAATGATGTCATGTTGTCAAATTTGCAACCAGAGTCTGTTCAGTAGAGACCAGAGGTGGCTCCAGACTTGCCTACTCATTTAGCAGACCCACAGCCATCTATAAAGACCAAGCCTTTGTGTCTCAGACCGCCTTCATTGAGCTCACAGCGCACAATGCAAAGTTTGTTCTGTTTTGTCATTGAAACACATAGGAATGGGCGGAGTTATACATCATACTGCAACGAGCCAACAGAGGAGCTACACCTTTTGTTGAGAGAGGTTGCACTGTCTATGTTTTCTGCAGTCATTAATGAAGACAGTTGGTTCTAGTGATGCTCTCAGTTGCAGTAGAGATGGTATGTACAGGTTTATTGGATAAAAATATATAAACAACAATCTTACTAAAATATTTAAAATACGCAATGCTTAAAGTTATTGAGCAACAAAAAACTAAATATGTTAAACTATCCCTGCTATCCTCTACATGACATCACAGACAAGTCCAGTTCAGTCTCAGCTTTCTTGGTGTTTCATGATAATGGTGGGGTTTGGAATGTTGAGTGTTGGTCTGGGTATCAGTGTTTCCTTTGGCTTTTTTTGGGGTATAGATGATGCTTAAGTGTGGGAGCTGAGCATCACATCGCACAATTTATGGCAAGCCTTCACTGGAACATAAAACGATTAGAGATTTTAGATTAGCCGTTTGTTTTTTAGATCGGTTAATGAAAGTGCAAATGAGCAGACAACAATTTGGTGAGGGAAATAGGGAGATATATTGAAACCTGGATTTAGCAAATAGGATAGGGATTAAGTGAGGCACTAAAATACACTGTGAAGCATTGCTTTTTTACTTTGACTCAGAAATGGTAATTTGCTATGATATGATAAGTCTTGGGGTGGGGAAAGAGAGCTTTATAAGGGGATTTAGAGATTTGCATATGGTTGGTTAGGTTGGCATATGGCATCAAGCATATGCTGCATATAGTAGTGTGTATGCAGACAGATTCCCGGAGCTTCAGTTGGCTTGTGTTACGCTGGTACATGTGCCATAACTATGCACTGGTAGCAGATACTTCTTAAAAATAAGGTGTCCAAGGAATAGGGCTGTGAAGAACGTTTTAAAAGAAGGTGGATGTGAAGGTAGGGGTGGTAGGTAGTGTCCACTTATTATATCCCGCCATACCGTCTTAAAGTATTACCGGGGCAAAAATGGTTCTTCCATGTCAATGCTCAAATTGACTGTTTGCAGCACCAGGAGATGTTAATGTGAAGAACTTTTTAAGGGTTTAAGGAAGTGGATATGAAGGTCCTTCACTCTCACATCTCCTACAAAAATGGTTCTTTCTTAGGATCCCTGAAAGGACTGTTCGTAGCACCTTTATGAGGACCGTAATGAGGACAATGAAAAAGGAATTGAGAGTTGAGAAAATTTCAGCTCATTAACCCTCCTGAATTACTCTCTCAGTGTCTCTCACCCTTTCTCTCTCTCTCTTTGTGCTGTGATCTCTCATGTGTTCTGATGTGAGAAGAGAAACAGAGGCAGATGTTCCCTCTAAGCCGCTCTGTGGGGAAACTCCTGTGTGTGTGGATCTGCTGCTCCACCACACGCCCTCACACTCACTCTTAATTAGGCCTTAATGTCACAGAGGTATTTTCTCTTTGGTTTTTCTTGATGGCTCTGCAGTTTGTCGATGCACCATCCCTACAGATCTTAACTCCATAAGAACTTTAACTAGGTGGGCTTTGCGCTTTTTTTGTTGTTGTTGAAGAAGAGAGAGCTAGTAGTTTTGTTTTGAGAAAGTATGAGAGAGCGAGAAAGAGAGAGACCCTTGCATTGTGTGAACAAATTATATTAATGCATTTTCCTACACCTGCAAAGTTCTCATTGTAGAGATAAAAGGTTTTGTTACCGCTGTGAGAAGATATGTGGTCACAGAAGTGTGAACAAGCACTTTATTTAGGCCTGAAATTATGGTCATAACCCATACAGCACAAGATCTTTCTTTCTGAGCCTAAGCCTGACTCTGCCCGAACGATTCAGGAACTGCCTGTAGATACAATCTCTCTCTACAACCTCTCCCCCCCAGCCTGGCATCATTTAGTCTGGAACCGACCCAAACCCAACAAAAATCAAAACTGACCCCAATTGGATACAATTTTGGCCTAAACAGACTCTGTCCTGACAGAATTCTGTCTGAAACCAACCCTATCCCATCAAGATTCTATCTGAAACAGACTCAGACCCTAAAAATCTGTCTGAAACTGGACAAAAATCTGTCCACAAATGAAGCAAACCTGAACAAGTCTGTCCATGACTGACCCAAGCCAGATGAAACAAAATTTGGCCATAATTCTGTCCGACACCCTGAAACCCCTGATTGAAAATGACCAAGACCCTAAACAATCTGTCCAAAATTACCCAAAACCAAAGACAGAATGTGTGAAACTGATCTAAGCTTGCTCTTAACCCATCCCCTGATCTGTCATTACTCAAAGTACTGAATAAATGACATTTCTAAAGATAGCGATGTTAAATCACCATGTACTGATTAGCAGCCATTGAACCATAGACAAGTAGATAAGTCATTTAATCAGCTGTACAAAATTGTGTGTGTATTCATCAGGCAATGCTTTTCAGCAACATTAGAATAACTTTGGACAGGGCTGATGGCTCAGACTCGAGTCACGAATTTGATGACTCCATTTGACAAATCAAAAACGACTGGCGACTGGACCTGTGAACATCAGGGACTCAGACTTTGACCTGCACTCGGGACCCAAAGCAGAAGAAGTGCTCTCCACTGGGCTCTCCGTCAGACTCCAGACGAGACTCGGCCGTCGGTTATGTTTTTGTGTAAATGGATTTGTGTCCTGGCGTAGGGAAGCCAGAACTGCAGTGGAAGCATATTTGATACAGATGCCTTACAGCAACGGTTGAGCTTTGCTTAGCATGAGGACTCTAGTATGTCTCCATGAGCTGGAAACCAGCAAAATTCAAATGAGCGCCAATAAGCTTTCACTTAGCACTTAAACTCCAGTCCAGATTTAGCCTTTAATCTCAAGACAGAAATTACAGCCATTTCCTGTTATTGTGCATCTAGCCGGTTGTCAGCCCCTCGGTATTGCGCCCTCCCCCCGGGGCGATTCCGAGCCGCCGCCCACAGGCTCACGTTTCTGTTCATGTTTGATTCAATGTAACGGTTCAGTGTTTTGTTCATGTGTTTTGATTCAGGGTTATCATGTCTTGTTTAGTTGATGTGTTTCACCTGAGGCTGGGGGTACTTAAGGGGCTTCGACGCTCAGTTCGAGGCTGAGAATTGGAAAATGGTTTGGAACCTTGAGGTAGCCCATGAGGTTCACGTTGTGTTTAGGCCAGCTTCGGCTCGACTTCCTCGCGTGCGAGCAAGCCACCCGACGGTTCAAGTACTATATCTACCAAAATATACCCACAACGGCCGTTCCAGCTAGACGACCCTCTTCCATGCAGCAGTTCCAGGTTGGGTCGGCCTAGCCGCTCTTGCCAGGTAGCTGGTTCCCTCAGCTCTCAGGTCTTTCGCTTGTTTTCACCCTCTTGTTTGCCATGTTCTGGTTTTGTTGATCACTGTTCACATTTATGTCCTTTAGCTGCTGCATCTTTTGTCTCACTTGCCCCCTTTCGTTTGTCTTGTTTTGTTAAATAAACTACTTGCATTGGACTTGTATCTCTGCGAGTGTTCATCCCTCTGTGTCTGGCCTAACCCGCCATGACACAGGTAAACTAAAACAACAAGAGAGTCCTTTCTTTATTTGAACAACTATCATTACTCAAAGACATTTCTAAAGATAGCGATGTTAAATCACCATGTACTGATTACATCCACACAGAATCCCCGTAATTTTACACTCGTTCCAAGAGATATTATTTAGCATGGCTGAGTTGCGTTCTGTTGTTTACATTTCAAACTAGCGGTTATCTTATGCTTGTTTTCAGGCGGTAAGTGACTCTGTTATGTGTCTCATGAATACATTAAGTATTTTTGGCCATAATATATTCTAAAAATGAGATATAAATCACAGAACTGACACTTTTTGCATTGCTTCCTAGGATGGGAAGCTTTTGGGATGACTAGCAAGCTAAGCTGATAGTGAGCGGTGTGTATTGATAATCACAGGACGGACACTTTGGAGACTCGAGACTTGCCTGTATTGACTGTGGACTTATTGGGACATCTCTGGTACTTACATATCTATCTATCCATACAGTACATATGAACTACATTGATTATCTGGTTCAAACAGCACCGGTCAGGGGTTGGGACCAACATATTAAGCAGATAGTGACCAGCCAGTTCTTGAAGTTGATATGCAGGAAGCAGGAAAAATGGGTTTAAGAAAAAAGCACAGGGCCCAAACTGTGATGGCTGGAGATGACTGGGTCAGAGCATCTCCAAAACATCAGGCAGGTCTTGTGGGGTTTTTCTGGTATGCAGTGATCAGTACCTACCAAGAGTGCTCTACGGAAGGACAACCCCTGAACCAGCGACATGATTATGGGTGCCCAAGGCTCACTGATGCTCGTGGAGGTCCAATCTTGCAATTTACAGGACTTAAAGGATCTGCTGCTAAAGTCCTGTGGAGTCCAAGCTTCGATGTGTCAGAGCTGATTTGGCGACACAGAGGTAACTACATGATATTAGACAGGTAGATTTAGGTTATGGCTGATCAATGAAGCCTATAGATTCTTAATCCTCTGTCATGGTTTGTCACGAGACAGAGGCGGACGTACTTGCAGGATATTTTAATGCCTGACAAGAAAACAGAAACCAAACAAGCAAAGCTTACTAAATAAACACAAAAATCCCATAAACAGGCCAAATCTACAAACTGTGAACTGCCATGGCCATGAATGCAACAGGAACATCTTCTCACACACATGCACAAACCTAGACAAGGGACGACTGAACCAAAGGGGTACTTATACAGACACTAACAAGAGACTCACGAGGAACACCTGGGACTAACAAGGGGGTGTGGCTACAAAGGTGACACTGGTGGAAACACTAATGGACAGGTGTGGCTAGGGCAGACAAGACACAAACAGAACAAAACCAAACAAAGGCAGACATGACATCCATGTCCTGACATTGTACATTGTGTGTATATATGCATGTTGCCCTCTACGTCACTAATTTATTAACGCTAAATCCACCCAGGCTTAGCCCAGCTCCTTCCCAGCTCTTCTTTACTTCTCTGCCAGTCTTCATCCCCCTCCTCCTCATTGGTTTAGCCCTGCTCACCCACTCATATTCATTAACTCACTCTTCTCAGTGTGGACAGAAAAAAAACACTGCAGGGACAGTTATACTAGCTGGTGATAAATGCTGATTATTCCTGCAGATAAATGAGGATAATTACTGTTGGTAATTAATGACTGTCAGACAACTATTTTTTTTCTTGACAACTCTGAATCCATGTCACAGGTTTTACCAGTGGCACCAGTTCCTATTTTTAGATGAATTATCTGTGACAAGTACTTGATTGAAACCTGTGAAGAAATGCTGTCATTGTTTGAAACAAATGAAAGTTGAAAATGTATCCATCAATACATCATACTTCAAAACTCAAATCTACTGTCAGTGTAATTTATAATGTAATGATAATTTCATTTATTCAATTTGGAACTGTGTAATTACATTTAAGGACAATGACAGTGCGAACTTCTTATAGAATAATCTATAATCTGATTGGCTGAGTGGTGATAAAAGCCATTGCTATATACTCAGTATACCCACACTTTTACGAGAATACAATAATTGGCAATATCTAATACCACAACAGGGCCTTGAGTGTAGTACTGTGTGTCCAATGTTTTGTGGACACCCCTTTCAATGAATGCATTCAGATGCAAATGAACACACACATACATTCAGCTTGTCTAGTCCAGGTAGAGAAGAACAGCCAATAGAATAGGACTTTCTAGAGCAGATAAACATGAATCTGTTGACACCACGCTGCTGCCTAATACCAGGCATGGACTAGAGGGGTATAAAGCCCCCCAGCATTGAGCTGTGAAGCAGTGGAAGAACTGTACATAATACCCTTGAGTTTTGGAAGAAACAAAGAATGAGCAGATAAGGTCAGGATGTTGGACGATAGGTTCATGTTTATCTGCTCCAGAGGGTCCTGTTCTATTGTCTTGTCCCTGTAGAGAGTGGTGTATCAATGGGTGCAACTTAAAGTGGCTGAATGCATTTATTAGAAGGGGTGTCCCCAAACATTTGCACATATACAATCACAGTATTACACTCAAGGCTGTGTTATACCATTAGATTGCCAATATTATCCTCATAAGAGTATATAATGAGTATATTGGGTATTCAACAATGGCTTTTATCACCACTCAGCCAATCAGATTACAGACTGATTACACCAAGACTGTTCATTTTATAAAGAGGCAATAAGCCCCTCGATTCCATGCATTACATATAAGGGGGCTTTATGCACTCCTCTTGAATGTACTGGAAAAACAGCCATGGTCATGGTCAGTCATATACAGCACGAATTAATGGAGGGAGACCTTTACCTGAAGTGCACCAATGTCTTCAGTAAACTTTTGCGGTCCCTGGTAACACGTACATTTCGATCTCCATGGTGACGGTGTTTGCCTGCCGTGTGGATGGGCTGATGGGAATGGATGAGTTCAGTTTGCTTTAACGCAGCGCTTGATTAGTTTAGTCTGTCTCTGTAATGATCCTTGAGCTTGGTGCTTTCCATCAGGGGGTATCGGGACTGGGGCGACAGAAGGTGCAGTTTTTTCCTCAGTGTCAGGTCTGATGTTGGAACTGGGATTGATTTATCAGTGTTTCCTTCAAGAACGCGATGGATATATGCGACTGTTAGGAGATGCAATCTGCTTTGCTTTAATGCTTTGTAGATCAGCATGTCCTCGTACACAAACCTTCTGCTGGGTGTGTTCATGCGTGTATAGATGAGATGGTGTCTGTGCTTGTCTGTATTGTCTAGTAATGGTTACAAAAACACAAAAAATTAACAAATAATAAAACAGCTATTGAAATGACCAGATCGGTCGATCTGATCTGTTTACACCCGGCTTATCTTGCATTTTTCATGATCCGATCACATTCAGATTTCACTTGTCCACATAAAAAGGCAGGATACACCTGGAAGATGCACTGTGATGATTACAATCAGATTACTCAGATCACATTCGTAGGTGATCAGAGACTGATCTTGTCCACATTTAATACAAATTTTAACAGAACACAGTTTCTGTGATCAGATTTTGTCAGACAAGCACAAATACATCTGTCAAAAAGGAAAAACTTATTCCAAGTAATAACCACTGTAGATCTGGCTTCCCCCTCCGTGTCCCTCACTCTCTCTGTCTGTCTGTGTGTGTGTGTGTGTGTGTGTGTGCTCTCGTTTTGTTGCTCAGTGGTAGATGATGAGTATTGCAGAGTTTGTTCCCTTGCACTGTAAAACCACCACGGTTTCCCCTAAACTGCTTTCACACACACACACACACACACACACACACACACACACATATATATATATACACGGCACCACCCTACACCATCCTGATGCCATTAACCTGGGTGGCGGCATAAAGGCCCTGCTCAGGCCTACATAGGAGAAGACGTGGTGAGCACAAGGCATATATACTTGTGTGTATATATATATATATATATATATATATATATATATATATATATATATATATATATATATACACTCACAGGATGGCCAACAATATCAATGTTAAATATATATAACATATTTGTCATATATGAAATTGACCAATGAATATATATATATAATTTTGGTTTTTTTTGTTAACTAATTTTATATATGACAAATATGTTTTTTATATATATATATATATATATATATATATATATATATATATATATATATATATATTTAGCATTGACAATGTTGGCCATTTTCATAAATACGTTTAGAATTTTTTTTACTATTAGTGTGATATAGCTCTGTCTAATTAGCCTTTGGTATGACTAGTGTCAGTGATGCCAAACTGAAAATAAATATGTGTAAATGTATGAAAATAGCTTTAAAAAAAAAAAACATTTGGCAATTAAAGAAAATATTTGAAATCTGTCTCGCATATAAAAAAATACATGCCCATATATTTCTTTTCCTGATGAGATTATAATAACCAGGCTGTCAAATTGGCAAGGTGGTGTTTGACTGATCACTACAGCACTACAGTGACGGATCCTCCCAGTAGACACAGTACACCCAGCATTGCCATCTGAAATACAGCAGAAATACACTTTTTCGAAAAGGAGTCCAGGCACCTAAAACACACAAGTCCATTATGTGTGTGAGTGAGGGTTGTACTTCACAACTAGGAATTCATCTGAGAAGAAACAGAAATCTTAATGAGCCGATGTGCTGAGTACTGTTTGCTTTTTCTCTGGAGCTTTCTCTGAAGTATCAACTTCCATGTGGAGTTTGGAGAAAGTTCTGCTTCTGCGTCACTAGCCAGCAGTCTTAGCTTTGATGTCCTGCGGCTTTGCTAAACTGTGGAAACAGCTGGAGTGTGGGGTCACCAGCAGGTGAAGTGTGTGTTGATCGGAAATGAGATAAAGCCTATATTCTGTCAAATCTTCACTGCTTCATTCCCACTGTTGATGGCTCTCTGCGGTTAAGGAGCACTGAACGCCCTAGTGTTGGGAGCTGGAGTGGAGGATTGTGAGGAGCTGCAGTCTACTTCACTTTAATCCATCATATCGCTCCACTTTTCCTCTTCCAGTCCTTCATCTGGATTGTGCCAGAGTGTGTATTTAGCTTTTTGTGAGAACCAGCAGTTCCCAGGATGATGAAAGGAAAAACGTCATGATGAACAAGCGAAAAAGTTACTTTTCACTCCCTGAGGTTAAAGCTGAAGATATTTTGATAAAAAGAAAATAATCATTTAAATAGTTTTCCCTGTACCCTAAGTGAACTCGGTTGGCCAGGACACTTTGATGTTTCATACAGTGTCCGGAAAATTGTAAGCACATCTATTTCAAGTAGACTCAAGACTGGATATGTCTTACTAAGTACTTCAAGTTACCCCCCTGGTCAATGTGCTCCACGGCCCCAGGCAGCCCTGCTCTACTGGTGATGCTTTGCTACTCTCAGATTGGCCCTAGTTTAGGCACCTGAGAGCCTGTTTATACCTGCCGTTAGCATGGGTTTCATATCTGGATAAAATCTGGATCTACTTTAGCAGGATTCTGTTCATACTTGTCACTAAAATACATCACCAGTGTGACCAGATGAGCACATGGCATTTTTCCACGTAAAAAGCACGTACAGAATTTCCATTTTACCTCCTATAACCGAGTTTCTCATCAAAGTGGTGGTCTGGCAGATCAGGAATGGTGTAGAAGAACTGTGGGGGTTCCACAACCCCGTAATGGCCCTTTTAGAAAATGCGACAGAATGTTTGAGCTGCAAGAGAACTCACTCTGTGAAACCAACTCGCACTCAGACACACCACGCCAGCGAGAGAGCAAGGTTTCTGTCTCTGAGACTCACAAATGTGCTTCAGTTTGAATATTTATCCAGAAAAAGAGCAGATTCTTCAATATTTGCAGTAATTAGCAGTATCTTCTGCTAAAATAATAATTGTAATTTTAATATTTTATCCAAAATTCTGTTCCCAAGGTTTTGTTGTTCATTTCCCAAATGAAATGAGAAAATTGTCAAGATTGCCTGAGGCTTCTCAGACCCATAGGCAATAGGTATGTCGTTAAGGTTAGGGTAAGTATATGTAAAGAACGGGAACAGGAAAAGGGCTGATGCGTCTGATTGTGTGTGTGTGTGTGTGTGGTTTGTGTGTGTGTGCACATGTGTATTTGCGTGTACGCTTGTGAATGCTGTAGGAGTGTTGTTATAAATTCTACGGTACACGACTCTGCTGCAAAACTAAGCTCCAATCACAGAGCCAAGGGCTGCCGTGGTTAGCTTAGAGATGGCATGACAACCCGAGCTTGCATGACAATATATGCATTTTGAGTTGCTATATATATATATATATATATATATATATATATATATATATATATATATATATATATATATAGTCCTATTCCATTAGACAGCTGAGTGGCTCACTATTCATCTGTACTGTGAAGCACCAACCCAGCTCTGTTATCTATATAATTTATCATGCTACTTCTATCAGCAGTCACATGTTCTGTTTGGAGGATCTGAACTTACTTCCACTTAAGAAAATCAACACATGCAATTATAGACACGGTTTACATAGCTTCTTCATTTTCACAGGCTCAAAAGTAATTGAACAACAATACAGTCATAACAATTATAATAAATATAATTGGACAAACTAACAATTATAATAAATATGAGGATTCATTTTAATATGAATAGGCTACAAATACTTTGTAAAAAGTCTGGAAATCATGAACGGAACCAAATGTTTGCTTTCTTCACATGCTTTGCTGGACCGTTACTTAGTTTTGCAGAATTGATCTGAATCTGAGAAGTAAGTAGAGCTCTGTACCCTTCAGAACTCATTCTCCTACCTCTATCAGCAGTCGCATCATCGATAAACATCTTTGACTCAGGTCCAATGGCAGCCATATATGCCCATGCCAGAACAGTGCCTCCACCATGTTTGACAGATAATGTGAAATACTTTAGATCATGAATTCTTCTTTTTGTTCTCCATACAGTTAATTTCAGGTTTTATCTATCTGTCCAAAACACATTTTCTCAGATCTGGGCAGGCTTTAGATGCTCTATTGGTCTAATCTGACCATTCAGTCCCTGAGTGTTATCAGTGGTTTCCCATCTTGAAGTAAACCCAGGCCTACCTGCTGCGAGAGAGTCTTGAATACAAATATATCAATATATACAAATGAATTTCCAGTGTGTCCAATTACTTTTGGGCCTGTGAGAATGAAGGGACTATGTAAAAATTGGCTGTATTTCCCAATGCAATACTTTTGTGAAACACCCTTAAACTACAGCTGAAAGTCTACACTTCAATCAAATCTTGATGGAAAATACATATATGCCACATATTATATGTGTGTGTGTCTTTGTGTGTGTTGTACTGCTTCCCCCCCCCCCCCTGTGTGTAGTGCAGCTGCTGTGGACCTGACAGCCTATCAGCTCCCATTAGAAACGCGGGGGCTGGATTCGTCTATCTGGGTCCTGAACGTCGCAGCTAATTTCATTAGCACACTGACACATCACAGCATGTCTCCCTAGGCACACACAAGCACACACACAAGCATACACACTCGCACACAGGGACAGGCCAAATTTACACAATACTGCAATTCAATCACAAACAAAAGACACATTAGCTCTTAATGTATGCCGTTTGCCATCTGGAAAATGTATACCAGGGTAAACACAGCAGTGTAGAGCAGGGTCATTATTAAATTGCTGTTTGCTGTATAAGACGGCACATTTCCCAGCTTTCACAGACGCCAGAGTTCACCTGTATCCTCCAACTGCCTGGAAAAAAGCTGTGAAATAAATTGTCTTGTAACTTTTAGTTCTTTAAAGCAGATGAATTCAGCCACTGTGTCAACAGTAAAAGCTTGAGCTTAAATTTCTTATCTTAAGTTGTGATTTCAGATATGATTCCATAAACCTGTAACTAAATATGGTATTTAAAATATAACCTAGAATGTCAGAAGCCATAAAATGGCCTTAGCAAGGTAAAGCACTTCTTTATAACAGCTCCATGTTTTTACTTTTCGCCTAATTGAAATTATTACAATTTATTTTGGGTTACTGACTTTAAGAAATCACTGTCACACAAAAGCCTGTATCTCCTAAACATCGACTTAACAGAAAAAAGAAAAAAACTTCTCAACTTTCAATAGAAGTCACTATAAAAGTTATTTTGAAGCACTTCTATTGGTTTACTTGTTCATGAAATCTGCCAGATTTAGCTAAACGGTATCTTAGGGTTTGCAGCACCTAAGCACATTATTTACAACCATGCATCACCCAATAAGAGTTATCTTGCTTTTAGAAGCTCCAGATCTTATTAGTACAGATGCAGGTAACATGAATCTAGTAAAAAGGAACAAAAACTGCTTATTCTGAAGAAGGTAGTTGAGCTTTGGAGATGTTTTAATGAACATAGTGATGGAAAATCACAACTTTCTGTATGAATATTATTAGTGTTCATTCTAATACTAGTGTTTTACTGAGACAATAAACACTTTCTGCCCAGATCAGCAGGTCTTTCATTCTAATTAACACAGAAGTCTAAAACATTTGCAGTAGTTTGTATACTACTAAATATATTTATATATTTATATTTATATTTATCAGAGGTGGAGAAATTGATCATGTGTGGCAGTATCGGCCAATTTTCAGCCAAAATAAGCAATTGCAAATGGTTGATATTTCCTCTGCCACAGTAAGCTGCACTTCTTTGTTCAAGTTGATACACACTAAGAGTCCATCACTCAGCCCAGTACAGTGAGTATCAGAACACTAACCTGATACACACTGAGAGTCCATCACTCAGCCCAGTACAGTATCAGAACACTGACCTGATACACACTGAGAGTCCATCACTCAGCCCAGTACAGTAACAGAACACTGACCTGATACACACTGACTCCATCACTCAGCCCAGTACAGTGAGTATCAAAAAACTCACCTGATACACACTGAGAGTCCATTACTCAGCCCAGTACAGTATCAGAACACTCACCTGATACACACTGAGAGTCCATCACTCAGCCCAGTACAGTATCAGAACACTCACCTGATACACACTTAGTCCATCACTCAGCCCAGTACAGTATCAGAACACTCACCTGATATACACTGAGAGTCCTTCACTCAGCCCAGTACAGTATCAGAACACTCACCTGATACACACTGAGAGTCCATCACTCAGCCCAGTACAGTATCAGAACACTCACCTGATACACACTTAGTCCATCACTCAGCCCAGTACAGTATCAGAACACTCACCTGATACACACTGAGAGTCCATCACTCAGCCCAGTACAGTGAACATCAGGACACTCACCTGATACATATTGTGGCATCTAGCTGCGCCCTCAATCAGTATTAGCCCTAAAAACGCTGACTGGTCCATCTTTACTGTATATACAACACCATATATTTGTATTTATATGGGACAAATGAAGTCAATATTTAATAAAGTTTTTTTATAGTGTGGACAGCGGGAGAACTCCCTCAGCCCCCGAGAGAGAAACCTTAAGAAGAACCAAACACTCAAGAGGGGATCCCATCCTCCGTTAGTCAACAACAGACAGCAAAACAGTAGCAAACTAAGTGTGTGTGTGTGTGTGTGTCTGGCTAAGCCCTTTAGTTTGCTCGCTTGGCGCAGAAGCTCTCATAGTGGAAAGACGCCGGCAGTCCCCATTCTTGCAAATCAATAAATCCATTAGAGACCTGCTCTGCTTTATGACGCTCCATTTCTCTCTGTCTGCCTACGTGTCCATGTGGAGTTGCGTGCACACTTGGGTGTTCAAGGCTTTGTGCTTTTGTGTGTATCGACAAACAAAAGGGCTAATGTGTGTATGTGTGTGTTTGTGATATTTTGCCTGTGTTTGCCTATTTGGGTGTAATTATCCTTTGTGAGAGTGAATGAAAGTGAATAGCCATCAATTAGCATGCAAATGACATAATGCTAATTATGTACACTGACTTTCATTCTTTGGTAGCCTGGTTATGGTGCTGTTGGTTTTGTAAGCTGATATTGTGGGCACCTACACCTATATTGCTTTACTTGGACTGGTTTATCACAGTATCACCGGTATGAATTGACTTCATAACCTGCATGCAGATGTTTAAAGCAGGTACTGTTTAAGCACATTAACATGGACATATAGAACATGTTTCTGACACTTTCCATGTGTTTAAATGGGACCTGCTATGAACTTCGGCATTCAAGTTGTGAAACTAATTCATACTGGTGAAGCCCAGTACAAGGGACTGTGGGACTGTAATATACCAAACCAACTACAGCAATATAGGTGTAGCTGTCTGTGAAATCAACTGCATGTTTCATGTGTTTAAATGGGATCTGCTATGAACATCTGCATGCAAATTATGAAACCAATTCATACCGGTGACAAGTTAAAGAAATGTAGATTCAGCTGTCCGTAACATCAACACAATGTTTGTAACACAATTTGTTTTTTTTTTGTTTTTGTTTTTTCAAAAAGACACTTGCTTTGAAAATGTACATGTAAGTTATGAAACCAATTCATAGTGGTGAAGCCCACCACAGGGGACTGCAATATATTAGACCAGTTAAAGCAATGTTGTTCATGTTGCTCCCTGCAATATCAATGGCGTGTTGATGAGACATTTCATGTGTTTAAATGGCACCTGCTATGAACGTCCACATCAAGTTGTGAAACTAATTCATACTGGTGAAGCCCAGTACAAGGGACTATGAGACTGTGATATACCAGACCAATTACAGCAGTATGGGTGTAACTACCTGTGATATCAACTGCATGTTTCATGTGTTTAAATTGGATCTGCTATGAACATCTGCATGCAAGTTATGAAGCCAATTCATACCAGTGAAGTCCATCACAAGGGACTGTGATAGACCAATTAAATAAATATAGGTCTAGCTGCCTGCTATATCAGTGGCATGTTTTTGACACACTTCATGCGTTTAAATGGCACCAATGAACATCTGCCTGCAAGTTTATGAAACTATTTCAAACAATATAGCAATATAGGTGTAACTGCCCATAATATTAATGGCATGTTTGACACAATTCATGTTTTTAAATAGCGTCTGCTATAAACATCTGCTTGCAAGTTGTAAAGCTAATTCATACTGGTGAAGTCAATCAAGTGGACTGTGATGTACTATACAAGGTAAAGTGATATAGGTGGAGTGGCCTGCAATGTCAATGGCATGTTTATGACACATTTCATGTGTTTAAATGGCAGCTGCTTTGTACATCTGCATGCAAGTTGGGAAACCAATTCATACCGATGAAGACTACCACAAGGGACTGCGATATATTAGACCAATGAAGGCAATATGAGTGTAGCTGCCTGCAATATCAATGGCATATTTATGACACATATCATGTGTTTAAATGGTAGCTGCTCTTTACATCTGCATGCAAGTTGGGAAACAAATTCATACCGATGAAGCCTACCACAAGGGACTGTGATAAACCACACCAGTTTAAGCAATATAGCTGTAGTTGCCCACAATATTCAACAGCATATTTCTGAAACCTTGTTGTTGTGTGTTGAAACGGGACCTGCTTGGAACATTTGCATACAAGTAATGAAACCAATTCATACCGGGGAAGCCCATCACAAGGAGTTGTGATATTCTGCTAAACAAATGAAAGCAATATAGATGTAGCTGCCTGCAATATCAGTGGCATGTTTGACACATTACATGTTTGCTTGCAAGTTGTGAAAGTAATTCATCCTGGAGAAGCCCATCCTAAATAACTGATTTACTACTGGACCTTTTAAAGCAGTACAGGTACATGTTATTATTAAACCTGTTATTATTAAACATGTTATTAATTATTATTAATAAACAATTATTAAAACCAGTGGTGAACCCTATTACAAGGGACCTTGACATACCCAACCAATTACAGCAATAATATAGCTGCAATATAATTATGCATTTCGGCTACATGCTTAGCGTTTAGCAACCTCCTGTGTGCCAGTTTGCATCTACGAGCACTAAGTACATGTGTTGACCTTAAGAGATATTTCTATAAACTTTGTATTGATCTATTTTCTTCTCATTTGGAGTAACCACTCTAGGATTAGCCTTTCTAGTTCTGTGCCATTCTTAGTTAATAATTCATTTAAGCTCATTTCACCATATCGGCTTTGAATTGCATGCCGAGTGAGACTTCTGCATCTGCATCATTAAATTAAATTAAACAAAACAATTCTCTTAAATCTTAAATCCACTTACCCTCACAGGGCCCTGCAAGTAAACCCTCCATGAAGGCCCCAATTTGCTAAAAGCGTTTAAATAATGCAACACTGCTCCGCTAGAAAAAAAAATAGCAAGAAGGCTTTTCACTGGAGCGTTTTTGAAATATCCAAGCTCTGACCATGTCACATCAATTACATGTACTTAAATGTCTTTGTGGCACACCAGGTTCACCCAGCGTATTGCAGCGTTCCAACAGACTGCTGTCTGCTGCCTCTGTATTGAACGGTTGATAAGGACTGGGCATGGAAGGTGCTAAAGAATGTATTAACCAAGTATTCTGAGTTTGATGTTTCTGATGTATAAATAGTAACTATGCAACTTTGGCTGGGGCAATTTAACAAGCCTATTTACCACCCTGTTACTTTGCAGCAAAATCTTCTTTTAATGGCACAGAGACGGACCACAGCTGCATATATATATATATATATATATATATATAAGCAGCTTTACAGAATGAGTAATCAGTAAAAAGACAAGAGATTAACAACATAAGAAGACCTGAAGACCTAAGACCCCCCCCCCAGTGAGCAGCCAAAGGCGACAGTAGCAAGGAAGAACTCCCTCAGAGCTGGAGGAAGAAACCTTGGGAGGAACCAAGACTCACAAGGGGGACCCGGCCCATCCTCCTCTGATCAGAACTATTAATAAATTATTAATAAAAGTCACCAAACCACCTAAACTATTGTACTGCTCACATATTCTTAATCATAATCATAATATAATGATTAAGTGGGGCAGTGGTGGCTCAGCGGTTAGAGCTCCGGGCTGTCGATAACAGGGTTGTGGGTTCGATTCCCGGGCTTGGCAAGCTGCCACTGTTGGGCCCTTGAGCAAGGCCTTTTACCCTCTCTGCCCCCCGGGCGCTGGAGTTGGCTGCCCACCGCTCTGGGTGTGTGTGTGTACTCACTGCCCCTAACACGTGTGTGTGTGAGTGTGTTCACTACCAGATGGGTTAAATGCGGAGGACACATTTCGCTGTACACTGTACAGTGACAAATACGTGCACCTTTACCTTTTAATATATACTTATATATTAGGATTATATATAGCTATAACTTATAAGTAACTTATAACTTAATATAGTGATGGCAGTGATGGTAAGAGTGATGAGAGTAATGTGTAATATTATAATGGTAATATTAACAGTGGCAGATAGTTAAGAGTCCATTTAGGTTATAATATAATGTTGCTTTAAATTTCTTACAATTTTCTCTCTTTACATGTATACAACATGTATAATAAATACTAATGTTCAATTGTTAAACTGTGAGAAATTGGTTTAAACAACCTTAAAGAGCAGACAAATAGCTGACCAGAGCCTTTAGCTAGTTACTCACTTATTATAATTACCTATGTGTGAATATATACGTATGTGTGTGTGTGTTGCTGTAACTACCTTAAGGTCAGCTACCTCTGGTCAGCTGTTCTTACTTCTCCTGTGCACCTAGCATTCCTTTTAGGATTTTCAGCCTCGCCTTCAAATTCCATACCTGCACTAAAGATTATTTAAAGCCATTGCTCACAGTTTAACCACTGCTCATTAGTATTCCTTTTTCCAACATTTTCCAGAGATGGATAGGGGTTGTAGAAAGAGGATTGGTACTTGGCCGAGAAGTTGTGCAACAGGTCCACTGTGGCTTAGAGTAGAGGCCTGCTACATTTGGCGACTGTTAGCGTGCCAACCAGTAAACTATCACGACTGTCCTCCTAACTGAGCTACAAAAGCACTAAATACTACAGGGCTGGAAATAGATCTGTGGCATTTGTAAACACCAAAGTTTCTCTGCACTCTGTTTGTTCTCCAATCCATTTCCTCCATAAATGTTTTAGGAGTATGTTTTCTAGTCTCGTTGCAGAAGAGATGCTGAGATCACCGGGCACTGAAAGTTGCCTCCAGTGAAACGCATAAGTAAGTAGAGACGGATCTGGAAACAAAAAAACAAGCACGGGGTTTAGCGCTCAGAAATCAATGGCCGCTTTTTATAGTGTGTCCCATGGTTACTTTAGTTACTTAGATACTGGACCATTTAGCCCCTGCTGTTCAGACCACAGCAAAATCCCCATAGCAACTGGGGGAAAAAGGCATGCATGGGAAAAAAATGATTACACCCTACAGAATATGCCAATCTTGTACAATGTTAGAAAGGATGTGTTTTTCGTAATCAGTTCATTAAAAAAATTCAATGCAGAGTCCTTTAACATAGAGAATAGCAGGTAGAATTGTTAACTATTACCATTGTAAGTAACTGTAATCCTCAAGTAATTTGTAGGAATCTGAGAAAAAAAGGAAAAAACTAATGTGTTTTATTTAATAATATTATATATATATATTTTATATATATAAATTTACATTTACATTTACATTTATGGCATTTTGCAGACACTCTTATCCAGAGCGACTTACAAAGTGCTTTGCTGTTTACCCAAGAAAAAAAAAAAACCTTAGCTAGTTAGAATAGACTAATAATTCAAAGGTACCTCTAAGCTTAGACATTACTAAACACAATACAATAAGATGACCATAGTACTCTATTCGTCCAAGTCCTCTCGGAAGAGGTGGGTCTTCAGTTTGCGTTTGAAGACAGCGAGTGACTCAGCCGTTCGGACACCCAGGGGAAGCTCGTTCCACCACTTTGGTGCCAGGACAGAAAAAAGCCTGGACGCTCGTCTTCCGTGGATTTTGAGGGATGGCGGGTCGAGCCGAGCCGTACTTGAAGCTCGAAGGGCTCTTAGTGCAGACTGGCTTTTGACCATTGCCATCAAGTACGGAGGGGCTGGCTGGTCCAGTCTTGGCTTTGTAGGCCAGCGTCAGGGTTTTAAATCTGATGCGGGCAGCTACAGGAAGCCAGTGGAGAGAACGCAGCAGTGGAGTGACATGGCTGAATTTAGGAACATTGAAGACGACCCGTGCCGCTGCATTCTGGATGAGTTGCAGGGGCCTGATGGTGCGCAGAGGGAGACCAGCCAGAAGAGAGTTGCAGTAATCAAGTCTGGAAGTGACGAGAGACTGAACAAGCACCTGGATGGCCTCTCTAGAGAGGAAGGGTCGAATTCTCCGGATATATAAAATCATATATATAATTTCTTATGGAACGGTAGTGCCTAGTGCCTAGCTTGACCTGCTGAAACTTGGCCAGCCAACGAATAGGCCATTTGGCCATCTGAATTCCATTAGGCTTGCCTACTCGTTAGCTGTGACTGAGCACTTGCTGACTATGACCTCAACCCTACAGCTCAGGTTGCAATAGTAAAATTCTGAGACAACCCTCTTGAAACCTTAACATACAGGATCCATCATATCCGGTATTCTTTCTTTACCTTGCTTGAGAACAGCAGCTGTGCTTTAATTATATTATTAAAAAAAAAAAATAATAATAATATATATATATATATATATATATATATATATAGTGTTATATAGTGATATAGATATAAAAAATTATATGTATATCCTTATATAATATGTATAATATATCATTTCATATTTAATATTATATAATATATATAATATATCATTTCTTATGGTACAGTAGAAATTATATATTAGCTTGACCTGCTGAGACTTGGCCTTCTCTCCATAGCCAGCTTGGTCTCAAATGCGAGTAAAACAGCAGGGACTGTGTACGACAACTACGTTCATTTAGAAATGCATTAGAATTATTAGACGTGTTTGTATGGAAACCAAAAGTGCTTTGTTCCTCTGGTTTTCGCCTGACATTTATTGCTGCGCATAATAAGAAGACACACACTCCCGCATTACGAGCCGGATTGTTGACCGCTCTCCTGGGTTTTAAAACGGCTGTTATTATGGGCCGGGTGTAGAGTGCGGACACCAGCGGCGGTATTTTAAACACTTGGAGTAATAAAGCGCACAGTCCTGGCCCCGCTTTATGCTGACCTTCTGGAGCTTTCTGTGTGGCAGGGCAGTAAACTATCGATCCGGGGAGGAAGGGAGGGAGTAGCGGAGTCACTGCGGAGAAGGGGCGCGGGGGAATGTGGGGGTGGGGAGGTGGTTCGAGAGGTCCGCAGAATCTACGATCCTATTAACGCTTCCCTGCACCTCACACACATCTAATTTTCACTCCGAGAGTGCACGGGTGGCCCAGGGCCGCCACTGTTAAAGAATCAGCATTCAGCAGTGGAGAGCGTGATTCGTCTTTCAATAGCACACACACACTCGCACACACACACACACACACACTTGCGGAAGGTCAGATTGGACCGTATAGATGTTTTCATCGGATGTTTTCCGTGTTTATTAGCTTGTGTGCCACCATGGCTGTTTTAATTGTCCAGTCCTAATCTCCACCCCCACTGAGGAAGCAGTGCGCTAAGGCAGTCCACTCAACCTCTTGATATTCATGGAGTTAGCAAAGCATAAAAACGTGCTCTGCACTCGTGATGGAAAAACGAATAGGCCATTTGGCCATCTGAATTCCATTAGGCTTGCCTACTCGTTAGCTCTGACTGAGCACTTGCTGACTATGACCTTGCTCGGAGACCTCATTCTACAGCTCAGGTTGCAATAGTACAATTCTGAGACAACACAGAGGTCAGCAGGTTGTCAGTCCTCCTACACACGGTTAGTGTTACCCTCTTGAAACTTTAACACACAGGATCCATCATATGGATATCCTGTATTCTTTCTTTTCCTTGCTCGAGAACAG
The DNA here is from genome assembly GCF_030463535.1 of Salminus brasiliensis. NCBI lineage: Eukaryota > Metazoa > Chordata > Actinopteri > Characiformes > Bryconidae > Salminus > Salminus brasiliensis. Next base: position 33,211,661 of record NC_132889.1, on the reverse strand, counting down.
CATCTGTGCTTTACATCGAGTGAACATTTCAGGATGGGTGGATCAACGGAAATGGTCCAGACATCTTTGAAAATAATTCTATTAAGAACGTTTATTTAAGCGATGTCCTCTGAGCTTAAGCTTTGCTGTGACAGTGCCTCTCATACAACATAGAAACAAGGCTGTGTACACTTTACGCAGTGATGACTCTGTGGGTAGAATGCTGGGTTATTGATCACAGGGTTGTGGGTTCAATACCTACTTGTTAACACTCTCAAACCATGTTCAAGCCAATCACAACATAAAAACATTGTGTACTTGCTAAGCTGTGGTGGCTCTGTGGGTAGAATGCTGGGTTATTGATCACAGGGTTGTGGGTTCAATACCTACTTGTTAACACCTTCAAAACCTGTTCAAACCAAACACAATGTAAAAACATTGCATACTTGCTAAGCTGTGGTGGCTCTGTGGGTAGAATGCTGGCTTATTGATCACAGGGTTGTGGGTTCAATACCTACTTGTTAACACCCTCAAACCCTGTTCAAACCAAACAGAATGTAAAAACATTGTGTACTTGCTAAGCCGTGGTGGCTCTGTGGGTAGAATGCCAGCTTATTGATCACAGGGTTGTGTGTTCAATACCCACTTGTTAACACCCTCAAACCCTGTTCAAGCCAAACACAACATAAAAACAAAGTTGTGTACTTGCTAAGCTGTGGTGGCTCTGTGGGTAGAATGCCAGCTTATTGATCACAGGGTTGTGGTTCAAATCCCACTTCTATATATATTATACTTATTTTGTTTCTTTCTTTTTATATTGATAGTTATCAAGCAGCTTATACCTGAATTTTGTTTGCTGTGCTGGTGGACATAGGCTGCCCCAAAGCCCTGGACTTAGAGGGTGCTGTAAGCCCACTGTAAGCAGGGTGTTGAGGCCTGGGTTGAAGGTCAGAAATCTCTTTCTGTTCTCCACCTACACAAGCTCAGCCCAGAGACTAATATGAGCTCTCTGCCCACAGAAGTCTACTCGACTTTTAAATGACACTATGTATGTGGGTGGCAAAAAGAAGGGCAATAAGACAAATTTAACAACCTGAAGATGGTAGAGATCTGTTTTAAGTATACACTCCAGCTGGTGAGACCTCCTCAGTCAGACTGTAGGTCTTGGAACCAGAATGAACTATCAATTTACTGATAATCATTCAAATATGAGAGTCCTAACAATATTGTTGGCATCATTGGGCACTTTTAAGAGTGTACTAACAGTGTATTAAGAAACTATTATGCCAGTTTGTATGTTGTTATAACAGTGAGGGATGTAAAAGCATCTGCTGACTAAAGCAAATTGGGCACATCACCTCAGAGATAACCTGAAGGTCAGCAGGAAGTCTTGCTTCTACACACGATTAGGGACACTTACTTAAACCCTTGACTTCCAACATATAACATAATGTAGCTGTTAGACAATTTTAGACATAATGTGAATCTGGCTGTTGTTCTTTACATTGTGTCAGACGTTCATGATGAATAGACCAATAGAAATGCCCCAAAATTACTAGGAATACTAGGACTTCCATTGAAGGTTTGTCGCATGTATAGTTGCTGTTTTGAAGATACAAGGTTTTCACTTGACAATGACAATATGGCATGTACACATCTATGATGGCTTGCCAAAACGTGGGGTGTGCCAATCCGATACTCACTATCAATATTGGGCCGATACTTGCGAATCTCACTGGAAAATTGGCCTGGGGTCTAAAGGTTAAGACATGAAAAGAGATGGTTTTGGACTGCTGTCTGTATTAGCACATACTAAAGGTCACAGTATCCTTATCGGACTTGAAAAAGTGTGATTGTGCCGCCCCTAGCCAAAACCTTGCAACTTGTAGCTGTTTAGAGTATATGATAACAACGGCTGTGTAGAACATTTAAATTTACATTTATGGCATTGAGCTGACGCTCTTATCCAGAGCGACTTAAAAGGTGACTTGTATTACAGCAGCAGGCCAATGTAGTGTTAGGAGTCTTGCCCAAGGACTCTTATTGGTGTAGAGCAGCATAGTCACCCAGACTGGGAATCGAACCCTCCATCTCCCACATGGTGCAATATCTCATTGGCAGATAGTGGTGTTATCTGTAGCGCCACACCAGCCATTTAATTGGGTATATTTAACTGAAATTTGAAAACAAACCTGAAAGTAGCCGGATAACATTCGGCCTTAGTCTGACCCGACCTCAGCTAACAAGTTTGGATATTTGAACCTGACTGTATGACATTTCAGATCATAAGGAAATTGATCAAATCATGGCAAGCCTTCCCATCTCTTCCATAGCCTGGTGGAAAGAGAGAGCAGTCTAATTTTGTCAGGCTACAGTCAGGTTCAAATTCCAAACTTGTTAGCTGAGGTTGGGTCAGACTCAGGCCGAATGTTATCCGGCTACTTTCAGGTTTGTTTTCAAATTTCAGGCCCAATTAAATCTGTGCAACTGAGCGCTAAGTTAGAGGGGTGTTCGGCACTGGTAGAGGTCAGGAAAAGTTTTCTTGGAAGGAGTCCTCTTTTGTTTGGGATTTTTGGAACACTTTACTGTTAGAAATCTCAAGATGTTCACATACTTTTACTTCAACAAGGGATTCTCAGAGGTCTTGCGTGGAATATATATATAAGAAAAACACAGACACCCACAATGGTCACAGAAATAACTTGAATCAGACAAAAGTAATAAATAAAAGTGCTATGAAAATTAACCAATGAAAGTCAGACATTGCTTTTCAACCATGCTTCAACAGAATTATTTCAAAAAGTAAACTCATGAAACAGGCCTGATGGTACCCTTAACTTAATATTTTGTTGCATAACCTTTTGAGGCAATCACTGCAAACAAACGATTCCTGTCAATGAGACTTCTGCACCTCTCTGCAGGTATTTTGGCCCACTCCTCATGAGCAAACTGCTCCAGTTGACTCCGGTTTTAAGGGTGCCTTTTCCAGACGGCATGTTTCAGCTCCTTCCAAAGATGCTCAAAAGGATTTAGGTCAGGGCTCATAGAAGGCCACTTCAGAATAGTCCATATATACATATATATATATGTGCGCACCACCATGTCTTTACTGGTCCTCTGGGAGCAGGTAACCAGCAGCCTAGTGCGAAGTTCACGATCAAGGGAAACATTTAAGGCCTTAGTTCAGTCATCTGGAGAGCCTGGCTTTTCTTTTACGCTTTTGTTTATGTACTGTTTTGGGCATGGAGGCATCTTTGATTTCACACCGAAGATACAGTTCTGCAAGTTCATTTAAGGTAAGATGTTCCAGCACAGAACTTCTTAAACACTGATGTAAGAGTGTTTTGAGCTAGTTATTTGATCACATACTCAACCTGGAGCAGAGTATTGAGAGTGCTAAGCTACCATGTCATATTCAGATTCAGTAAAACAAACCTGAAAGTTCCACCTGAGTCTGACCCTTCCTCAGCTGCAGATGGGAGTAAAAAGTAAACAAATTGAGTGATGGGACACCGAGTGAAGAAGCAATTTCAGCTACAAGTCGAGTTAACTCCAAAAAACTGTAATCAGTAACTGCATAATGTTAAATTGGCCTGACCTTGCGTTTGTTAGGTGCCAACTACTGGGGAAGAAGGGTTGGGTTGTGGACAATCCCCAGTGGCAAGAACAAAAAAGGCATAGTACATAGTGAAAGTATCGTGAGATTCGGAAACTAGCCGTGAAAGTGAAATGGCGCTACAGCAACCTAGCATCTTCATCTCTTTCAGCATTGTTCAGTCATGTTGGTCCTGTAAGGCAGACAACAGCACAGTATGAAGTTAACATAAATGAATTTAGTGGTTTTATTGAGCTTCAAATAAGAACATTATTTTAATGAAATAATGGCATTATTGTCTGAATGACTTCAGAGCATATTTCTCCAATAGCTAATTCAATCATCTCTTTTTTCCTTTTTATGAGATGACAGCAGTGCAGAGTGATTACTTTCTCTTTATCTCTTCACTCTTCGAGTGCTTTATTGAGAAACTGATTTAAAAGCTGTGCTTTTTGTTTTTTTTTTAGAATAGAGGCGCATATCACACAGTCCAGTGAAAACAGATGACCTGCAGCAGCTGACCCTGAACCAACACATGTCCAGTTCAGTGGCGTCTGTATGACCCCTGAATCCTTGGCTTTTTATTTTGTTTGGATTTTAGGACCTTTTATTCAGTAACCACAACAAATGCTTCAGTGTCCATTACACTTGATTCAGTATCTACAGCAAATGGTTTATTATCTTCTTTAAATGATTCAGTATCTGCTTTAAATGATTCACTACCTGCAATAAATGATTCATTATCAACAATACATTTACTATCTACTACACATAATTCATTATCTACTAAATGTTTCATTACATACCATAAATGATTTACTGTCTACAACAAGTGTCTAGTATCCACTATAAATGATCACTATCAACTATCAACCTTTAGTGATTCAGTATCTACTATAAATGCTTGTCTATACTAAACAATTCGCTATCTACAGTAAATGATTCATTATCTACACTAAATTATTCGGTATCTTTAATGAATAATTCACTATATACTACAAATTCTCCAGTGTCTACCCTTAATGATTCAGAATCTACAGTACATTAAATGCTTCAGTGTCTAATCAGTATCTACTACAAATCAGTGTCTACCCTTAATGCTTCAGTGTCTACCCTTTATGATTCAGTGTCTGCCCTTAATGCTTTAGTGTCTAAAATAAATGCTTTAGTGTCTATACTAAATTATTCAGTATTTACTTCAAATGCTTCAGTGTTTACCCTTTATGATTCAGTGTCTACCCTTAATGCTTTAGTGTCTAAAATAAATGCTTTAGTGTCTACCCTTAATGCTTTAGTGTCTAAAATAAATGCTTTAGTGTCTACCCTTAATGCTTTAGTGTCTACCCTTAATGCTTTAGTGTCTACCTTCAGTGTCCAGTGTCTAAAATAAATGCTGTAGTGTCTACCCTTAATGCTTTAGTGTCTACTCTTAATGCTTCAGTGTGTACCCTTAATGGTTCAGTGTCTACCCTTAATGATTCAGTGTCTAAAATAAATGCTTTAGTGTCTATACTAAATTATTCATACACAACATTTTTCAGTAACTTGATAAAGTTTCAGTAAAATGATTCAGTGTTTATAATAAATAATTCAGTAATGGGCTAACATCATAAATTCATAAACTTAATATATTCCTACGTGGTTTAGTATTTACCTAAACTCAGCTCCCATGGTTAGCAGAGAAAGCTAAGCACCGTCTCTTTAGTGAACAAGACTGGGCAGCCCTCCTCATTACAAAATATACTGTATATCTTCTTTCTGCTGAGGACAACCCTAAGAACCATAAGAATACATAAAAGTATGAATGAAGTTATTGCTAGCTCGCATGCAGGCTAACCTGCTTATCACATCTAGCTGTGAATTTAGAGAGATTTGTGATTCTTGGACATGATCAGCCTGTGGAACTGTAATGTAAGTGTGGGGATAGTGGGGAAACAGCAGCCCTGTCTTCAGGACAGCCAGTCATGTTGTTTTGTGGTATTCAGTGCTGTTCATGGATGTTGCTGTCAGTTAGACCCCTGTATCACTCGTGGTTGCCATAGCCACGTCAATCAGACGTGATTGTGTATGTCCAGGATGACAGAAATGGTGCTGCCTCCACTGTGGTACATTTCATGAAACTCTATCAGAAGGCTTTTCAACCCCAGGTCAGTCAGTTATTCAGTTCATGAGTCAGTGAGTCAGACAGCCAGTCAGGTAGAGACAATGCCTACTGCCTCCATGACCATATCTGCATATATTGCAATTGCACAAATAATTGACAATATTTAGACATATCATTGTATACATATATGTATGATAGAACATACACTGTATGGACAAAAATATTGGGACACCTGTTTCATTGTTTTCTTCTGAAATCCAGGGTATTAAAAAGAGTTTATCTGTCTCTACTGTCCAGGGAAGAAGGCTTTCTTCTAGATTTCGGAGGAGCATTGCTGTGAGGATTTGATTGCATTCAGCGACAAGAGCGTTAGTGAGCTCGGAGTGTTGGATGATCACCACCCACCTCATCCCCAACTCTCCAACTCATCCTATAAGTATTGGATGGAGCACCGACCATCATTCCAGAGAAGACTATTCTTCCACTGACCCACAGCTTAATGCTGGGGGGCTTTACACACCTCCTGCCCACACCTGGCATTTGGCCAGTAGGTTCATATTGTTTATCTGCTCTAGAGTCGTATTCTATTGGCAAATTCTCTCTACAGGGACCAGACAAGCTGCGTATGTTGGTGTGCGTATGTGTGTATTTGTGTATCTGTGTCTGCAATGGATGCAACTTAAAGTAGCTGAATATATTAATTAGAAGGGTTGTCCACAATTATTTAGATGTACAGTATTTATATTGCCATATTTCAGATTTGCGAATGAGCTGGCTGCCTTTGTAGTTTTCAAGATAATTTAAGGGACTGCGGCAGAGTGGTCTCAGATTTCATTTAAAAGAGCCAAAGACGGTGACAGAGGTGTCATAACATGCCAGTAACTCTTTTTGCCGCCTTGTAATAGTCACCTTTTTTAATCATAACTGCTTATAGTTCTCAGTTTTATGACAGTATAATTATCTGCCATACTGCGTGGATTGTCATGGTTACTTGGTGTTTCAGTTTTGTAGTTTCACCGTCTCCAGAAGTCCTCTGGCAGGCTTCTTTCCACTGTGTGTGCTTTGAGGACCAGTATCTGTGTTCTGCAGCTTGGAGCTGTTTGAAAGAAAGGCAGTGGACTTCTCTCTGATGTCTGAAGTCAGTGGAGGAAGCTCTTAAATGGAAAGATAATGAGGTGTGTGTGTGTGTGTGTGTGTGTGTGTGTGTGTGTGTGCGCATTTGTCTCTCTGTGGTGAATCGTTGGATTTATTGATTTCTCTTACGGATGCTTCAGCAGTCCTGGAAGTCATCCATCTCTACCGTGGTGACTTTCACCTCGTCCTTTGACCTTTCTTGATTCTTACATAAGCTCCTGGAGCTTCACTTCCTCTGGTCTTCACTTCCACGCTCTGTTTTATTACTCATTTATCCCCTGCAGTGCTTTCTCTCTCTCTCTCTCTCTCTCTCTCTCTGTCTCTATCTCGCTCTCTCACCCTCTCTGACATTGAGTGCTGCAGTGTATGTATAGAGCGGCTAAAAGTGCTGATGCTATTTTGGCTGTAAATGACAAAGTTTGACTCTCGCTGTCCGACTCCCCATCTGCTGCTTTGCTCCCAGGGGCCTGGCTGATTCCCACATACACACATTCGCACACCCACACAGCTAATACAACCAACAAGGCTGGATCTCCAAGACTTGCCAGTCCGATTCAGAAAGGTTCTCCTTTTAATTTTTTTTTTCCTTATTAGATTGATGTTCCACGAGTGCTTGCCCCCCTAATCCATTGTCATAGTCACTTCTATAATAGCCCTCAAGCTTCCATTATCATTGCATTGTGGCTCTCCAACATTAAATAGTGAGGTTCACTCAGTAACCCTAAGAACCTATTAGACTTTGGCAAGGAGTGGCGTCATTTCCTCAGCAGCATGTTTTGCTGCTGGGCTAATAGCGGTCCATCCATTGGCCTCTCTAATGTGCTTTTTCTGCCTGCTTCAAAAACACTGTGGAGAAGCAGAAAGTCGAACTGCTGTCATTGCTCTCACGCTTTAGTCTGACCTTGATAATGGGACACTTTAGATGCCACAAGAGTAAGCGAGAAGGTTATTAACATGCCTTCTGCTGGACAAAATGACTGGATGAAAGCTGGAAGAAACTGAACTGTTGGGGACTAATAGTGAGGACATCACACAGAGCTGAGGACTGTCAGAAAAATGTCAATGGGCATCAAATGCAAGGACCAGTAGAGAGTGTGCTGAGGCCATTAACCCTCATGCTGCTATTCTAAAGAAAAGCAAAGCACAGTAACTGCAGCGTTGGTCAAAATTGTGTTATTAGCTACGCTGGGAAAAGACTGGCCAGCTTAAAATGATAAAGTATCTGGTAGCAGATGTTTTCTCTTGTTTTTTTACACAGATGTTTTTCCCACAGTGATCTCAGTCCTGACCATGACAGTTAGACAGTCACTCCACTCTAGAGCTGTGAAGACAGGTACATTTCTGAGCCCATGAAAAAAGGGAATGTAAAATTACTCAAATCTGTGTTTTTATTGTTTTGTAATTTTACAGCTCTAGACCGGCCCTACAGTCTAACTGCCTCTCAACAAGTATGAGGAGGGGATGTCATAAGTTCAAATCCCAGCAAGAGCACAGTGCTCTATTGTCTAAAGCCTCCCAGTCTGGGAATGTCATGTAATAGGGGGAGTTCTAACCTGCAGATGGAAATGAACAGTAAACAGACTTAGGGGGAGGAGCCTCAGATTAAACACCATACACAATATTTAATCAGTTTTAGCTGCAGCTTATTTTCTATAACCATTTTCACCAAATAAATTCTAAACAGCAATTCTGAAATTTTTTTACTGACAGTCGCAGCAACACAACAATAATAACTGTGGACGTCTGTGAGGGCAATCCCATACACATGATGAAGGACAGAAGCAGAGAATGAGAAAGTGATGGAGGGAAGGGTGGGCCATTGAGAACTAAAGTGAACTGAATTTAGCCCCACAAGTCCCAGACAGCCATAAGTCTACTGCCTTTTTTCTGTTGTTGTTTGTAATGAGAGGAGAGAGTGTGCGGCAGCCACTTTGACCTAGTCGACGTGCTTCACTTCCTTCGTCTTCTGAAACAGCGTTTTTGCTCAAGAGCTGTGCGTGCCTGGAAGTTAAAACCAGCCAGAGAGGTGTTCAGCATTTCACCGCAACCTCACATACACAAAAGATGGTGGAGCTAGTGTAAAAGCAGCATTAAGTGATGAATTATGGTTTGTTTATGTCTATTAGGTACACCTACTTCTTAAACAGACAAAATAAACAACTAGTGGTCAGTGAATCATGTGCATTTAGTGATTGGTGAGACTGACATATTAGCAAACAAAGTGAATGTTAAGTTATGCAGTATTAAGGCATTAAAAAAATAAACCTTCTTCACACGATTTTCTGCTGGCCTTCTAGTGGCCGTTCCACTGGTGGAAGGGAAAATGATTGGTTGAATATTGTGTTGACTGGTTTAAATCAGTAAGCCAGAGATGTTATAGCACATGCATGTTAATACTATGACAGTAAAATAGATCAGCATGTAGAATCAGTGCTTTCATAGTTCTGATTTCTTTCTTGTGGGATGCGCTATGTTTTCTCTTTCAGAGTGCATTTTGGATTGGGTTAAGCTTAGTATTGTTTTCAAATAACATGGAAACATTATATATGTAACTTATACTCTTTTTTATGTGTTTTCTTGTTTAAAATTATTTAAGATTTAAGACTAGACAATAACAAAAGTCTCTGAAATTGCGCTCTGGATATGGGCTTTGATAGATCATGTTCATTACATACATGTAAATGCAAGATCACATGTGAAACATTGTGGTATTGACATAGAAACATAATTAAATGAAATGGCAAAAATTAAAGCTAATCATTGGCCTACCGAAAGAAATTAGAGATCCATTCACCATAGGTTCTCCATCATAATGAGAAAGCATTCACCATGGCCAATAAACCCTTGCATGAAAAAACCCAAGACGACAGCTGTTGGGAAAAGGCTAGAATCACCACACCTAGCACTAATTGTCAAAAAATCAAAGTTTCCAAGGTCATTGTTTTTTTCAGTTCCATCGAGGTGGGAACAATACAAGACAACCAATCAGAACAAAGCTCATTAAGGTTATATCAAGCTTAAAGATGCAGTAGCAGAAACTTCTTGTTTAATTCTCTTGGAAAATGTTTGTTGAAAATAAATTATAATATAGAAAAAAAATTAAATCCAAAACACTTCAAGGTTAGAGGATCCAAAGACGCTCTGCAACTGAGAATGACATCGAAGTAAATTGCTCTCGCTTGTATAATCCCTTCAAAGTTGTTGTGAGATTACGTTGATGGGATAAATTCCTCTGTTGCAATACTGAGTGCTAAGCAGGCCTCACTTTATAGGCAGCTTAGATTAAAGCAATGACAACATACAGTGGTATAATGATGCCCGAGATGAATTGTGTCATTACTGGAAAATAGATACTGTTAGCCAGAAGGAGATTTCAAAACAACAGTAATTAAACTGATAGGCTGCAGAATACCTCTGAAGCCATTTTTCATCTGCTAACAAGAAAGTAAAAGTAAACTGAGTTTCTCAAAGACGAATGACACGCTGATCAGAAATTTATAGTCAACCTGATTTCTTTACAGTCATATGTTTGCAGATATCTCCAGCCAGTCATATTTTAAGCAACATTCAAGGCAGTAGGAGTGTTTATTTGCTCTTTACCAGATGTTTATGCTTTGAAGGTTATGTGAACGCTACAGTATGAAACATATAAGCTCTTCCTACACTTTCAGATATTTCTGAAATCTTTGGCAATAAAATGTACATCAGGGGAAGGCATGTAAGAAGTAAATATTAGTCACTTCCATCCCTGACACAATTTTATGGCAAAACTTATGTTTAAAAGTTTAAAATTTAAGATAAGATAAGATAAGATAATCCTTTATTAGTCCCACAGTGGGGAAATTCTTAGTGTCACAGCAGAAAGGGATAGCAAGACACTCAGTTAGAAAAAAATGTAGATAAATAATTTACACTATATACACAATATAAATAAGAAGTAAAGAAAAGCAATAACAATATTATTTACAGGTTATTGCAAATGACTCTTAATTGCACATGTGTGGGGGGTATTGCACATAGTATTTATTTTTATTTTTAGTATTATTTTATTTAAATCTGTATCTTAGAAAAATGTAAATTATAACACTGTTATTTGTTTGCCGAGATTTCACAATATCTCTAAATTATGAAACATTAACAGTAAACACATATTTGTTTCATATTTATCACTTAGTATTAAAAAAGAAAATTAGGAAAACATACATTTCCAGTGCTTGTTTACATATATTTGGTATCTGCAGTGCCCACCAACCCATAATAAAATGAAATAAGACAACCCTCAGCTTTCCTCATTTCAAGCCATAAAATTTATAATTATACCGCCCCTCACCTGAGTAGATCCACCTACTACCTTTGCAAAGTTGGTCAAAATTGTCAGGTCATAAGTCTATTTTAAGGGCAACTACGAAAACATACTGCAGCCGCCAAAAAACTAGACTGCAAACAGCAGAACATGAAAAATGAAAAATGAGTGTATACTGACCCTGATTTGAGTATCTGGAAACCTAAGGGCAGAAAGGCTGAAAGGTACAGCAGAATACAGCTGGACAGAGAGGGAAAAAAGAGAGAGAGAGAGAGAGATGTGAACTCAAGGTGAAGTAAATACTAGTGCAAACAGGAACCACTAAGAATTAATATTTGTTTATCCAGGAAAAGGAGTAATGAAAAAGGGTGTGGATTTGGGGGGTTGGACGATCAGTAGCTCATTATCATTTTAAGCAACAGACACTCAAATAGGACACTCACATAGGGCTGCTTAGACAGAGTCTAAGACGGGTGGTATTGGGGCTTGTTTTTCTGGTATTTTGACTACAGTAGGTCACTGACAGTTCATTAGCTCTCCTGGGAATTGTGATACCTTATGGGTTATAGCCATAGGCAATTTCAGTTCAGTTGACTAACACTAGCGTCCACATTACGGCTGCAATGTTATATAGTTGTGAGATATTTGTGTTATAATATAATAAAGGGAAATGTCTTTGGATGTCTCCAAATTGTCCAAATGGTACAGGATATTAGAGTAGACAGATACGCATTGATACCCACCCCCACAGCCTGCTCCTATCAAACCAAATCATTTCATTCATTGTTCCCAGTTAACAACAATACCTTCGCTTCTTGTCACTGTCCATTTTTTTGGCATGGCTTTCCCGAGCTGTAGCATTAGCCGTAGCATGGCTTCACAGGTCTGTTTAAGCATTCTGGCTGCACTGAGTCAATGACAAGGTGATTCAGTAGGAAGAGGCAGTGTGTGCCCAGCTGTGCAGTCTTGTGTGAGGGTGCACGGCGCATGCTGAATGCACAAACGGAGCAATGTTGAAACAGGCATCTTTTCAGAGATTAAGACAGCTTTCATGAGGTTAAGATCCTTTGAGTGAGCGGGAAAGAGCATGCTCCCGTAGCTGCTGTGCGGAATATATAATGATAATGCGAGGGCTTGCATGTGTTTGCCGATGCATGTGTTTGTTTGCTCGTGTTAATCTGCATGCAGCTGCTCCAGCCTCAGCCTTTAGCTTTACACGGCCTCAAATTGTCAGTCATGACTTTGGTGTTAATTGATGCATCCTCATTGTGTAGGGTTGGCTGTTTTCCTGACAAGCTTCATGTTCGGTTAAGGTCGTGTGTTTTGTTTGACATTAGACACATGGCAGGAAGCCCTGAGTGGAGGCTAGCGTAAAGATTGTGGAAGCAGTGGGCACTGTAGCTCCCAACTGGATTCAGAATCAAGCACTAAACGGATACTCTGTTGAATAGACTCATATTCAAAGACACAAGTCAATATGGAGACCACAATACTCGACACAGTCTGCGTTTGAAGACAGTGAGTGACCCAGGGAAATTTCGTTCCACCACTTTGGTGCAGGACAGAAAAAAGTTCCATGGATTTTGGGGATGGCGGGTCAAGCTGAGCCGTACTTGAAGCTGGAAGGGCTCTTGGTGCAGATCGGCTTTTGACCATTGCCATCAAGTACGGAGGGGCTGGCTGGTCCATTCTTGGCTTTGTAGACCATCGTCAGGGTTCTGAATCTGATTTGGCCAGCAGCTGCAGGAAGCCAGTGAAGAGAGAACACAGCAGAGGAGTTACATGGCTGAACTTACACCAGTAGAATATTCTGGAGGAAAAATGAACCCATCATATCTAATCTGACATCAAATTATTGCTTGCAGCTTATTCCATTAGACCATGTAGCCCACACTTCTTCACTTGCATGACTACATTAATGTCATAACTAACCTTAATTAAAGTTTCGTAGGCCCTAAAATAGAACCCAGTGGGGCTCCACAAGATATGATAAATCAGTATATAAAATATATTACAAATTCACAGTAGATTTTGCATATGGATTAATAACTGAATAATAAAGCAAGGTGAAGGAGCCACTAGAACATTAGCATAAGACCAATTATGCAAACTTGCAGAAAAAGTATGTTCTTTGAAATAGTTTATATAAATGTAACCTTAAGTGCATTTACATTTATGGCATTTCCAGAGTGACTTACACAGGTAGGAGAATGTAGTGTTAGTGGTCCTGCCCAAGGACTTTTGGAGTAGTGTGGTGGGCTTGCCCAGCCACGGCAAGAAATGACCAAAACTGCAGCAAGTCTAATTTCTTATCTGTTCTATATGAAGTTAAGCACTGTTGTGTAGCAATCTAACCTTAAAAGATCAGCTTCAGAATCATGCTGATGCTTCACTGACTGTAATAGGTCGAATGCCTTCTTTGCCATTCCCACTCTGGGCCGTAACGCTGCTACTGCACTATAGAACTTTGGTGTAGCTGCATGATATCATTCTTCAGAATTACATAATGCTGTATAACCTGAGTCACATTCAATATTAATCAAAAAGCTTGTTGTATTGCTCTACCGCTTAGGCCCACATGCTTCTTTACCTTTACATGGCGGTTCTGTATCTCTCAGCTTGTCAACAAATGCATGTGTACAGCTGTCCATGAGGGGCGTGATTTGTATCTACAGATTTACAGAGCAACTTATAAAAGTGTTTCACTGTTAACTCAGAAAATATCCTTAGCTAGTTTGTATTGGCTAGGATTCAAAAGATACTAACTGTAGGGTGAAGTGAACAGTGATGTAACTGTAGGGGGAGCCCAGGAGCAGAGAATACCAGTTCTCACATAGCGTTTAGTGTTTTGTTGGCATTGGGTTAATTGTACAGTGCTGTGTAGTCACTTTCCCATTTCATCTGGTTGAACACTGCTTAGACACAGGATTTTGGTATGAATGCTGGTAAATAATTTTGGTCAGAGACTGTCAGAAAGATAAGCCACTTGGTTAAGGCATGTGAGCATTTTATTATAGCATAATTTTCCATTAGAAAAGCACCATTTCATGTCTATAACTGTTCTTTCTCAGTTTGTGGCTCCACTGTTTAAAATCCTAGTATGAGCACTTTGTAAGAGTGGGTGAAAGACTGAAGTTACAAATGTTTAATGGTAGAGCATTCAAAACCTCTCACAACTTCTTGTGACATCGAAATAAATTGCTCTCGCTCGTTATAATCCCTTCAAACCTGTCAGATTAAGTTGGTGGAATAAATCCCCCTTCTGTAACGCTCACCTGCAACTGGAGGTGTTCAGACACCCAGGGGAAGTTCGTTCCACCACTTCGGTAATAGGACAGTAAATCTTAAGGGATGGCGGGTCGAGCCGAGCCGTACTTGAAGCTGGAAGGGCTCTTGGTGCAGATCGGCTTTTGACCATTGCCATCAAGTACGGAGGGGCTGGCTGGTCCAGTCTTGGCTTTGTAGACCATCGTCAGGATTGCTATTTAGATCTGATGTGGGCAGCAGCTACAGGAAGCCAGCGAAGAGAGAACGCAGCAGTGGAGTGACATGGCTGAACTCAGGAACATTGAAGACAAAGCTATAAATGTTTAAGATTAGAACATTCAAAACTTCTCGCAACTTCTTGTGACATCTAAATAAATTGCTCTCATGCTTCTTAATCCCTTCAAACTTGTCAGATTAAGTTGGTGGAATAAATCCCTCTTCTGTAACTCTCACCTGCCTGCTGAGTGCTGAACAGGTTCTCTCTCTAGAGGGATATTTGTTGTAAGATTTTAATGGAAATTTCTGCGTCCTGCTCCAGCTAACTTTTCATGTCCCAGAGAAGTGCAAGATATCAAAAAGTATATACAAGTGCAACAAAATACAGTGTTACTCTATTAGTCCAAATGTTTGTGGACACCACATAAGATCCTTGAAGAACCTTTGAAAGTTCTTCACTTTGAAACTGTGAAGGAACCTCTTAAGGTGCTTTGAGGAACCTTCATGAAAAGGTTTTTCAGAAGAAAAAAAAGGTGCTTCCTTGAAGGTTCCTCAAAGCACCTTAACCCCTTAAAAAGCCTATGGGCCACCAGTGGGCCGGAAGTGTAGCCCCTGTAGTTACTGAATAATACACCTTAGTTTGTGATGAGCTTTAAGCTGTGTTAATGGGTTAAGATGTTTCTCCACAGTTTCAAACTAAAGAACCTCCAAACGTTCTTCCAGAATCTTATACTTTTAACAGCGTAATGTACTTTGGATCCTATCCTGTGTTCCCAGTTTCAAGTTACATTTATTTTTCTGCACAATTTAAATGAAACTACATAGAAATGCAATTCTATAAGTACATATTCCATGCAACAAGAGTTTACAGCACAGTATTTATGCCCATCTCTGACTAAAAGTCACTAATACTGCATAGCTCTGCAGATTTCCCTGCAAATCTGGATTTTGAATGTTGCACAAATGAACCCCCTCGGGCCTTAATTTACAACAACTTTCAGCAGCATTTACACAAAGGCCTGACTGTCTGCATTATAACCAATGGGTTCAGCTTCAGTCTTGCTGATACACTTCCAACTGTTCAGCTCATCCCAACACACCTGATCCAGAGCCTTAGCTAATTATCAAGCCCTTTATTAAGTGGATCCAGTGTTTTTCTTGTTTTGTTGAGATTTTTTGAGACTTTTCATCAAGTTCAGATCGTTGTTAAATGTTTCTTTTTCTCTTCTGGTTATAATCTAGGGCTGTAACGATATGTGCATTCCTACCAAACTGTCACGGTAGGGTTGTCATGGTTTGGAGCATGCAGTCGTATGGAGAAAACTCATTACACTGTAAACTATGGACGAAGCTGTTACGATGAGAGCACCGTAGACCGTACGACGAACGTGATGCAGAACCAATTTTCATAAGCATGAGTTCCAACCTGGAAACCTTAAGCTGTAGCCTTTAGCAGGTAAGGTCTAGATTTGCATGGTGTTGTGGCAATTGTAGTGGATTTAGGAGCATCGCTATCACTTACTGTTTTGTTTGCAGTAATTCCAGAAATGGACGTTTAGACTCTGCAGAAAGTCTCTGTTTGTTTATTTGAGCTACGAGTGAGAAATAATTCATATTGAACTGCAGGGCTTTTCTTATTGCTAGTCATAAGTGCATCGTCTGAGGGTCAGATATAGAAGAATGTGTGTGTGTGTGTGTGTGTGTGTGTGTGTCTGATTTTATGCCATGCAAGATCAATTTTTAAACCAAACAAACAGAAACCAAAAGAGCTTTAATTAAAGACATGAAAGGCATGACTGATATTGACAGAAGCATCATAGAGAGAGTGAGAGAAGTACGAATTGTGTTAGATAGTGAAAAGAGGACAGCACAGCAGGAGCTGAAGGAAGCCTGTGAATTGCCGTTTCTGAAAGGAAGCCTGTGGAGAAGCAGAGAGACGCAAAAATGCAATAAATTTTAAATAAATGTTACAAAACACAAAACTACACATAATTTAATGAGACCTAATAAAGGATTTCTAAAGCACTGCAACAAAAAAGACTAATAATAGTAGTTTCTAACCTAATTCTAATTCTGGGGGAAGGCGTCCTGTGGTATATGGCACCAAGATGTTAGCAGCAGATCCTTCAAGTCCTGTAAGTTGCGAGGTGGGACCTTCATAGATCGCATCGATAAGCTTTTATGTGCCCATGACCCTGTCCCCGCTTCACAAAGAAAAAACTCCACAAGACCTGCCTGATGTTTTGGAGATGTTTGGACCCAGTTGTCTGGCTATTACAGTTTGATTCTTGTCAAAGTGGCCCAGATTCTTAAGCTTGCCCAACATTGCTAATGTTATGGCTGATCGGTGTGTACATAAATAATTTTGCTGCTGTCATGCAAAACTGTCTCCAAAATGATAAGAACAAACCTTCTTAACTTTCAATAAAAGTCGAAAATTAAAAAAAATATATTCATAAGTCATTTCAAAGCATTTCTATTGGTCTATTCATCATATTTTTACATAATGTCAGATTTCAATTCTTTTTCAAAAAGTAAAGAAAAGCATTTTGAGTGACAGCGACATTCATATGAAAATTAAAGTTTTTCTGGTTTTACTATTTATAGGCGATGTGTTTAGAGAAATTAACATTAGCAGTGTATTTCATAAACCATGAATTAGTTTTTTTTCCAAATAAAAAAAATGCTATTTAGAGCATGTATTTGCAGAAACGACAACTGCTCAAATAATGCAAGTAAATTATTATAATAATAATAATTCTTAATGCAAATAAGTTATTATTGAGATGTAAACAACACAGTACTAATATTTGAACTTAGATAGCTTTCAGAAATCACTATGGAAAAATAACCTTGACTGCCAATCACAGCTTTCATGTCTTGGTGGGCTCTCCACCCATTGCTGTTGGGACTTGATGCCATTCAAAGTCTACAAATTCAGGTAAATTCAGGTAGCATTTTCATGAAATGCCCTGTTGCCAAAATTGTGAATCTATTAGTTAGAATTGAATCATGATGAACCAATAGAAATGCTCCAAAATGACTTATAATAATAAAATATTTTACACTGACTTCCATTGAAAGTTAAGAAGGTTTTTTCCTTCTCCTGTAAAATTGTCATTTTGGAAATACATACGTTTCTGGCATTTCAGAGGCATAATGTTACTCAGAAGACCTGATTTACAAAAAATGAACGATTCAAGAACCTGAAAAAAAGAGAAAGTGCTACTTAAGTCACTTCAATTATCCATCGTAATTTGGCTCCTAATCCCACTTTTTAGACATGGCTGTCTTTGTATATAAGCTGTCCATATGGTCAGTGGTGTGGTTAATAGCTGCTATAGCTGCAGCACTCAGGGTTTTACTAACCCAGTCTGTGCTCATCACGCCACACTGCTGGAGGCTCTGAAAACTCATCAGCCTGCCTTTAATTACACCAGCACCGCAATGGAGCATGAAGAGTGAATGGAGGGACAGATAGATAGAGCGAGAGAGAGCTTAAAATAGCTTTATTCATGGTAATCATAATCAGTCTTCTAAGCAGATGGCCTTGCTTTATGTCTAGCCACCGGACCAACACCGAACTCAGCAAAGTAGTGGAGGCACCTTGATTTCTTTTGAATGATGGGAAGCTCCTGGTGGCAGAGGGATAACCAACAGCCTGACCTGTGAATCATTCACACACATACACTCACATATTCACATTTACACTGATCAGCCATAACATTAAAACCACTGAAAGGTGAAGTAAATAATATGGACTATTTGGTAACAATTGAACCTGACAAGGGATGGGACTACATAGTAATCAGCAAGTGAACAGTCAGTTCTCGACAGTCAGTTCTGACCTGGCAAGGCCTAAACGTTGATGGCTACACGACTGGCTCAAAGCATCTCCAAAACATCAGGCAGGCTGTATTGCTTTATGCTGTGTTATTTCCAGTATGCAGTGGCCAGTACCTACCAAATGTGGGGTCCAAGGAAGGACAACAGGTGAACCGACAACAGGGTCATTGGCACCCATGTCCACTACTGTCTTGGTGGCAGATAGCACAGTTTCTTGTGGAATCCATGTCTCAAAGGGTCAGAGCTGTTTTGGCAGCAACAGCAGGACCTACACAGTAATAGGCAGGTGGTTTTAATGTTACGGCTGTTACGGTACCATTTAACACATTGCTGAAGTACCCCTTTAACTCCCTAGACCTGAATGTTAGCCTGATTCTTCAGTTCTTCACTCTCAAAACTACATTACTGTCATAGTTTACTGCAATTTCATAGGCCCTAAAATAGAACCCTGTGGGACTACTGGTTGCAAAATAGTTTTTTGCTTTGGGATTTATTAATGAATAATAAGCCTAGAATTTAAAGACGTTAACCTGCCACACAAGCACTTCCACTTGTAACCTATTTAAAGTTGTTGTCAATACATTTCCACAAAATCTTCATAGCACGCTACAGAGAATAGATTTTTATTGTTATTGCCATTATCGCCGTTCCTTCTGTTCTCAGCCCAGAGCTGAATTATTGATACTGTTCCATGGTGCGCCGTCTCCAACTGACTGGAAAATAAGTGAAAATTTCAGCGCTTGTACTTAAGATAAGCCGACGCTCCATTTTTCCGTCCTTTTCTCCTCCCTCATTTGGAAAAACACCTTTGAGATGCACAGATAGCATTTTTGATTCCGACTCCTTTCTCATCTTCTCTCCTTCTCCTGCATTATCTCCTGAGCTGTGTGTCGGCACAGAGATTTCACTGCGTCTCCGTTTTTGTCAGGCTGGGCTTTAACCCGCGGGCTGGGCTGGCTTTTCTGTGGAAGTGCTTGCTTTTTGATAAACAATAGACAGTTGCTCTGATGAGGAGGGAGGTTTCTGTATCTAAAGTCCGCCCCTATCTTTCTCGCTTACATCTCTCTGTCCCTCTCTCTTCCTCTTTCTGTCTGTAGTAAAGAGGCCCATCAACACAATTGCTCATACAGCTGGGCCTGAATGCGCAGTCTTCAAGCAAATATTGTAAATTCAATAGAAACTGAATCTCTCCGACAGTGTAATCTGTATGTGTGTGTGTGTGTGTGTGTTCCTTGGACCAGCTCCTAACTCACCCCTTTCTTTTTTTGTTAAACCAGATCCATTTTGCTCCGTCGCTTTCAGTGGCATCACGAAAAGTCACTCCTGCCATGCAGAGCACAGTTGTACACAATATGTCCAAATGTTTGTGGACTCCCCTTCTTAAGAATGCATTTAGCTACTCTTACTTACACCCACTGCTGACACTATAAACCTATTGCCAATAGAATAGGACTCTCTGGAGCAGATAAACATGAACCTATTGGCATCATGCTGCCTAATGCCAGATGTGGGCAAGAGGGGTATAAAGCCCCCAGCATTGAGCTGTGGAGCAGTGGAACTACTGTGTTCTCTGAAATGATGGTTGATGCTCCATCTAATACTTTTGAGTTGGGGATGAGGTGAGGTGGTGATCATCCAACATCTTGACCACAAGCTAGCATGCTAATCACAGTACAAGAAGACATACTGCTGTACACTGGTTTGCCACATCCCTATGTAATAGCATATAGCGGTGATAGCGCAAATGGACTGAAATAAGCAGTGATAATACTGCAAAGTGTAGTTTGTTGTCCTCTTAGGTGAAGTGTTGTGGATGCCTGGCACAAAGTTTTGCATTAAACCAGCTATAATTTACCAGACTAACCATGGTACGTGTATTAACCTGAGCCAGGCTTAGAAATAATTTCATTACTGACTCATGTAGAGGCGGCCAGAGTGCCAGCAGAACTGGCAAACAGATGGTCCGGTGGTCTGAGCCCAAGTTATGACTTCCTGCTGATGATCTCATTTTTCTTCTCAAACACTGAATTTTAAAGAGGTGTGTGTGTGTGCCCATTTTAAGCCCTTGTTCTGTCCTGTGTTGACACACCCTGTTCATTCACCAGTGTTCTGAACCACTGTCTTGTAAATCATGCCCAAAGACACTGCGGCTAATGCTTCTATTGTAACTTTGAAAGCAGCACTCAAGCCACAGCTAATGTGCTAATCACAGTACAGTGTGATACAGTGCGACACGGTGCTAGGCAGCATGTTATACTGCGCTACAGTGGTTTGCTACATTCCTCAGAGATAGTGTATAGCGGTGATGGCGCAAATGAACTGAAATCAGCTGTGAAAATAGTAGCCGTTTATTTGTTTAATTCTAAATGGCCTAGCATTATGTTAAGGCATGTAGCCTAGCAAGTGATGTTATACCAACCTCTTATCGCTAATGTTCTGTTAAGTGTTTTTCTGATCGTTTGATACAGTAAGAAGTCCACCCTGGCAATTTCTTACCAGGAATCTTTTTTTTTGGCTGCATGCAAACCATCGTGTTTAGTGCACTTTGAGGCGAGGGACAGTGAAAGCCTGGCATAAAGTTTAGCGTTTAACCAGCAATAACGTACCACGGTAACAAACAAAAACCTGTGTGTTTATTTGAGCCAGCTCCAGAAATAATTGTTATTTTTTATTTTTATAATAATTTTATAATTACTGCCCTATGTAGAGGCGGCCAGAGTGCCAGCAGAACCAGCAAACAGATGGTCCGGTGGTCTGAGACCGAGTTCTGACTTCCTAATCTAATTCTCAGTCCAAAACACTGAATTGTAAAGAAGTGTGTATGTGTCTCTGTGTGTGTGTGTGTGTATGTGGCCTTTTGAAGACCTTTCTGGGGAAATGGTAGTCCTGTTCATTTACCAGAAGTGTTCTAAACCGGTGTCTTGTTGATAATGCCCAAGGACGCCGAAGGTAATTTCTCTGTCCGTCACACGGGCGGGATATTTTCATCTCAGCATTTTAACAGTAATAATAAGGTGTCATGGCCTTTCTTTTCATTGAAATGAACACCAATTGTAGTTCTTGTACGTGTCTCTTTTTTGCTGGCAAACTGTCACTAGTCTGAGCCCTCTGTTTTAGTAGTGGCAGAGGAAGAAGTTACAAAATAGACCCCCTGAGTTTATATTCATGAATCTACATGAGGAACATTGAAACGTTACATTTTAGAAAAGGTAATTGGAGATTAGAGAGGTTGTAGTGCAGGATGTTGCTCGTGCATTCTGGTTTTGTAAGGTTTTTGGGATGGGGTCTTGAAAGTGGTGGGATCTCTACTGCAAATGGAAATTGCTTTTACAACATCTACATCCCTGAGGCCATGGAGTACCTGTTTTCTGGCAGTATTACTTAAAATTGAAGATGTTTGGCAGTTCTACACTATATAGACAAAAGTATTGGGACACCTGCTCAGTCATTGTTTCTTTTAAAATCAAGAGTATTATAAAGAGTTGATCCTGCTTTTGTTGGAGTAACTGTCTCTACTGTCCAGGAAAAAAAGGCTCTCTACTAGAATTTGGAGCATCTCCCCAACTCAAAACATTGTATGGAGCACCAACCATCATTCCAGAGAACACAGTCCTTCCACAGCTCAAAGCTGGGGGGCTTTATACCCCTCAGCTATAGCCCACACCTGGCATTAGGCAGCATGTGCAGCAGCATAGGTTCATGTTTATTTGCTCCAGAGAATCCTATTCTATTGGCGATACATCCCTTAAGGGTTCATGTACTGTACTTTAGTTAGCGCAGAATTGTGCTTTTCTTAGGGTGGGGTGGTCACTCAGGGCACCATACCAGCTACATTATATATCCAAATTTTCTGGGCGCCCCTTCTAATGAATGCATTCAGCTCCTTTACGTTGCACTAAGCGCTGACACAGATGTATAAACATGAACCTATTGGCAAGCTGTTTATGTGCTTTTGACAAGTATGTGCTATTGACAAGCTGTGTATGTGCTTTTGCACATCTGTGTCAGCGCTTCAGGAGCTGAATGCATTCATTAGAAGGGGTGCCCAGAAAATTTGGATATATAATGTAGCTGGTACGGTGCCCTGAGTGACCACCCCACCCTAAGAAAAGCGCAATTCTGTGCTAACTAAAGTACAGTTATTAACATATTAATAACTTATAAAAAAAGGGCCTAATAATTATTATATAATCCCTCCCCCCTCTTCATCACATACGTCTCAGTGGGAGACCTTCTGGGGCAGTAGACCACTGGACAGTTCAGGAATTTCCCCAGTGGTCCAGTCTTGTGAGGGCCCAGCCCTGGCATTATATGACCTACATTTAGAGCTTATTGCTGAACGTGTATAGAAAGAAAACCTGTAAACATGGAATAGTTTAACCCACTACACTGCAGCATTTAATATAGTAAACAGACATTAATAGTACAGTATTGCGAAGTCTTTAGTGCTCTCTCACTTCAGTGTTGACAGATTTGCTACAATCAATATAAAAATGGTCAATTTATGCTGTTAATGTAAACATGTAGCATTGAGAATACAATATTAATGGGAAAAGCAGATTAACCCCTTAACACTCCAAGGCTTATTACACACTAAGGTGTATTGCTCAGTAACTACAGGGACTCAAACTGTTCTTTGCGGGTAGTCCCACCGGTGGTCCATAGGCTTTTTAAGGGGGTTAAATGACAGCCATTTTTTCCGTCAAAACAGAATCCATAATGCTTAACCTTTGGTTGTAATCAATTATAACAGCCTAACCAACCTGACTGTGCAGACTGAGCTGTTTTATGATTTTAATTAAACAACACATCACAGCCTTTTTTCATAATTCATGTCACTGACAGCTAATTGACTTTGTCCACAGTCATTGCAGCCCCAGTCTGATGGCAGGGCGCGTGTAAAGCCTCTGAAAATGATTCCACACGCTGTTTTTTCCCTATTTAGTTATTGACATAGCTGGAGCTGGAAGACGAGAGGGTGAGACGGCACTTTTTCTGACAGTCTCATCTGTCACTAGCGAGGCTTTTAGCCCTGCTCATCTTCTCAGAAATGCCACCTGCGGTGAAAGATGGCCCATAATGCACCTGCCACTCTGATAGCAGGTAGACTGAGGGCCTGCAGGTCAGTGGAAGATTGTTCTGGTCTTTTGATCAACAGCTCGCTGACCTGATCGTGCCTTCCCATTCTCTAACGGCCACGCCCTCCACATCCTCAAAATCCTCCACGTCCTACATCTACACTCTCCAGTTCCTCCACACCCTGAGGAGCCTCCACATCCTCCTCACACTCCACACCCTCAAGATTCTACACATCCTTAAGATCCCTCACACCCTATGTGTTAACATCCTCCACATCGTGCACCCGCTGCACACGCTCCATGTCCCTCCCACACTCAAGATACCCCACACTCATATTTTACACACTCTCTACACCCACTGTATCCTCCAAACCTTCCACACCCTAAACATTCTCCATACCCTCCACATCCGCCATACCGCCCACGTCCTCCGCATTGTCCACACCCTCTACATCCTTCACACTCTTAAAATTCTCCACACCCTCCTGATTCTCCACACCCTTCGCATCCTCTGAACATCTTCCATACCATTCACATTCTCCATCCCCTCTCTTTTCTCCATTCAATAAAGATCCTCCACACATTCTACATCCTCCACACCACCCACATCCTCCCCACCTTCTACATCCTTCACACCCTCTACATCCTTCACACCTTCTACATCCTCCACACCCTGCTCATTCTCCACACCTTCTACATCCTCCACACCCTGCTCATTCTCCACACCGCCCACATCCTCCACACCTTCTACATCCTCCACATCCTGCTCATTCTCCCTACCTTCTGCATCCTTCACACCCTGCTTATTCTCCACACCTTCCTCATTCTCAACAACCTTCACATCCTCTTCACCCTAAACATCTTCCATACCATTCACATTCTCTATACCTTCCCTTTTCTCCATGGCCTCCACATCCACCATACCACCCACACCCTCCGCATTGTCCACACCCTTTCACAGCCTGCACACTCTCAAAATCCTCCACACCCTTCACATCCTCTCTACCCTCACAATCGTATGCACCTTCAGATCCTTCACACCTTATATATTCTACTAACTCTGCATCCTATGCATCCTTCACATTTTCCAGTCTCCACAACCTCCAAACCCCCATCTCTTTTCTTTCTCCAAACTGTGATCCCCTTTTCTCTCACTATATTTAGATCTCTGTCTTTCGCTTTGTGTCTTTGTCTTGATCTCTCTCTCTCTCTCTCTCTCTCTCTCTCTCTCTCTCTCTCTGTTTGATCACACTAAGTGGGCAGGGTTGCGGGCCACTCTTTGCTTTGGTGTCCCGCTGCCCAAATTTCCGGCTTGCTCTGCATATCCCTGGCAACCGTCTCAAAGCTCAGCCTGTTCGTTGTGTGTATGTGTGTGTGTGTATGTGTGTGTGTGTGTGTGTTTGAGGTCCTGCTGTCATGACAGTCCCTTAACAGTAAATTAGAAGGATCAGAGCACACTCTCAGCAAAAAAAGATACTTAATGCTGGCTAACCTACTGTGCAGTGTGTGTGTGTGTTTTTTTAGACCTTGGCTCTAGAACTTCAGGAGCACTGTAGATATTAATTAACACCAAAGTGTGATCTCACTTATTATCCCACTGCCCTACACACTCTCCTCATATTACACAGGGCCACACAAGGGTGCAATGTTTGACCCTTTTGCGTGGTAAGTAAGGCTGGGCATTATAGAGGCCGGAGCTCATGGTTGGGCTATAGATTATCGAGACTGTGTGTGTGTGTGTGTCAGGGAAGTGGGGTAAAACCATGTTATTAATCTCTTTCATTGGGGCCAATAGAGGTCATTGCATTCAGTCTTGTGTGTGCACCTATGTTTGTATGCACAGCCATTGTTGACTCTTGGTCTGTCTGTGTGTGTGTGTGTACTGTGTATAAATCTTACTGATGTATTGGGTCAGTATACCATTTAAGACTTTCTATGGCATCTCTATGTACTCAATACAACCCATCTATCACCTCCAGCTATTTTTTCCTGTAGCAGAAAATGAGATTTGCTCAATGATAAGGAGGAATTTTGAAGCACAGTGGTCCACTTACTTTTTCTAGCCTGCAGTGTGCATGTTTAACAAAAAGTGTGCATCTGCTTGATAATAGAAATAAATGGTACATCTGTATATGTGTTATCAGTTTAGTTTAGTTTCAGTTTAGGGGCAATGATGGCTCAGCAGTTAGAGCTCCGGGCTATTGATGACAGGGTTGTGGGTTCGATATCTGGGCTCGGCAAGCTGCTACTGGCTCTTCATCTTTTCTGTTGGCTGCTCACCACTCTGGATGTGTGTGTTCACTACCACAGATGTGCAAAATGCAAAGGACACATTTCGCTGCACATAGGAAAGTGACAAATACGTGCATCTTTACTTTTACTTACACTATACAGACACTAATAGGACAAAAGTATTGGGACACCTGCTCATTTATTGCTTCTTCTGAAATCAAGGGTGTTAAAAACAAGAGTTTCTCCTTCTACTGTCCAGAGAAGAAGGCTTTCTACTTAATTTTGGAGAATTGCTGTGAGGATTTGATTGCATTCAGCTACAAGAGCGAGCAGCGTTAATGAGGTCAGGACGTTGAATGATCACCACCCCACCTCATCCTCAGCTCAACTCCTCAACTCCTCCAAAAAGTATTGGATGGAGTACAATCCATCATTCCAGCGAACACAGTTCTTCCACTGCTCCACAGCTCAATGCTGGGGGGCTTTATACCCCTCTAGCCACCATCTGGCATTAGGCATGGTGACAACGCATTCTGAAGGCTGAATGCCTTCATTTGAAAGGGTGTCCACAAACATTTCAACATATAGTGTGGATTGTGTTTGCCTATAATTGATAAGGCCACCGCTTTGATGACCTCTTTGATGACCTTCAGACCACATGTTATTTATAATAAATGCAGAAATCCAGGTTATTCCAAAGGGGCTTGAAACTGTATCAAGAAATGGAACATCTCTCAAGTTATTCTCCAGGTTTAATATTAAATTACAACACGTGTAATTGCTGGCGATAGCTGTGTCTTCTAAAGGTTAACTGTGACTGTAATGATGAACTGCTTCCTAATGCGATAAACGCAGCACACTATATAATTCTGCCGCTGTGTAAGACGCTGTGTAGTTACACTCACTGTTAAAATGATAAGATCCTTGAGGAGATTTTAGAGGTTCTTCAGTTTAAAACTGTGGAGGAACCTTCAAGAAAAGTTTTTTCAGAAGAAAAAGGTTCCTTGAAGGTTCCTCAAAGCACTTAAAAAGCCTTCAAGGTTTTCTTCTGAAAAACCTTTTCTTGAAGGTTCCTCCACACTTTTAAGTGCTTTGAGGAACCTTCAAGGAACCTTTTTCTTCTGAAAAACCTTCTACCTTTAACAGTGTACTGTTAACTCTGCCAAGACTGCTTGTAATAGGAACTTAAAAGTGCTTTGAGGAACCTTCAAGGAACCTTTTTCTTCTGAAAAACCTTCTACCTTTAACAGTGTACTGTTAACTCTGCTGAGACTGCTTGTAATAGGAACTTAAAAGTGCTTTAAGGAACCTTCAAGGAACCTTTTTTTTTCCTGAAAAACCTTTTCTTGAAGGTTCCTCCACACTTAAAAGTGCTTAAAAGTGCTTTGAGGAACCTTCAAGGAACCTTTTTCTTCTGAAAAACCTTCTCCCTTTAACAGTAGACTGTTACCTCTGCTGAGACTGCTTGTAATAGCTCTTGTGATGAAGCTCTTTACAGTTGAGAGAGAAGAAGGGCGAGTTTTGATCTTTACACTGTACTGACTTGCTGAAGTGTCAAAACTCTGCCATCTACACGTCCATGCTGGCTCTGATTGAGTGAAAAGGGTGGACAAAGTTCTTTCTCTGAAGCTCTGTCAGTGAAAGGCTTTCCTCCACATGACAATGGTTGCTGACTGTATTAGACTATATTGTGACTTTCTCAAGTGCTCTCTCTCTCTTTCTTTTTCTCACTCTCTCGCTCCCTCGCTCTCTCTTTTTCTTTCAAATAGGAAAGGTATAAACCTGCAGGGACATTGGTCATTTGAGGGTCAGAAGATTTTACTCCCCCCCCCCAACACTCTTACACAACAACCCACCGAATTCTGACATAGTACTCATACTTCAGTCGACATTGACTGCCCCTCGTCTCAGCCTGTCTGGTGTCTCTCTCTGGTTTCCATATTCATGAAGGCAGGCCAAGTGTTTGTCACGAATGGGTGGAGATTATTTGTTTCCTAAATGAATTAATTGATTCCCAGAGGCACTTCCGCTGCATGTAATCAGCCTAAAGTTTTGACGAGCAAGAGACAGAGAAAGAGACAGAGAAAGAGAAAGAGAGAAAGAGAAAGAGAGAGAGAGAAAGAGAGAGAGAGAGAGAGAGAGAGAGAGAGAGAGAAAGAGACATACACACACAGGTGATGCTGATAAATGGGTGGGTTTTTCCCATAATAAATAACTTTCCATCCAAGGTCTTGCTTCCTAATGTTCCTAGATGGATAATAACCAGGCTTTCCAGGTGGTTGCTATGGCTATGGTTGGTTTGTTGTTTCAGGTTGTTGTTGCGGCGGGTGTTGCGACATGGGTGCTATGATGTTGATATGGTGCTTCTTGGTGGTGGTTGCTGGGTGACTGTTTTCCAGATGGCTGCTTTTGCGGCGATTGCTATGGTATTTCCTTTGATTGCTAAGGTGCCCCAGGTGGATGCAAAGGTTTAAGGTTTTAGCTGTTCATGCTGTGGTGTTACTTGCTAACTTGCATGCAAAGGTGGTTTAGGTGGTTGCTAGGTGGATGGTGCTCCAAGTAGCTGAATCAACCATTGTTATAGTCTTTCCGGTGGTCGCTAAGGTAACCCCAGGTGGATGCAAAGGTCCATGTTTTTGTTCATGCTACGGTGTACCGAACAATCTGGCAAGAGAGCAGTGATCTGGATCATACACTGACTCTCCAACATGAAAATCCATTTGCACTCCACCTATGAGCGTGTGTGACCACAATGCTAATGTACACACATTCCACCCATGCTCCCTCTCTTTGGCGTGAGGTTATAATTATGATTATTATGGTTTATTTACCAGTTTGACTACTTGTGTCTCTAAATTACCATATAAATGCACATAACGTTGTTTAGTATAACATAATGGAGGCCCACGGGGCCTTAATATAATAGATGCTGCAAAGCAAACAATCGAGGACAGCGTTAAGGAGGAACACAAATACATTAAGCAAAAAGCAATAGTGTAATCAAGACACAGCTTCAGGAGAAAGCCATTATGACGCCTGAGTAACAGCGTATAACTATAAAACCCCACTCCCAAGCTTTTGCTGGGCTGTTGCTACATGGTCGCTATGGTAAAACTCTTCCTGTGGGGTGGTTGCTATGGTATTTCATTAGATTGCTTGGTTATCTAATTCATATGGTATTCCTAGTGGTTGCTCAGGTGTTGCTATGCCGTTACTGGGGTTTTCCCAGATATTTCAGATGGTTGATAAACTGTACCTAGTCTTGCCAAGGTATTCCTTGGTGGTTGCTAGTGTGTTCCAGGTGGTTGCTAAGGTGTTGCTAAATGTGTTTCTTGGTGGATGCAAGAGTGGTTGATCAGGTGGTTGTCATTTAGAGCAGTTACTGAATAAGTTATAGTAGATACTGAATCATTAATAGTAGATACTGAATCATTAATAGTAGACACTGAATCATTTATAGTAGATACTGAATCATTCATAGTAGACACTGAATCATGTATAGTAAATACTGAATCATGTATAGTAGATACTGAATCATTAATAGTAGACACTGAATCATTAATAGTAGATACTGAATCATTAATAGTAGACACTGAATCATGTATAGTAGATACTGAATCATTAATAGTAGATACTGAATCATTTATAGTGGACACTGAATCATTAATAGTAGATACTAAATCGTTTATAGTAGACACTGAATCATTTATAGTGGACACTGAATAATTTATAGTGGACACTAAATAATTTATAGTAGATACTGAATCATTTATAGTGGACACTGAATCATAGGTCTTGAAATTAAACTCAAACTAGTCCCAGAAACTTGCTGTGAAATGGATGGAAATGATTTGT
The DNA here is from genome assembly GCF_030463535.1 of Salminus brasiliensis. Taxonomy (NCBI): domain Eukaryota; kingdom Metazoa; phylum Chordata; class Actinopteri; order Characiformes; family Bryconidae; genus Salminus; species Salminus brasiliensis. The sequence continues at coordinate 33,182,052 of NC_132889.1, read as the reverse complement.
TTCCTAAATGAATAAATGGATGTAATTATTTTATTCTCCCAGAGCGAGTGAGAGAGATGATGGCGATGATGCTGATAAATGGGCATGGTTCTCTGCGATATATGACTTTCTAACATTGCTAAGGTCTTGCTTCTTGGTAGATGGATCCTAGATGGATAATAAGGTTTTCCAAGTGGTTGCAATTGCAGCTGGTATGATTTTTAAGGCAGTTGCTACGGTGTTGCAATGTGGGTGCAATAATGTTGCTACAGTGTTTCTTGGTGGTTGCTGGGTGGCTGCTTTGGTGATTACTACGCTATTTTCAATAGTTGTAAAGGTGCTTCTAGGTGCTTGCTAGATGGCTGGTGCTCCGAGTGGCTAAATGACGATTGCTGTGGTCTTCACAAAAGGTTCAAAAGGTTCAAGGGTTTGTTCGTGCTATATTAAATGCTGTGGCTGGGGCTACAGTCTTAGTAGGAGAGGACATCAACAAGACAAGAGCAGTAGTATGTATTTACAGTGCAGATAATGAGTCAAATTATGTCTCTAATTATCTAATGCCCTGCACCTCTAATCTTTTCTAAATTATAATAATACAAAAAATAATAAACCAGCTCAAACTCACTCACTCACTCACTCACTCGGCCACTCTCACAAATGCAAAAACAAAAAGCTATTACAATCAAGCCAGGCCTTTTAATCTGTCCTTTAAGATGATGATTGTTTTAGAGAGCGAGACTGAGAGAGAGAGAGAGACTGAGAGAGAGAGAGAGGATTGATCTCATTACAGATAAATTAACTGATTAATCAAGCAGCTGAGTCGTCCCTCAACCATGGCTGTATCCATATTTTCCTTTTTATTATCTTATTATTATGCTTTTATTACTTCACTCATCCATCCTCTGATGGCCCTGCCTTCCTTCGCAGAGCTTTAATGGATGCCGCTAGCCGCCTGGGAGCGGTCACTCTGACTTTTTTGATTTGTGCGTGGCTTGCTGCTCATGTTTCGCTTTTGTGTTTTAAAAAGACGTTTGAATTATTAAAGAGCCCTTTTAAAGCAGGCCTACACTGAAAAGCAAGGGTGAGTAATGAGGGTTCAGTACATGGACCCCTGTGTTCTCATTCAAAAGTAAAACAGAATAGGAAATGGACCAATTCAAAAAAATGCAAGACAATTATTACACCTTCTTTAAGATATTAAGAGATACTTAGGGTGCTTGTGGTGTCTGCAGCTGGTTTGTTGCTTTGTGTAAGGTGGTCACTGATAGTATATGAGGTTCTGATTACTGAGGTGCAGCGGCTAGGATCGTGAATGATGCTATAAGTAGTGGCTGAAGGTGCTGCGTTGCCGCTATCCGTGACAGGCTTAGTTGTGGAGTTTGGGCAGGTCGCAAAATGATATTACTTCGGTCCAGAGATGGGCTGATTAAAGCAGAAGCCCCAGTCATAAAGACAGGAAGGAAGAGGATTCTCTGAGTGGCAGTGCAATCAGCGAAGAGTTCAAGGATGTGATAGGGCAGGGGCAAAATGGGAGGGCAGGACTAGGGTCAGGTGATTAGTGGAAAGCATTCAGCAAGACCATGTCACCAAAGTGAAGGTGAATGGTTCGAGAACCAGAAGAGGAAGTACAGCGTGCAATTGCTGCCTCGCAAGGGAAACAGGGGAAGTGGGAAGTATCACAGAGCGAGAGTTATGGGCGCTTGGATGCGAGTCGTATCAGGTTTCTGCTGGGAGCTACTTATGATGTCCTTCCGATTCCGCAAAAGCTTGAGCAGTGGTTAGTTAGTTAATAGCCAGTCAGCTGGGTGAAGCGCCACTCGCAAGCCGAAGAAGCTAGCCTGTTGCTACATTTGGTTGCAGCGAACAAACCAGCAGAAACCGTGTAGACAGCCAGAAAGAAAGACTAAAAGCTAACTCTAGGTCTAACTGAGAAAAAAGAGGGACCTGCATGGTGCTGAGAAGACCCAAAAAAGGCCGCAGTCCCAGCTAACATGTCCTAACAACCAACAAAGTTTTGTCCTTGGGTTCCATGTTAGCTCCACATAAATAAGACCACCAGGGTCAGTGTTGGGCCTAGAAGAGGGTTAATTATGGGCCTCATCTGGGTTGCACACTGCACATGGGGCCTAGATGGGACTCATGTTAGATTTAGGTGGGCTGAAACAGTGGGGCTCATGTGGGAAGCCCAACTGGGTCCTAGTAGCAAAGTATGTACAAACCCATTCAGAGCCCAAGCCCACCTGGAACCCACCTGGCACATAATTAGGCAGATTAGGCAATAATTAAAAAAGAAAATTGCTAAAATAGGCTAGGCTAGGCTATGCTAGTCAATAAAAGTATTCATTATTGTTGTTTTAGTCAGGAGCTCTTCATAAAAGTTCATAATCAGTGTGTTTAATGCTAAAGCAACATAACAGGGTGGTAAATAGGCTGTAAAAATACCAAATCTGAGCATTTTCCAAATAAAGTTACATACTTACTGTTTTATATATTAAATAACTTAAATGCTCAATAAATGCATTCCACAGCACCTTTAAGAGCAGTGTGTACCCTTGTGCCTCCCCGTTTTATACTTTTGATTGTTTGGCTCTTGTTTAGAAGTGCACAGTACAAGTTTTAATAAGTTCCTATGGATCTTTTTTCTACCTCGTAATGCGTTTTGTCCCGTTGTGGCAGTTCATAATGCTTTTGGAAATATTTATGAAGTTCAGAGTTTTATTGGCGGGGAGAGGCCCCGCAGTGGGCCAAGCGCAATAAAACAGCAGCTTCTCCGATGAAGAACTATTTGGTGTAAGTGACATAAAGCTTCACCCTTAAAAATGAAGATGCCAGAAGGTTTCTTTGGAGAGATGCCACAGATTCAGGGCCAGTCCAGACTACCTTAAGGAGGGGGTGTTTTCATACATAGAAGAAACACATATAACCACACACACACACACACACAATAGTGAATAGGGCAATGAGAAGAACACACACCAGGGCACACAGGAAGCAATTGGGGGTTGAGTGCCTTGGGGGTAGCTGTGGCCTAAAGTTTAGAGAAGCAGACTAGAGACCAGAGGGTTGCTGGCTCAATCCCCAGGACCGGCATCCATGGCTGAGGTGCGCTTGAGCAAGGCACCTAACCCCTAATTGCTCCCTGTGTACTGAGTACTGGTGGCTGCCCACCACTTTGGGTGTGTGTGTTCGCATTGCCCTGTTCACTAGGATGGATAATGCCTAATTGCCTGAGGGCAAGCTGTGAATCCTGAGGGAATAGGAATAGGGCGTACTGTTCACTTCACCTCAGTTCTCTAACTTTTAGGCCGCACCTGCCCCTGTACTGAGGTATGAGTTTGTTTTGCTAGTGGCTGGTTTAGCTGGTGTGTTGTACTCATACTGACTGCAGCTTTAATAGTGTAGCCTGCAATGCATTCATGGGGCTCCTTTCATCTAGGCTCTGAAATGTCAGTTTTGCAGCCTTGCCTCTTTTTCCTCCCTTTTAGCTCATCTTATCTTTTCCTAATGCCCAGAAGCACTCAAAGTCAAAGTCATAAGTCATAAGCAATAAATAAATAAATAAATCAAAGGAACAAGTGTAAAAGCACAGCTAGCCAAGCAGACATTGCTGGCTTTTCCCCCACTCCCTTCCCTCAGGGTGCCAAGAGCAGGCCTGCTAACAGATCGATGGCAGATTGCGGCAGTGTCTCAGTGGCCGGGACTATGTGTGGCTGACCGAGCTTGGGTCTTTCTGTCTGCCCTGTGTGAATCGTTTCTGCTGAACTTGTCAGATATCTGCAGAAAAACTGGAAAACTGAAACAATAATATAAAACTTATGAAAATCATAAACTGTATGACTATAGGAGGAGGTACAGTAAGGAATGAGAGTGAGGTGTTCTAAGGTGTGTGTGTGTGTGTTTTTTTTATTATGCATATTCAGGAAAGAAATTCCCAACTTTTAAATGATCAGGTTTAAAAAGATTGATTGATTTATGAATAGAGAGATACATATGGGATGTATTATTATTACATGTAGGCATTTCCACGTCTTTCAAACATGCAAAAGGCTCAGATTTTTTAACCCCTTAAACAGCCTACGATCCGCCGCCGGGCTCAAAGTGTTACAAACTTCTATTAGCACAGAATAGGTGCACCTGTAGTGTCCCTGTAGTTACTGAGGAATACACCTCAGTGTGTAATATGCCTTGGAGTGTTAAGGGTTAACAAGGTCTCAGACCTTGATTAGCAAGTCGGGCCCAAGGCATGTTACCAGTTGTAAGTAGAACTGTCAGCTGAATAAAAATGACAAGCCTTATAAATAGTCCAAGCAAACACACAAGTCCACGCCCAGGGCCGATTCTGGGCTCGTTTGGGGGAAGGGCTCCGTATCACTGGTTTGCTTTCATGTCCGTTTTCCTTATATTCCTTGGACACAAACACTGTGGTGGTGAAGAACAGTACTTTCTGGAGTCATGACATTTCACACAGGTCCACTAAAATCATCAAAGGACCGTACAGGCTCCTGATCAAAGCATCTACCAAACCTTCAACAAGCTCTGCAGCAATATGTCAGAAGAATATCTTATATTTGAATTTTTAACGATTTTATCTTATGAAAGGCTGAGTAACCGTGGGTCAGGATTTGCTGAGGGGATAGTGTTTATGTGTGATTAGCTACAGTCATGTATGTCATTTCGCCAATGGTTCCGAAACTTTCTCATGAGAGAGAGAGAGAGAGAGAAAGGGAAAGACAGACAGAGGGAGAAGCTGGAGTGTGTCTCAGAAATGCTCGTCACGTCTGGCTGTGAGGTGGCCTTATGTTGCAGTGTCTCTGATGGAAGTAAAATTACTCTGCAGTATTACACTCCTCAGACCTCCCTGCAACCTGGCCCTGGATCCCGCCAAACTCATTCTCTCCAGCGCAATAGAATTTCACCTCCTCTCCCACTCTGTCTACAGACAGACCTGTGTGTTGTGTCATTTATTCAGAGCCTGCTTGGATCAAACTATTCATTCTGGGGCCCAAAGAAGTAATGCAGGGTTGGGAGATTTCAGACAGAAAGTTTATTGTTGCTTTAGGCTTAACTGAGCTCCGTTCCAAGACATTAGTTGGTTTTCTGTGCTAATATGAAGTAATTTGGTAAGATGTTATTTTAAGGGACACAAAGTAGGGGTTTATTAGGGTCATTTGTATTGTTATTATGCATTAAGATTTTCATTATGGCTTTTATTGATATGTAATTGGAGGTTTGTTATATGGAAATGATAAATAATTGCAGTATTGGATATAATCATGGACAATAAACACGTATCACCCTGTTATGCTTGTATTTAGTGCTGTTTAGGCTCTAATTATTGATGCGTAGAACTTGTAGCACCTGAACTGTTTATTACACAACGTGAAAGCTGGGCAGATGTTAGTATAACCCTTTTTAACGGCCAGATGCTGATAAACTGATAATCTTCTTTGTGGAATTCATACTGGCATACTGGGATACTGAGGGATTTTTTCCTGTTTGCAATGAAAATATCATGGAAACATCCTAAATTAGTGATGCCTCATTCCTCGTGACTCATTATAGACTTATTTGCTTATATATATATATATATATATATATATATATATATATATATATATATTACTGATGACTTAAACCTTCCTGTAGAATAATATGGAACACCTCTTGATGTATTAGTGACTTACACTGTATGTCCAAATATTTGTGGACCCCCTAATACACCTCTATTGAATGCATTCAGCTTGTTCAAGTTGTACCTATTGTTTAGCATGGATATTCCCTGAAGAAAATCACTGCCAATAGAATAGGACACTCTGAAGCAGATAAATATGGACTAGCCGGGCATGGGTTGGTTGGTGCTCCATCCAATACATTGGGGATCAAGTGGAGTGGCAATCATCCAACTGTCGGAGCTCACTTATGCTCTTGTTGGTAAATGCAATCAAAGCCTCACTGCTATGCTCCTCCAAAACCTCCAAAAGGCTGAACTGTGAGACAGTTAGTCCAACAAAAGCAGGACTAGGCCTTTTTTAGTACCCTTGATTTAAGAAGAAACAGTGAATGAGCAGACATCCCAATACTTTTGTCCATATATCTCTGAGGCTGGAGATAAGTATGTTGCGTATGAAAACAGCAGAAGCAGCCATATTTTGATGGAACTTTTCTGTGCAGTGTGTTTCCCCAGTTAACCTTGGGTGTTTAAGTGCCGTTCAGAGGGTCAGAATCACTTTGCACTTCAGATGGTTGTTCCCATTGATCAGACGGTCGAATGTGAGAAAAGCATGTGAAGAAGGAAAAGGCACAAGCCTAGCTCCACAGGCTCAAACAGCAATGGTGGGGCGGAACATCCCAGGAGACCCTATTTATATTGATCATCTCCTTTAAGAATTGTCATGAATATGAATAAGCTGGAAAATCCATAACATAAGAGCATTAACACCGTCTTCCCACTCTGTACAGCTCTGCTCTGTGTAGCTCCTTTCATCCTTTCTTCCTTTACTCCGCTGCACTCATTTTATAGTAGAAAGATCTTAAAACAGAAACAAGCAGAATTACAATGACTTTATCTCCAGACAAATGATGTGCTGTCCACTCCTGTTCATGGAAGTTGGTCAAATAAAATGCAGATTAGCCTGTGTTTCCATCATCTACTCTAATACATCAAATAACAGCATGTAAGAGAAGAGTCTGGCGTGGCGTATGCAATAGAAGAGAATAAGCCTATATTTGGTCAGTATTGCAGTTTTGACAACCCTCTGTCAGCTGTACACTGTAAAAAAAAGTGGTTTGTCCATCCAGCCTAAAAATAACTTGGTAACAAGCAATTGAACTGGGCTTATTCGACTCATACATAGTATAAGTCGCTTATACATAAATACTGTAAATGAACTATTTGAATGATTTGATTCAAAATATTTATGTGAATGTAATAAACCAAGTTCAATTGCTTGAGATTTGTTTTGTTGTATGTTATAAATATACTAGCAAATGCATGTACTTGCTTACAATATGTTTAAAATTACTATTTACATTATTATGCTTTCATTAAATGCTTGCAATTAGCCTTTAATCACACTTAAAAACATAATTTATTTTATTTTTATAAATACATTATTACAAAATATATTTTTATATTTATATTTAAGATTTGTTAAATGCACTTTAAAATATTTCTTACATACATATTTTCCTTTTTTGTATTTATAAATAAAAACACGCAACAGTAATTCATCTAAAGCACACTTAAATGTCAAATAAAATTATGTTAATTATATATTTAACACTAAAAGTGTAATACATTATATTCAAATATATATTATTTTTTGCACACTTTTTTGGTAAGACAGTAAACTTGTACTCAAAAGTAAATATATTAAATGTCTATTTTAAGTACATTTCTGATACACAATGTGTAACAGTAACACTTATTAAATGTGTTTTAATTTCACTATTAAAAAAATAAATAAAAAATAATAATAATAGTGCGCAAAGGGTTCTTTGAGCAAAGCCATGCACTGTTAAAAATATAAGATTCTTGAGGAACCTAAGGATGTTCTTCATTCTCAAAACTGTGGAGGAACCTCTAAATGTGCTTTGAGGAACCTTCAAGAAACCTTTTTCTTCTTCCTCAAAGCACCTTAAAGGGTTCCTCCACAGTTTCAAATTAAAGAACCCCCAAAAGTTCCTCAAGAATCTTATACTTTTATGGCCCGTTGAATGAAGCCCGAAGTTACTGTCCCACTGTGCCACTGCTAATGAGGAGGCTTAGTTTAGGCTTAGTTTGATTACATGTAAGCGTTTTTAGAAATGTTCCGTTCCGATTTTTAGAATTCACCCTTCTCTTCCCTTTTGTAATGTAGGCTTTGCACAAGCAATGTATGTTGGGCAGATAAGGAAAACAGCTGAAGAATCAGCCAATCTTAACCTCTTTCTATCAGTTAAAAGCCAATAGCACAAATGTCATCTGTATAGAGCAATGATCTCCCGGAGAGCTACCTTTCGACAGGTTTAACTCCAACCCAAATCTGAACCGACCCATTTAGCCAGTCCAGGCCTTCTAAAGGCAGTAATTAGATGGAACAGGTAGGGTAGATTAGAGTCTGTGGGATAAAAGCCTATTGCAATTACACGGTATGTTTTTCTGTCTGTCATGCTCTGACTGCTCGGTGTTGATTTCTAGCTCCTGGTTTGGGGTTCATATCAAGTCATATCAGGAGTAAAATCAGTCTTTCTTGGTTTTATGATATGAACATTTTGTTAAATGGTTATCAATAAACCTCGAACTCTGAAAACTCTCTAGAAATCTGTTTGGGTCTGAAGGGTTAAGAACCTCCAATTGAAAAGTTCTTACGGAAACCAAGAGTGGTTCCTCTGTGGCATGGCTCCAAAGAGCATTTTTGGCACCTTTACTTGAAAACGTGTGGAGGGAGGGACTGTCAGAGGCAGAATAAGGAAGCCATGCAGGGACACAGCAGCAAGGCCTTGTGGGAGTTGAATACTGATCAGGAATGCAGCAGGCAGTATTAGTCAGCAGATTCGCCTGTCAGCACGGAGAGTTCAGCTAACTCAACTCACTGCAGTTCAGCAGACACCGACTATCTTATCATACTGACAGCCAATATCAGCGCCACACAGCAATGAAGTAAAACAAAAAATGTGCACACACACACACACACACACACACACACACACACTCACACTCACACTCACACACACATATTTATGTCTTATGGCTATTGAAACATCAACCAGGCTGTAAAGCGATATATGAACCAGAAAATCCAACTAAAATGTGAAGCAGAATGAGAAGCAGAATGGGAAGCAGAATGGGAAGCAGAATGTGAAGCAGAATGAGAAGCAGAATGAGAAGCAGAATGGGAAGCAGAATGAGGAGCAGAATGAGGAGCAGAATGTGAAGCAGAATGTGAAGCAGAATGTGAAGCAGAATGAGGAGCAGAATGAGGAGCAGAATGTGAAGCAGAATGTGAAGCAGAATGTGGAGCAGAATGAGAAGCAGAATGTGAAGCAGAATGTGAAGCAGCATGAGAAGCAGAATGTGAAGCAGAATGTGAAGCAGAATGAGAAGCAGAATGGGAACTAAGTGAGAAATATTTCATATAAAGTTGCACTCTTGTGTGCAGTAAAAATCCTCGCTCACATGTTTTTGAAGAATTGAAGGCACCAGTGGCTCAGTGGGTTAAAGCATCAACCCGAACCTGATTTGGGAAATGAAGCAAAACATAAAGTAGAAAGTGAAGCAGAACAAGAATCAGAACATGAACCAAAATATGAAGCAGAATGTGAACTAAAATGTAAAGCAGAGAGAAACAAACATGAAGTAGATAGTGATGCAAAATATTAAAAAAGACGATACGCCAGAACCAGAAAGTGAAGCAGGATCTGAAACAGGCAGCAGAACATAAATCAGAACATAGACCAGACCATGTAGCAGAAAGTGAAGCAGAGCACGATTTAGAAAATCCACCAGAATATAAAGCAGAAAGTGAATTTGTGTGTGAACCGGGAAGTGAAGCAGAATTTGAAACAGAAAGCAGAAGATATATCAGATCATGAATTAGAATATCTTCCAGGTACGAGGTAAAGCAGAACACTAAACAGAACCCTTCGTTATTTCATGTTTCATACGGATTAATAAGAGATTTTAAGATTGTAGATTAATGTTAATATTTTAGAAAATGGCACCGTGCTAAATGCTAAACGCTGGGATACAGCTAACACTAACTAACCAGCTACAATTTCCTCAGCTAGCTAACTGCACATCATGCCGACACTGAGGACACTGTGAGGCCAACAACGTTCTCCATATAAAGGTACAATGTTTTTGTTCTAGCGGAGCTAGAAGCAAAGCTAAGCCATGCTGAGCTATGATACATGGCTCCTGTGAGCTGCTGCAGTGCCGTAAACCAGCCAATAACGCTAAAATAGAGCTAAAATGTCAGTCAGACAGTGAAGCACTACATGAACCCAAAAGCAGAACCTTTAGGTTCATACAGATTAATAAGTGATTAGAGATTCATTTTAATATTTTACGAAATGCACATTCCTACTGCATATTGGACCAGTTTCATGGACACATATTAGGCCCAGTCAAGACAGTTTACAGTGGTTTATTGGAAAGCATGTTTAGTCTAGGATTAAGCTTAATCTGGATCTTGATCTTGGGAATCCTGACCTCTGGGTATCGAATAAACTCGTTTTTTTAACCAAACTTTAACCAAGTTTTTTTTTTTTATCGTTAAAACTGTTTTCCCACTGGATCCTTAGGAAAGTCTCAGGAATGACTCGTGGAATTCCTGGAAATGTTCTGACAGCGTAGACTTACATCTTCTGATGGATGTGTGTGTGTGTAATACATTTTTTAAATTGCATTTCACTCTGGAGATGGCTTGCACTGATTCCAAAAAGGTGTTTTTGGATTTCTGTACAGCTTCATCAAGCCCAGCTCTGTCCTCTGGGGCTGGTGCTGCATTTTGATATAACCTACTTGTGGAATAGAGCTGAGCAGGTGAGAGCTAGCTCATACATTCAGTGCCTACAGTGTACCCTTTTCAGTGTCTCGTAATCTTGCAGCATGAACCTATCCTGGCCCTGCCGGTGGGGTTTTGTTACTGGCCGTGTTCTCGGGCAGGTTCACACTTCGAAAGGGCAGCAGGCTGCTCATCTGTCTAACACCTGAGGGTGCGCTGACGGATGTCTCTGAGCTGCAGGCTACTAGCCAAGAGAGCGTACACGAACATGTACGTACGCCTGTCCTGCTATGGGGAGGCCTTGACCTCATTTTGAAATTCAGTTGATCAGTTATTAATACTAAGAGTTATTAAATTGACATTTGGTTGTTAAGAACAAACAATTATTCCGTTAAGCAGTGTAGTTTGTAACAGTTGGCTGGTTGCCAGATATACATAAAAATAAACCAGCTTAATATTTCATTTCATTAAAAAAAATATATATATATATATATTTAATATATTTTTTTTTATTATGTCTTTGTGATCTTATGTGCCAGAAATGGCTGTTTTATTTTCCTCTCCGTTGCATTTTACAGTTTCCACAGCTTCGATTACAACTTTCACTAGTGGGCGGGGTTTACGCCAATGTTGCGGATGTGAATATAGCGAGTCGGCCTGTTTTCCAGTTCTGTTATGGTTCGGCTGGATTTTCCTTTGAAGTAGGAACGGCAGGGTTTGAGGTTGACACTTCCACTTCCACATTATTCAACGATGCCGAGGTAAACACGGCCCCTTTAAACCATGTTCATATTACAGTTTTTACAGAAAAACAATACGTTTTGGAAAGCCAGGTGTCCCCAAACTTTTGATTAGCAGTGCATGCAGGCGAGGGGGTTTGAGGACAGCGCCTGCCGTTGCCCGAGGAATGCAACAGCACAGCAAAGCGGACATGTCTCAAACATCAAAGCTTTTTGTCAGGACAAATCACATCATCCTGACCTCTACTGGGGAGCGAGAGAGAGAGAGAGAGAGAGAGAGAGAGAGAGAGAGAGAGAGGCTTATTTTTGTAATTTCTTGCCCTTGTTTATATGGATCTTTCTCTCTCTCTCTCTCTCTCTCTCTCTCTCTCTCACACTCTTTCTCTCTCTCTCTCGCCCTTCCTCACACATTTTGCATCCTTTTGTCCACTTCAATCTGCTTCTCTCACCCTTCTCTATCTGTCTGTCTCTCTCTATGGTCTGACCTGTCTGTCATTATCTCTCCATGTCGGTTTTCTCCTCACAAAGTCGGCGTCACTTTTTGCGCTCATTTACTTCTTTCTCACCTTCTGTCTTTTTCACTTATCCACAGGGCCTCTCTCTCTCTCTCTCTCTCTCTCTCTCATTTGTTTAACAAGAAAGTAACACACAGAGCGGACGTGCTCCCCTCACACATTATCCGCATTAGGCCGGCAGACGGCGGCTCGGTGCAAATCAGCGGACACTGGCGGCTTAATAAAGCTCACACAGATTGTCTCCTCCGTTTCCGCACACAGCGCACTTCCAGCAGCATCAGACTAATACATACTGCAGACTGAATTGTGATGTGTGTCGCTGTTGGAGTTAAACGTCATATTTCATATTTATACGGGACTTCAGAGAAGCAGAAAAGGAAAGTCTTTTGAATTAACAGTAACAACATTTCCATTGCAACTGTGTATTTAGCAGGGTGGGACTGATGTAGGACACTACGTGTCTGAATGTTTGTGGACACACTGTCTAATGAATGAATGCATGCACCCAGCTACTTTAAGCGGCACCTGTAGCAGACACTGATGTTTGTCTAGTCCCTGTAGAAAGGTACTGCCAGTAGAATAGGACTCTCTGGAGCGGATAACAAACATGAAGCTATTGGCACCATGCCAGACCTAATCCCAGGTGTGGGCTTGAGGGGTATAAAGCCCCCCTCCAGCATTGAGCTGTGGAGCTGTGGAAGAACTGTCAGTGCTCCATCCAGTACTTTTGGGATGAGTTGGGGAGTTGGGGATGAGGTGAGGTGGTGATCATCCAGCATCCTGACCTCACTAAGGCTCTTGTTGCTGAATGCAATCAAATCCTCACAGCTCCTTCAAAATCTAGTAGAAGGCCTTCTTCCCTGGACAGCAGAGACAGTTACTCCAACAAAAGCAGGATAGACTCCTTATTAATACTCTTGATTTCAGAAGAAACGATAAATGAGTAGGTGTCCCAATACTTTTGTCCATTTAGTGTATATTGGATTGTATTTAATTCACTTATTATTTAGAATTATATTTCATATTGTAACTATCTGACATGGCTTTGTTTTAACCACGGTGTTCAGAGCGCCATCTGGTGTCCTCAAGGTACCACTAAAGGACATTATTCCCAGCCGGCTGCTGCAGCAGTGCGGACGTTCTCAGAAGGTAAATAAATCAGTTGAGGTTCTGCAGTGTGGAGCTATTTTACAGTGGGACCTGAAGAAGGCCATAATATGTGACTCTTTATAAACCTTTCACTGAAACGGCCTGTTTTACCAGCGGGAGAACCGGAGAACCGCTCGCTCGCCTTTCTCTGTTTTTAGACCAGCACAAAGGCTAACGCTAATGCTAACACACACATGTGCTCTAGAAACTCCAATCACACAAACAGCACATTCACCCACTATAAACCAGTCATTACACACCAGTACACCAACAACCACAGATAGCAGTCCAGAATGTGTACCACTACACTATACACACACACACACACACACACACACACACACACACACAAAAAGCGATCAGACTGCAGTGTTGTAAAGGAGCTGGGAGCTGATTGGTCAGGGATGAGAGTCTGACTGGATTATAAGATATTAAACACTATAAAACATTATAAGAAACGTATATATATATATATATATATATAAAACATCATTATATATACTTTTATTTATATGTTATATATAGATTATATATGTATATATAACATATATAACATAATTTTAAGAAAAGTCTTGACTAATCTAAACTGTGAGGCTGGATTATTCATACGAACACAAAGATCGGATCGGGGTGGGCCGATACTCAGCAGTAAAAGGCTCGTATTTACTCAGGGGGCTTATTAACTACATCCCTAGTAGCGATACGATTTGCTGATTTATAGACGAGGGCCACCCTGTTTTACCGCCTGTATGAAATCTAGAACTACCTTCTGTTTCCCTCGTTAACTTGCGTCATTAGCAAATCAGTATCAGTATACCACACCACCGCAGGAAAAATACCACCTGGATAAACTCAGCAGCAAACAGCTGGAAGACTGCTGGAGTCTTCAGCTGATTAACCCGCGTGTTTAAAAGGCTAATTCGGATCTGTTTGGATTGAGCGCCCTGGCACACATCACACCTGCTGCATGACTTTTCTGAGAGGGATTTCAGAGTACACACTGTAAAAAAAATAATCCTCTAAATAAACAGTAAATATACTGACGACAGGGTGCAGAAGAACAGTGGAAAATGACTGTAATGTACTGTGAGACAAACTGAAAGGAGAAAAATTCACAATATCACAGAAACGAACCTTCATTGAAACCATACTTTTACTAATCAGTCCTGTTATAAAAGACGTTTAGTGTTATTTCATAAATTTTTATTGTAATTATATAGTATTGTATTCAATTATTCTTCATTAAAAACAGAAAAATACATATTTACTACTAATAACTAATTAAATGTATAACTACACTATTAAATCTTAAGAAAAATGACATTTTTTAATTATTGTACAGTCCTTTTCATTTTTATTAATCTGATATTTGAATTTTAGGTTTTATGGCTATTATAATACATCAAGATCCGCTTAATAAAAAATCAATAATAATGTTAATAAATAATGTTCAGTAACATTGTTCAACGTTTATGTAGTTTTACTGGCACTACTACTACGAAAAAATATTAATAATACATTGAATAGATTTGTCAGAAGAAAACTGCTACTAATATATTTACAGTGTGGACAAAAGTATTGGGACACACCTTATAATGACTGAATTCAGGTGTTTGATTCAGCCCCATTGCCAGAGAAGTATAAAATCAAGGCCCTAGCCATGCAGTCAGCCTTTCCACACATTAGTGAAAGAATGGGTGGGTCTAAAGAGCTCCCTGAACTCCAGCATGGTTCTGTATGTAATAGGAGCCACCGCTGCAACAACAAGAAGTCAGCTGGTGAAATTTCTCCCTCCTAGATCTTCCTCCATCAGCTGTGAGTGGTATTATTATTGAGCAGTGGAAGCGTTTAGGAAGCACAGCCACTCACAGCAGTGCGTAAAGTTACAGAGTGGGGTCAGGGCCGAGTGCTGAGCTCGGAGCGTAGTGCAGAAAAGTCTCCAAACGCCAACTTCATATGAATGCGTATGGCTTTAGAATAAGATGCTGTAAAAGCTCATGTCGGTGTAATATGTAGGTGTCCCAATACTTTTGTCCATATAGTGTATTTATATTCTATTATGCATTGCTGTATTTTTGTATGCTTTTTTTGGCTCTGACTGGTCATGAATATGCATTAGCTCATTAGCATGCCAACTTGGATTGATTGTAATTCATAAAGAGGTTCTTTGCCTGGTTAAAGGGTTCTTCACATGGGTGGAAAACCTTATGTAGATGATTCTATATATAAAATGTTTTTAAAAATCTATATAGCACCAAAAAGGACCCTGCTAATGTTATTAGTCAGAGAACCTATTTCCAGCTCCCCTTTTGCTAAGAGTGTAGCACGGGGCAGTGGTGTAACAGATCTGCGCTGTGCTATCCAATCACTATATATCTGCAGTGGTTTGCAGCAGGCAGAGGCATAAAACATAAAAAGGGGCAATAACAAAAACATGGCTTAAAGAAATGTCTCCTATGGGAAATATGTATTTTACAAAAATATAGGCCAGCATATGTTTATCAGATAGATTAAACAGTCTGTGGCTGTGAACGACACTTTCCTCCCCCCCTTGGGTGCCATGAGAACTACGCTGGTGACCGATAGGCCTTTCTAAAGCCTTGAAAATAGCCGACCACACACTAGGTAGGCATGTAGGACGGCATTGTATAAAGCACAGTGTCGGTAAGACTGGGGTTTGGAAAACAGAGGATGTGTGTAATAAGGAGAAGAAAGGAGGATTAGAGTGGAGAAGGAAGGATGGAGACGGCAGCTGCTGTGATTCATGCAGTCCCCGGCTCATACAGTCTGTACATAAAGAAATCATTCTGCTGAAGCACCCTATTTTGAATACATCATGGCTGCGATATCACCGCTGTGTTGGCATATGAGCGCCCATTCAGCCTGTATCGGTTTAGCCCCACTCCTTCATGTCAGTGTGATGCGGAGTGTTGTTACTGCTGGGACATGTCAGGCTGACTGGAAGTTGTCCTGGCAGAGGCCTTCAGCATGGCTGTGTCACAACCACAGTAGTTTCGTATGAATGGCCATTCAGCAAACTGCTGCGAGTTGCTCATTTCTGCTGAAGTGATGCGGC
Organism: Salminus brasiliensis; assembly: GCF_030463535.1. Taxonomy (NCBI): domain Eukaryota; kingdom Metazoa; phylum Chordata; class Actinopteri; order Characiformes; family Bryconidae; genus Salminus; species Salminus brasiliensis. The sequence goes on along the minus strand of NC_132889.1, from coordinate 33,166,106 downwards.
CTGTTGTTACTGCAGGCTGTAGGAGAGGCACTGGGGTTGTACAAGATGGTTGTGCAACTTCAGTGGTCCCTGCTTGCCAGGCTATGGTATGTGGTCACTTGGGTGAACCTGCTTTGCCATGCTGTTACTAGGTGGTTGCTATGGTGTTGCTTTGTCACTGCTATAATGTTACTAGATGGTTGCTATAGTTTTACTAGATCATTGCTATTGTGGTTTTAGTTGGTTGACTTGGTGTTTCTAGATGGGGCTGCTATACTATGCGGTACTAGATGGTTGCTATAGTGTAACTAGGTGGTTACTATGGTGTTGCTTAGTGGCTGCTATAGTGTTACTAGATGGTTGCCATAGTGTTACCAGATTGTTTCTATTGTGCTGCTCAGTGGCTGCTATAGTGTTACTAGATCGTTGCTATGGTGTTGCTCAGTGGCTGCTATAGTGTTAATAGATGGTTGCTGTAGTTTTACTAGATCATTGCTATTGTGGTTTTAGTTGGTTGACTTGGTGTTTCTAGATGGGGATGCTATAGTGTTACTAGATGGTTGCTATAGTGTTACTGGGTGGTTACTATGGTGTTGCTTAATGGCTGCTATAATGTTACTAGATGGTTGCCATAGTGTTACCAGATTGTTTCTATTGTGCTGCTTAGTGGCTGCTTTAGTGTTACTGGATTGTTGCTATGGTGTTGCTCAGTGGCTGCTTTAGTGTTACTAGAACGTTTCTATGGTGTTACTAGATGGTTGCTATAGTGTTACTAGATTGTTTCTAAGGTGCTACTCGGTGGCTGATATAGTGTTACTAGACTGTTTCCATGGTGTTGCTCAGTGGCTGCTATAGTGTTCCTAGATGGCTTCTATAGTTTTACTAGATTGTTTACTAGATATGGTGATTTGGTGTTTCCAGGTGGTTGCTATAGTGTTACTAGATGGTTGCCATAGTTTTACTAGATCATTGCTATTGTGGTTTTAGGTGGCTAGTGTGGTAGTTTTATGTATTTGATTTGGTGTTAATAGGTGGTTCTCATGGTGTTGCTAAGTAGCTGTTATGATGTTTCTAAGTGGTTGCCAGTTTGCTCTAGGGTTGCTAAGTAATGTAGTGTTGGAAGATGATTGCTATAGTCATACTAGATCATTGCTATGATGTTGCTTAGTGGATGCTATAGTACTAGATATGGCGTTGCTGTGTGGTTACTGTGGTATATTAGGTGTTTATGCTGTTCCGTAGTGGTTGATATGGTATCTCAGGTGACTGCCATGGTGTCTCAGGTGATTGCTAACATACTGTCAAGTGCTTGCTATGCCCCCCCTTTGTGGCTGGTTGAAAAGGTTTTGCACCCCATTCATTCCTATGGGAATATAATTAAATTAGTAATTATGCAAATGTACACATCTGATCAGTTTCTTGTTGATTGTAACACTTGAGGCCTTGATTGAAAACCCTTGGGACTAATTTGCATTTATGAGAGCGATGGGAAGATGTCAGCAGAAAAAACATTTAATCACCTAAAACTTAAAAAAAGCTTCACGGCTAAACTACTGGGCTTTCTGAGCTTCACCCCATGGGGGAACCCTTTCAAAGAGGCTCTTTTAAGAACCATCAAGCACCATCTGTACCTGTCGTCACCTCTGCAGCAGTTAAAGGGTGGGGCTGTGAGAACATGCAGGCTTCGGCACTAAAGTCTGTCTCTTTGATGCAGCGTGAAGGAATTTTACCCTGTCACCCTGTGGTTACGGACGAGGGGCTCTTCAACAGCATCCCACTGCCTCGAGCTTTTAGAAAACGCTTCCGCGATTCTGCACTTCTCTCAGCGTTATTTTTACCTCTGCTGTGTCGGCACGATTCCTCAAACTGCGAATGAAATCCTGTGGAAGGATTCGCGAGGCGAAAATGTGTTTACATGTTGAAATGCCTCCGGTTGCCCATAAGACCATCAAAAGGTCTTCTAGAAGCTTCGTTTTTAGAGTGATAGTTCAGTAAAACATCAAATCCACACAGAGTTTCCATTGCACACAAATACACACACACACACACACACACACACTCATGGAATTTTCTTGCATTACGTCATTAACACAGAAGTTCACCTACTTTTTCTAGGATTCTTACTCACTGTGCTTAATAATACATAAGGACGAAAGTATTGGGACACCTGCACATTCACTGAAAGAGTTGATCCTGCTTTAGTTGGAGTAAGAGTCTCTAATGCTTTCTAAGGCTTTCTCCTTGATTTCTGAGCATCGTTGTGAGGATTTGATTGCATTGGGATGCTCACCACTCAGCCCTTCCCCAACACCTCAACCTTCCCAAAAGTACTGTATGGAGCACCATCCATCATTCCAGAGAACACAGTTCCACTGTTCCACAGCTCCATGCTGGGAGGGGGGCTTTATACCCCTCTAGTGCACACCTGGCATTAGGCATGATGCCAATAGAGTCCTATTCAATTGACAGTACTTTTCTATAGGGACTAGACAACTTGTGTGTGTGTTTGTGTGTGCGTGCATTTGCATGTCTGTGTCAGCAAGGGATGCAGTTTAAAGTAGCTGAATGGATTGATGAGAAGGGGTGTCCACAAACATTTGGACATAGTGTATGCTTATTCTTTTATCCAGTACAAACCCAAACAAGCTAACCCTGCTCATCAAACGCGCCTCTTGACTGGCCGACTACTCGGCCTGTGACGTGACAACTCAGCCATAAGACGTGTTAAACGGGGCATGGAGGACACCCTGGCTCTCCTCTCCTGCTGCCTGAACTCTCTCTGCTGCGGCTGCTCTCTGGCCCAGGGGGACACAGGGTACTGCATATGAACGTCAGTCACGACCATTGCACGCACGCACACACACACACACACACACACACACACACACGCACTCACATATACACACAGACAGGCTTTGAACTGCAGGTGCTTTGAAGCTCATTCAGGCTTTGACTGCAGTGGAGGGAATACCTGAATCTAATGCAGAGACAGAAGTCTGTTTGTGGGGGGGTGGTGGCAGGGGACGAGAGAGATAGAACATAAGCAAGGGCGAGAAAGAATTGGATACAATGAAGTCTGACAGTTTCTAAATCTCTCTGCGTGGAGAATTAGCTGTTTCTGTCATCACACAGTGCAGGCAAAGAAGTTTTGGTATGAGCAAGCAGCAGTTGTTTGTTTATTTATTTATTTATTTATTTATTTATTTATCTATGTCTCTGTCCATCTGTATGTGTGTCTATCTATCTATCTATCTATTTATCTATCTATCTATCTATCTATCTATCTATCTATCTATCTATCTATCTATCTGTCTGTCTATCTATCTATCTATCTATCTATCTATCTATCTGTCTGTCTGTCTATTTATCTATCTACATTTATTTATTTATTTATCTATGTATCTATGTCTCTGCCTGTCTGTCTATCTGTCTATCTATCTATCTATCTATCTATATATATATAAATTATACATTTATTTATTTGTTTGTTTGTTTTGTTGTCCCATAGAATGAGCTCTTAAATCATTCACCAAAAGTGTCTTTTATTTTCCTCTCCTCCCCTCCTCCTCCTCCTCCTCCTCTGTTTGCTCCCAGAAATCCCACAGGATCTGATAGCAGGGGTCAAGGAGGAAGAGGAAGAGTAGAACCATGCCAGAATCCATAGTGCTGACACTTATAGAATGGCTGCTGTTGTTGTAAGTTATGCAGTGCAGTGCAACATTGTGTCTCACAGTGTCCGAAAGCACATAAGCAAGTCTCTTTGAAATGACCAAACAACTGGACCCGGCAGGTATGCCGTGTGCATGGTGCTTTTTGTTATTCAGGTATTCCCTTCCCTTAGGCAGCCATGGCCTAAAGGTTGTAGAAGTGGGCTTGAGACTGAAAGGTTAGTTCGGTTCAGTCCCCTGGACAGGCAGGGAGTGGAGTTAGGGGGAACAAAGGAACCTTCGCAGCTGAGGTGCCTTTGAGCAAAGCACCTGACCTCTAATTGTTCCCAGGGTGCTAAGTTGGCGGCTCACTGCTGTGGGTGTGTGTGCACTCACAGCCCTTACAGACTAGTATATGCTCACTGGCACTGCTGTGACATTTCTTTATATGGGCAAAAGTGAATAGTGACATGTCTTGGTATTTCTGTTTGGGTAAGTGCAGCATTTAACCCTGGGGTCTAAGGGCATTTCTCAGTTTTTCCAGCTTGGAAAAGTCAGGGTCAGCCATGCTGCAGTGCCCCTAGGGCAGAAAGGGTTGAAAGGCCTTACTTAGGGTCCCAGGTATTGAACCCACAACCCAGATTAATAACCAAGCACTCCAACCATTGAGCTCAGCATTTTAATAGCTTTACAGTTAAACAGGTCCAAGTAGGTCATTCTTTCGGTCATCGTTATATATTCTTACTTGAGGGCAGTTTGTTTTATAAAATACTTTTAAATAAAAGTAGCTTTTTAGTTTGATTGCTGAGTTGCATGTATTCATCACCGAATTTACTCTTGTATTTGGTGAGTCTCCCTTCTGGTGGCTGTAATATAGCACCAATCTGATGCTTATACATAACTCACATTGGGAGCTGGAGGCTAAAGTACAGCCTCAACAAAGTGTGGTTAGTTTTAATGCAGTGTCACAAAAATGCGTCCCCAGAGAAACAATGGAAATAGTCCCATAAAAAAAGGATTGACCCATATAGTTGGAAGTTGGAAAAGTAAGTATATTTTTTTCATCAGAAAGATAATATAGACTACAGAATATTTCAGTTTCATGGTGCTGAAATGTGCTGTTCCGCTGTGTAATACATTTGTTATGTATGATATAACTTGAACCCATTCACCAGGCTTTTAGTGAGTGTTGCAACAACCTCCTTAGTCTGTTACAATTAGCCATGCCTGTGAGGTAAGCTGTAACACTTACACACGCCTTACTCTGCTACTGAACTGTTCCTAAACAGCTGACGCTGGAACGAAGTTCACATTTTTATTTATGAAGTGTGTGTTTAGGTTGATTGTATGAAATTGTAATTAGTAATTGATTAATTAAACACATCTAAAGTGTATAAATCTAAGAAACGAATACCTTCAAATAGACCTAATGTGCTACAAATAGGGTCTAAAGTTAGCCAAGCAATGGACAAAAGGCGAGTGCAGTGTTACAGCAATGTCGGCGGCTGCTGTCCATGGTGCTGACCTGCAATTGAAGTGTCTAACTGCTTTATGAGCTCATCTATTCAGGGTTCAGGCCTCACAGCAGCAGAGGCTATTTTCCATAGATTCAGCAGAACGCAAGGAGTCTGTCCATGTCGATAAGACCAGTTCCTCTGAATCTCTCCCTCTTTCATACAGTGCCCACATTAACCCCTGTCGTTCCATCACCGCGAGTAAACTGCACTCTTTTCCAGGTAGATCATGTCATTTTTATCCAGCTCGTTTATTTGTCGCTGCTCGTGTTTCTGCGAATGCATCAACTCCCCAACTGTTCCTAATGCAGGTCTCCCCTGCTGCCACCCATAAAACTATTATCAGAGTGATTTTATTGAGCCCTTAAAGGATGAACCCAGGTCCCAGAAGATGGAATCGCTGACTGATAGAAAGCATTTACTTTTGGAGAGGGTTATCAAACGCTTTAATGGCCCCACTTCATTTCTCCAAGTACATTCCCCCCGGGATGCCCCGTACATTGTCTCTGAACTTTAATAGGGTCCCTAAAACTCTAGCTTCATCCACCCCCGTACTCAGGAGACTAAAGCTAACTTCTTCCTGCTAAACACTTTCTTGTAATAACCATGAGTCACAGCATTTTAACTGTTCCCCAGTCTGGAATCCCTCAAACCTTCTGTATCTCCAATACAGTAGAAAACTTCAGCCGTGGAAGGAAGATGGACTTTGTTTTACTGTCTCTTTTGGGAAATTTAGATAATTAATGTAACAGTTATATTTAATATGAATAATTTAGGTTCTGTTAGGTACTCCACTAGTTTCACTGGAGTCAAGTGTTTAATGGAGGGATGTTCTGTAGCTATCAACAGCGAATTCCCCAAAACTGAAGACTCACACAGTCTTATATAATGTCAATGCTATGATGAAGGGCTGTGTTATCACCAAGTTAAAGGTTAGGTGTGGTTGTTATTTCACAAAGTGGGAGTGGGGTTTATTTCCCCCTACACAAACACTACATTCTCGAACCTATGTAACATGATTTAAATGTAAGTTGCTCTGGATAAAATACCATAAATGAAAAGAAAAAGGTTGTAAAGGTGTGTGGTCAAGCCTTACCTACAGAAGAAAGAGCCTTGTTGCAAGTTTAGCTCTATTTTCTACTTGTGTTTCCTGCTGGGTCGCTAGCAGAGATTAGCATAATCATAGCACTACCTTTCTACAGTAAAGGTGCCATCGAATTAGTTCTATGACTTTGGTTGGGGTGAACTATGTTGTTTTACAAGCCTATTGACCAGACTGTTATTTTGACTCAGAATAAAACATTGATTTTCCCTCTGCAGAGGGCTTGTGAACACCCCCCCCAACAAAAAAACAAAAGCTCTGTTTTTATTGGCTGCACCGTTGACGACTTCCATAACTCAAATATTGTAGCATAGTTTTAACACTGTAACTGTAACAAACACACTAGTTTTTCCCAGTTAATACCACATAGCACTGCTATCCACTCATTGTGCCCTAATAGCAAGCTGACCGTAGCCGGTTAGCTTTTAGCTTTCACTCCCTTCCCTGGGTTTGGCTTTTTCAGGCATTACTACTATAAAAATGAGCCTGTGCTTTCCCTTTTAATGATTTATATTCATGGCATTTAGCTGACACTCTTATGTCAATGTAGTGTTAGGAATCTTGCCCAAGGACTCTTATTGATGTCAGCACAGTCAGCCAGACTGGGAATCGAACCCCATGGAGTGGTGTGGTAACTCACTGGCAGGTAGTGGTGTTATCTGTTGCGCCACACCACAGCTAATGTGTGTTTAGCTCTAATTTTGAATCAGCAGAGGGAGTCCAGTTGGTAAATCTAATGTTGGCTAGATAGTTAGGTCGTTTTTAGCCTAACCTTAGCCGACCCCATTTGATCCCCATTTGCCTCCATGGCTTTAGCTTCTTCGCATGCTGAGTTTGAGCTCCTGCTTGGTGTTTAATAGATAGGTAGATTAATTTTCATAGCTCACCTTTTCAACTAAAAAATCAAGTTTTATTCTTTGACCTTTTTTACTTTATACTTAAGTCTCAAAAATGACATCCGAGAAGTTCTGTCAAGTCTAAAAATGATATGCGACCAGATTTGTTGCATAGTATTCTCTTAGCATGAGTGGCTAATTCATCTTTATTCCATTATTCTCAGCAGAGGGAGTCCAGTTGGTAAATCTAATGTTGGCTAGTCGGTTAGGTAGCTTTTAGCCTAACATTAGCCGACCCCCATTTGATCCCCATTTGCCTCCATGTCTTTAGCTTTTCCGCATGCTGAGTTTGAGCTCCGCTTCTACGAACACTGCCTCAGGAAACACTGAAGTCACAAGGCCCCCCTGGTTCCCGTGGCAACCTGTATTCCCATATCTAGAAGAGTCTGGGGGTGATCAGCTGCTCTCCGGTACCAACAACATCACCTTAATGATTTACCATTTCTTCAGCTCTGACTAGGTATTTCACTAGGTGGGCTGAGTGTGTGTCAGTTCTGGGGGTGGAAATATAACAAGTCAAGACTGTGATGTAACAGTTTGGGGGGTTTGGAATTGTGTTGTTTTCCAGCTGTGTGTTGTTTGTGCTGGGTTTGCTTTTTAAGGAGCAGCAGTGCTTGAGGTTCCCGGTTTGTCACTTCCGGAAAATTCCGTTTGATGTTCTAGGGTCACTTTAAGCACTAACATACATCCTGGAAAGTGAGTGGTTTTGTGACCCTTTTCAGAGGTTCATTATAATGTAATGTCAGCCCCTCGGTATCGCGCCCCCGGGACGATTCTGAGCCGCCGCCCACAGGTTCACCTGAGATGGGGGTACTTAAGGGGCGTCGACGCTCTGTTCTAGGCCGAGAATTACATAGTTTATGGTAACGGAACCTCGAGGTTGCCCGAGAAGTTCCCATCTGTTTCCACGTAGTGTTTAGGCCAGCTTCGACTTGACTCCGTCGTTTGCTAGCAATCCACCTGGAGGTTCGAGCTTCCAGTGAGGTTCGCTCACTTTTCACAGAGATTCCCTCGACTCTCAATCCTGCTCTACTGCTCACGTTCCAGCTAGGCGACCCTCTACATCCTCTAGGCGACCCTAGGAGCAGTTCCAGGTTCTAACCCGCCATGACATATAACACAAAGTAATAATTATTGATGGGAATTTTGCCGAAACCTCCTTCACTTTCCCTCTTTCCCAGCAAATGCACATACTCACACTTGCACGCCTGCACTGAACTCATCTCAGCCTTATCACGGTTCTCTTCTGGGAAGGATTAGGCATAATCTTCCTCAAGCAGAGCATCATGGGAGTAGTAGTTTTTGGGGGGGCTTTTTTGCCGCCCTCACAGTCGTCTTTGATGCCTGACTTCATTTGCTCTGAGCTGATGGAAATAACAGTCTCGAGATGCGGGAGATGAGAAAGATGGATGCTTCACGCTGAGGAGTGATGCGCCCGGAACTGCCTCCAAGTTAATTAAGCCGGTGAAGCATTAGGCGAGTCACTGCTGGCCTTCGTGCTTCTGCATGCTTCATGGTTCGACTTAGAATTGAACCAAAACTTTACTTTTTCACCTGTGTCTCACTTTGTGCCCTTTTAAGTCTGGTAAAGTACAGGCTAGCAGTTCTGTCACAAAGTATTAGGCTAGCACAGGTGCCTAGCCCCAGCTTGTGGTAAATTTGTGGTTCAACTTCACAACTTTCAACCTCAGACTTCATGCTTCCACTTACGTCTGTCGTTGTGACCTTTTTAAAGACGTTTCAGCAGTTCTGTCACAAAGTATTAGTCCAGCTTGAGTGGGTGACCCCTCCTTGCTTTAGGAATTCAACCAGAACTTCATTCTTTGGACCAGTGTTTGGCTATAAGTGTCATGCTAGCAGTTGCAGCTGTTGCAAAGTTGTAGCGTAGCATAAGTAGCTAATCCCCTTACTGTCGGTGCTTACAGCTTCTGGTGTGTTTGCACTTCAACTTCTCAACCTTAAACTTCAAACTTTGCTTCTTAACTTTTATTTTTGAGGCTAAAATGGCTGCAAATGTCACAGATTATTAGCTTAGAATCAGCGGCTAACTCCTCCATGCTTTGTTGACGCTAAGCGCTGCTAGTTTAACCTTTATAGCTCAACTTTTATAGCTTTTATAACTTTTATAGCTCAAGACTTACAATTGAAGCTGTATTCTTTCTCCAGTGTCTCGCCTTAAGCTTCCTAAGTGTCATGCTAGCAGTTCTGTTACAAATGTGTAGTTTAGCGTAAGTAGCTAACCCCTCTTTTTTGGTGCTCACAAATTATGCTTTAACTTACATCTCAGGTTACTTAATAATGCTGCGTTCCGACCCTCTGCCAGTGTTTTATGGGGAATCTAACCAAAATATGTCCCACTTTTTATGTCCCAGGTTAGTATTTTTAGCATTCTCCCATGTTGGCATTGTTAGGGATACCAATTTTAACAATGTGTTATGCACTATTTTGCACATCCAAACACCATGGAAACACGTCCACCGATAGAAGTTGGACTATTCTGTGTGTACGACTGAATTAATGAGACAAAAACAGATAGAAGTGCTGATAAACTGTATAATCCTACTGTTTTTATTATTGTTTATGTGTGGTGCGGCCATCTTGGGTTTTTGAATTCAGGGTGGGTGAGGCTCTCCAACTTGTGGGGGCATTCCAGTTGAAACTTCCTGCTTGGAACTTTGGAAATTACAACATGCTAGTTGACATGAAACACAGCATTAGTCCAGCAGATAACAAATGATTAGCCTAGCATCAGTGGCTAACTCCTCTTTGCTGTGTTGAAGCTTGGGGATTCCTGGTTCTGTAAACTTTAAAATTCTTTCGCCAGTATTTCACACTGGCTAGCAGTTCTGTCAAAGAAAGTTAGGCTAGCATCTTCTCTTTGGGGATGCTTGGTGTTTTCATAGCTTACCTTTTCATCTAATTTTTTTTTCAAGTTTTAGTCTTTGATCTAAGTCTCAAAAATGACATCCAAGAAGTTCTGTCAAGTCTAAAAATGATATGCGACCAGATTTGTTACATAGTATTCTCTTAGCATGAGTGGCTAACTCATGTTTATTCCATTATGCTCCAGTTAGAGCATACTTTTTCATACATGTTCATTCACTTTCTGGTTGAATTGTTCCGTAAGCTCTACCCCTCGTTATGCTCCAGTTTTATCGTGATTTAGCATGAATGGCTAAATCACTCCTCTTTGCTTTCTTGATGCTTGGTCCTTCTGGTTCCGCTTCCATGGCACAGCTTTACGGACTGTTCCTTCACTTACACTTTTTCTCGTTATGCTCCCATTTTGGGCCCAAAAAGTGACATGCCAGTAATGCTGTGACAGCACATTAGCTTAGCATCTTCTAAAAATTCAACTTTTAAACTTTCCCTTTTCTCCCTTTATGCAAGTCTAAAAAAGTCCCTCGTTATGCTGCAGTTTGAGCCTCAGAAAAATGACATGATTGTAATTCTGTCACAGCGCATTAGCCTAGCAACTCCTCTTTGGTGAACTCCTCTTTGTTGACGCTTGGTGCTTCTGCTGCTTCATGGGTTATAAATCAATTCACACCTCAGAAATGGACCTGAAACTTTCATTCCAGGTCCAGGTCTCAACTCCAGAGAGGACTGCAGGATTAGTGTTGAAATAAGGCTGCTAGCGTGACAAAGGTGTCATCTGATGTCAGCAAGTTGGGCTGTTTGCGTCGCCTCCGGGCACACTTGTTTGTGACACATTCCACAACATTTCACGCGGATTTGTGACTAGTGTGGCAACGGAGGATTAGCGATTAGTGTCCCTCTCCCACCAGCGTAATTGCAGTGTGTTTGACAAGCCAACCAAACACAAAGCTGTTGAAAATCCAGGCTAGAGTTGGTCCACCATGAGCTGAACGAGTAAGCCTCTCAGAAAACCACCCGTTGCAAAAAAAAAACATGGTTTTAATTCGAGGGTTCAGCAAATCAGGGTAGTTGCATTTCCTTCTCCTGAGTTCTGAGTTCTGGCTTCTGCATCCTTCTTCAGGAGGATGCCTCGTCTCTTTTATCTGCTCTGACGTGGGGCGGCTGGGGTTTGGGTGAAGGGGGGAGGAAGAAGAAGAGCGCTAATCAAGCCCATGGAAATTTCACAGGAAATGGAAAGCGTGGCTGGAGATTTGACTCTCTCCCTCCTGAACTCTAAGCCAGTTATGCGCTTGCTTGAAATTCCTCTGAGCTAAATTTACCATTTCTCTCTCTCTCGCTCTTGCTCTCGTTCTCTCTCCACATCTCATGCCTGCTCTCTATCTCTCATTCCTCCCTCTCCTTCTCATCCCAGCCAGGGAATCTACGCCTCTGATATCCAGAAATATATTGAGCTTCATAGTGCCCCCCCCCTCCATCTATTCACAGAAGCCTTAATTAGAGACAGATTTCATCTCATTCTTTAATAGAAGCTTATTTTTTTGCGTCTCTCTGGGGCGTTGAAGTTCTCCGTGTTTTTCTCCGTTACAGTTCACTGATAGAATGATTCCAAAACGATGTCCCGTCCATGCATAACACTTTATTAACCTCATGCAGATATTCGTTCCTTGATCTACTGATTACGGGCGTGACTGCGGGCTGTATTGGCTGAGCTGAGGGAACATATGTCTGTCGTGACCAGAGGAGAACTTTTCCTCAGGTAAATAAAGGCAATAGCGAACTCAATCTGCTTTGAACATATGCATGTTTCACTGTGCGTGTGTGTGAGTGTGTGTTTATTGCCTATTGTTTTGAGTGTGTAAAGGTGTTTTTCGCAGCTGAAGGTCTGGATCGAGGCCTGATTGAACCAAGGTTGATAAAGAAACTTGAGAAATTTCAAACCCAGACTGAAGACCCACCTCTTTCGAGAGTTCTTGGGTGAATTGCAGAGTGGCCACCTTATTGACTTGTGTTTAGTAGTGTCTAAGCTTAGAGGTATCTTTGAATTATTAGTCTATTCAAACTAGCTGAGGTTTTTCTTGGATAAATAGCAAAGCACTTTTGTAAGTCGCTCTGGATAAGAGCGTCTGCTAAATGCCTTAAATGTAAATGTAAAGAACATCAACCTTGGTTCAATCAGGCCTTGATCCAGACCTTCAGGTGTGAATAACGCCTTTAGTTCTGGATTATTAAACATTAAACACACTATAAAACTATTAAGAAAAGTCTTGACTAAACTAAATCAATCAGGAATGATGTACATACAATGTAAGAAGAACTAAAGGCGTTATTATTCATAATTTATAAAGTTGTGATGGTTCAATTAGGCCTTGATTCAGACCTTCAGGTGTGAGTAACGCCTTTAGTTCTTGTTACATTTGAACATTTAAATCCCGATCAGGTTATTTTGCCCCCCTGACCCATGTCTCTTACTACTGAGTATCAGCTGATACTGATCTGATCTTTGTGTTTGTATAAATAATTCAGTCTCACAGTTTAGATCAGGTGGTTGGTGTGGCGCAACAGATAACACCACTACCTGCCACTGAGCTACCACAGCATGTTGGAGACTGGGGTTCAATTCCCAGCCTGGGTGACTATGCTGCACTACACCAATAAGAGTCCTTGGGCAAGACTCCTAACACTCCATTGGCCCACCTCTGTAATACGAGTAACCATGTAAGTCACTCTGGATAAGAGCGTCTGCTTAATCCCATCAATGTAAATGAGCTGCTGATTAAAACGTTCAGTAAAATCCCTTTATTTTTAGTATCAGTTTCAATAATCAGACTTTCAGGAATGATTGATTTAGTTTAGTCGAGACTTTTCTTAATAGTTTTATAGTGTGTTTAATATTTAATAATCTAGTCTGACTCACCTCCCTGACCAACTACCTAAAGGTAGTTCTAGTTTTCATACAAGTGGTAAAACAGGACGGTTAACCCTTGTCTAGGAATGAGCAAAAATAGAGCCACTAGGGATGTCCCAGTCCAGTTAATTTGCCACCCGACTGAATCCGAGTCTCATAATGCTGAGTATCAGCTGATACCGAGCCAATTCCATATATCTTCTCATCCAATCTTCCAATATCTTATAATCCAGTCTGACTCTCCTCCCTGACCAATCAGCTCCCAGCTCCTTTAAAACACTGCAGTCAAGTAATTTAGTGTGTGTGTGTGTGTGTGTGTGTGTGTGTGTATATAGTGTAGTGGTCCACACTCTGCACTGATATCTGTGGTTGTTGGGCTACTGGTGTGTAATAACTGGTTTATAGTGGGTGAATGTGCTGTGTGTGATTGGGGTTTCTATAGCTAGCGTGTGTGTGTATGTTATCATTAGCGTTAGCCTCCACTCAGTTCTGAAAGGGCTCTTCAGTTTTGATTTAAAAGCAGAGAAAGGTGTGTGCCGGTTCTCCCGCTGGTAAAACGGAGCGTTTCAGTGAGAGTTTTATAAAGGGTCAGATATTATGGCCTGTTTTTAGAGTCTGAACTCCGTACTGCTGTAGGTCAGGCAGTAAAGTCTGTTAATGGCACCATGAGGACACCAGGTGGCACTCTGAACACCAGAACTGGATTGGGATTAGAATAGCTGAGACCTGATCCTTTAAAATATGCCTGAATCTGCACAGATCTTGAACCCCCTGGACACATCCCTACAATTCAGCAAGTGCACTAAAGGTCTTAGTGTGATATACCATCGCCCAGTTGCCATCACATATGTGAGCTTCATCTCGATATACTGGACATTGATTGGGTTATAGAAGGTGTGTCGCGTCTGATGCCGGCATGTCCTCTTTCCCGGAAAAAAAATTATGAACAGCTGTGCTCTCTCAGGCTCTGGCCGCTGATGGCAAGCTTCTTGCAGGATGTTCCTTAAGGAACATTTGTAGGTTCTTCAATTTGAAACCTTGGTTTGATGGACCTTCTTGAAAAAGTTTTCAGAAGAAAAAGGTTCCTCAAGGATCTCCTCCTTAAAGGTAATGTGACCTACATCTGACATTTGTCTTCACTATCCTGTATTTGGGCTGCTGTATAAAAGCTGCTGTGTGAACACAGCCCTTGTGTGAGCTCTTATATATGTGCCAACAGGCATAGTCACTCTGTAGAGTTCTCTCTCCCTCTCAACCCCCCCCTGCTTCAAGCCCCTGTAAGGATTGAATGAACGCACACAGGTGGATGCTTTTGGTTTGGGCAGTGCACCGGTGCACAGCGGTAACATGCTGCTCAGGAAGGGTCATTTTAGACAAGGGAGGCCAGCAGCTGCAGCTTTCCCAGTGAAGCTGGCGAACCTCGCTTTACTCTTCAGAGAGAGGCAAGGGGATGATTTTGGGCTTGAGCACACACTGAAACCACAGGCTACAGATAGAGCCCAGTGAAGAAAAGTGCACAGATGGAATGCATTTATGGGTCAGGACTGGGGTTGCTGCACATCCCAGTAACACCAGTAAGTCCAATTTCATTCAGTGATTACATGATAACAAAATACATAGTAGGCAGGTCTCTATTTGAGGGATTTTGTGTGAAAAAATATTTAATGTGCAAAAATATTTTTTATGAGATCAGTGTAGGAAAATAATAAGTGATCTTTATGAATATGAAAATATTGTTTTTGAAGTTTTATTAATTTAATATTTTACTTAAGAAATAATGTTTAAGCAATGCCCTACAAATCTATTTTAGTTACATAATGAACCCTGTTAAAATGTTTTGAGTAAGAGCCTTTAATTTTTGTTTATTTTTAATACCAATACAGATTCGTCCTACGCTAAGGTTCTTTCTAGACCACTTTACACAAAAAAGCCCAAAAAGGAACCATCCATTGAATGTTTTTAGGAAATCAAAGAGAGACTTGTCTATTGCAATGGGACAAATATAACCCTTTTTTGGTACCTTCATACTTAAGAGTAGATTCCTAAACATATGTTCTTCTATGGTTCCTTTAAAAAAATCTATAGAACCATGACATCTCAAAGAACCATTTGAATGCAGATGTTCGTTCTTTGCCTGGTCAAATGATTCTTCATAAACCACAGTGAGAAAAAGCATGATGAAGCTGCACCAAGAAGAACAGAACCTTGCTTAGTTTAAGTCTACACTCTTAAAAAATGGCTTGTTTAGTGTTCTTTAGTGAAGACAGTGGTTCTATATACACTGTAGAACCATGACTGTTCACTGATTTGAATGCATATACAGTTCTTTGCTTGGTTAAATGGTTCTTCGAAAACCACAGTAAGTGTTATACTTCACTATTAACAAATGGTTCGACTAGGGTTCTTTTAGTACATTAGTTCTATATAAAACTGATAGCTCAATGAACCATTTGGATGCATGAAATGTTCTTCTCCTGGTTAAATGGTTCTTTAAAACAGAAACAGAAACCACAGAGACAAAAAGCATAGAGGACAGAGCCCTGTTAGCTTCATGTAACACTTTTAAAAATGGTTCTTCAGGGGACTTTAAGTAAAGGCAATGGTTCTATATACCAATTATCAATAGTTCAAACAATCATTTGGATGCAAAAATGGTTCTTTGAATAGTTTAGTGATTCTTCATATACCACAGAGAGAAAAAACATTAGAACCTTGCTTATTTTATTTCCACTTGTGTAGGGTTCTTCAGTAAAAAAACATTGGTTGCATATAGAACCATCACAGCTTGAAGAACCATCTGAATGCTCAAATGACTCTTTGTTTGGATAAATGGTTCTTCATGAACAAACAGACTTCAGATGCTGTACTGATAGATGCTGAATGTACTAAGAAGTCCAACTGCAGTTCTACAAGTAGTAGTTGGAGTTGCTGTTTTTGGACTGTTCAATGCTACAAATGGTTCTTTGAGGGATGCCATAGAAGAACCACTTTTGGTTCTATATAGAACCATGTGACCATGAAATGGATGAAGAATCACTTCAAGTGAATGTTTGCTAGGTCTTTTAAAAGTTCTTCACACTCACTTCTCCATGAACAACATGGCTCTTTATGGACCCAAATGTGGTTCTTCTATGGCATCCCTCAAAGAACCATTTGTAGCACCTTTGTTTCAGAAAGTTACTGTTGGGCTGGGTACTTTTAGGCGTGCTTGAGCCGTTATTTCACTGTCAAACTCAACCTTTTTAAAGTTCGATAAAGCAGAACTTGTGTGATATCAAGTAGAAGTGACAGCATTTATTGCTATTTGATGGACACAAGCTTGCTGGCAGCCAAACCCACAAACCTTGTGATCATGTTAGGCATGACTAAGCCTACATTTTTTGGTCTAGCCCTGGCCTCTGTTTAAAACGATCTCCTAATTCCATGGTTGATTAGTCTACCTTTGGATTCCTGGGACATGAGGCTCATTCTCAGGCCCATTTGTCTGGGGTATAAGCAGAGGTTACAGCTTAGGCCATTTGTGGTTTAGTGATGGAGTGGCTGATTGTTGATTAATTAATAACTGCCAGCTTCTGCTGCAGATTTAAATGTGGACACAAAAGGGGTTAATGCGGTCAGCGGTTGCAGAAGCCAGCAGAGCAACTTTAGTGAGCTGTGGGTGAGCAACCAAAGTCTCTTTCATTATACATCAGCGTTCTCCTCCCAGCTAAATGTCAGTGGTAAAACGCAGCTCATTTGTATTAATACACAGAACCTGTTAGCCCAAGTGCTCTGAGATTTAGAGTAGGCAGGAAATACACTGAGAAAGACCTCACAGTAACAAGTGAAATTTGCTTTTGTGAACTTCCTACCTTCCTACTTGATAATGAACAAGCATGCTGAACAGCTGCTGTGAAACGAGGGAATCATTTAATAGGGCATTTGAACATTCAAGCTAGTGTATTTCAAATATATTTATTTATTTATTGGAGACCCCCAGCAGAGATGCTGCCCTTTGCTAAGCCATTGCTTGGTCGGCTTGGGATCTGAATATGTATGACACTGCAGATCTGCTGGGGGACAGGGGGACATTTTAGAAAGCTAATGTTAAACTTGTGTTTAAAATGTGCACAATGGCAGATTTCTAGGAATCTCTTTGTGTATCAGTTTGTGAAGAAATGTGATATGGCAGCAAACTGCCTCTGAATACTTTACAGGAACATCCTCTCCTAGATTAGCCTGATCTGGGAGTCATTTGGATCCATCGGCTAGTCAGCTCTGCCAGCATATTTACTAAGGCCATGGAATAAAGATTAGACAATCTCAAGGAAAGCTTAACTGCAACAAGGTCTAAGTGGATCTCAAGGTCATTTCTGGCCTGTAAACTGCTGTAAACTAAATGAATATTCATATATATATATATATATATATATATATAAATACATTTATTTTGGTAAACAACTGTTTTTGAGGCTTTATTTCCAGCCGATTCAATTCCTGGAGATGCAACGGACCTCCAAGGCTACTAGTCCTAGAAAGCACAATTGGCCTCACTATCTCTGGATAGGTAGGATGGCCCTCCCTTTTCCCTTCATCAACCCATCACTGATTGCGATGCTAACCAAGTGCGGGTGTTCTGTTAGCCGATGTAACAGAACTGACCTTTAGTGTTCTCCTCCACGCGTATTCAGCTGTCCAATTACGTTGTGTTAGCAGCAGTTCAAAAGGTTTCCCCTCTATAACTTCACCCTCCCAGCACTGGTGGAATGGTGTGATTGGTATCACTTTACTTGGATGATCCATTATAGATGCCTCAACTGAGTATGTAAGACTAAACTCAACTAGACTCTAAGCTGAATGTAAGCTGAATGGTTGTTTATTTAATGTAACCCTACACTTAACCTTAACATAGCTTTAGGGTTTAGGGTTTAGGTTAAGGTTAGGGTTAAGGTTTGGTGCAGGGTTACATCCAATAGCCAGTCATAAAGTTCATTTGCATTCAATTAAATATTAGTTGAATGTGAGCATCTATGAGGCATCTACGATGGACCAAGTAAAGTAATACCAAAAGGTTTGCTAAAATACTATTTAACAAGGAGAAATATTCAAGGGTGTGGCTAAAATAAGGCTCCGCCCATGAATATTGAATTGTAATAAATGCCTTTACTGTCTTTGAATGAAGTACAATGCAGGAGTATTTAATATAATGGGATATGTAAACTAATAAAATACATTTAAATTATAGAAAAATGCTTTCGGTCATTGTACACAGAGTATTTGTGCATTTCAAAAATGCTGCACAATCTACACAGCACAGTGTTCCAGGTTGGGCTGAGTAGAGTGAAACCATGGCTCTGGGGTAAAAACTGTTGTTAAGTCTGTTTGTTCTTGATTTAATGGTCCTGTAGCGACTTCCAGGGAAAAAGTAGGTCAAACAAATTATGTCCAGGGTGGGATTATACTTCAGAGATGTTGAAGGCTCTGCTGTGGCATTAAGAGCTGTAAATGTCCTCAAGGGAGGGAAGTGGGAAGTGGACCCTCTAGAGTGCTCTCCTGTCCACTGAGATGCTCTTCTACCACACAGAGATGCAGCAGCGCAGCACAATCGCAATGGTACAGACGTAGAAGGGCACCAGCTGTTTCTCAGCCAGGTTGTTTTTTCTGAGGATCATCAGGAGGTAGAGTTGCTCCAGGGCTTGGTCTTGTGAGGTGTTCCCGGGATGCCAAAAGTGCTCCATGAAACTACAACCGGTGAACTGTCAACAGTGTCATGGGTGCTCAGAGCTCACTGATGCTCATGGAGACCCTACCTTAGGTACAGGGCCTAAAGGACCTGTGGCTAACGTTCGTCTTGGTGCCAGAAACCACAGGACACCTTCAGAAGTCTTGTGGAGCCTGTGTTTTGATGTAATAGCAGTTGCTGACCTAAACCTCCCATTGGAGTATTTGTCCTGAAAATGTATGAAATCACACACACACACACACACACACACACTCACTCGCTCACTCACACTTTCAAACATGCGGCCATTGTGGTGACATTTCAATAGAGTCCCCTGATGAATAGTTCTATGAATACCTGACACCGATTTACAGGACATCCACCTCTAAATCGGAACCATTATGAAACAATAAATCCTGAAAGGCCTTGTCACCTGATCCGCTAATCTGCATTATCGCACCGGCAGTTTCTCACAGTGAGTGTTGTGTAGAGCTTTTGAAAAGGCATTGTAGCACGCGAGCGCAGGAGGTTGTTGATTTAGCGAGCCGCGGACAGGCTCTCTATTGGAACGTGAAGTATATTACCTCAGGACCATCGTCATTAGCATCTCTCCCTCGCTGCTGCACAATGGGCCTGGCCTGATTTATATTCACCCAGAGACTGCACTCCCCCTCCCATGTGTTAGAGGCCTGATAGCCTACTCGTTTAGCCAGTCCCTTCATCTCTCCATCCCTATCACTTCCACATCCTTTAATTTTTCTCCTCTGATTGATTTCCTGGTGGGGGGAAAAAACAACATCTATTTTCCTGGTGACTAGATTGAGTTATGTGACCTATTGACTTACTGAGTATTCTTAATTAAAATAATTGAATGGACTTATCCATGCCCTGCATGCATATAGGTTCTTTTATAGACACTATTGCAAGAATTATCCAAAAAAACCCATCAACCTAATAACAGTGTGGCACAGTTTTCAGATTTTAACAAGCCTATTTACCTCCCTGTTACTTTACCTCTGAATGAAACATGCCGAGTTTCCTTTTCCGGAGTGCTTGTGATAAAAATGATAAGCTTTGGTTTATTGGCTGCTTTGCGGCACTGCAGCAGCTCACAGGAGCCTAGTTTTAACACTGTAACAAATCACTGTAATTATTCCTGAGGCTGACTGGATAGTGTTACTGTCCTCTCCTCGGATAGTGTTAATGTCCTCCTCTCGATTCACGGTATGGCTAGCTAGCTGAAGAAATTGTAGCCAGTTTAGCCTTTAGCCCTGTACCTATTTAGTTTCCTGGGTTTGGCCAGGTACAACAGGTAAAAACAGCCCACACCGGCTGAAACGTAAGCTTAGCTACATTTTAACTCGCCTTAAATGTAGCTATATGAAGGTGGCTTGGAAAACCCCATGCTAAAGCCTTTGGTGACATGGATTTGTGGGAAATGTAGTTCACTTGCTACAGTTACCAGAGTTCATCTTTTGACTAATGTGTCTGACTAACACTTATGACCACTCGACTGCTCGTTGTAACAAGCAATGAACAAACATACAGCATGTCTGAATACGCATTCACATTATTTACGCCACAGAGTGGCAAAATATTACCTAGCATATTAGCTAGCTAATGCTAGCTGTCCAACAAAGGCAAGGGGGTTATTAGCTAGCATAAGGAAGAGAAAAAGTGGTGTTAACTTTAACGATGGACTTCTAACAATGGACAGAAATCCTTCCCCAGCACCTTTAATCTTGCTGTACTCAACACTTTTTACCCTCTTATCTAGAAACCCTTCAATCTTCATCCAGACAACACCTACCTGTATGTCTGTCTCCACCCTCCAGAGATGTGGTCGCCATAGGGCTCGGTTGCAATACCACTGGTTGTCTCATGGCTACAAAAACCTACAAATGAAGATGTTTTAGCTGGGACAGTCTTTTAGACGTAATTTCTGAATAATATGTGCAACTGTGGTCACAGTAACATCAATCTGCTTGGAGATGGTCTTATAACCTTTACCTTTAACATGCTTGTCTATAATTTTCTTTCTAATCTCCTGAGACAACTCTTTTCTTTCGCTTCCTCTGGTCCATGCTGAGAAAGGTACACACCATGTTACCAAACAGCACAGTAACTACCAGTAGCCCTATATATAGGCCCACTCACTGACACCTGTGATCCTAATAAGTGGACACATCTTTATTTAACATGTCCCTTTGGTCACATTATTTTCAGGGGTACCATCATTTTTATCCAGGCCTGTTTAATGAGTTATGCTGTTGAAGCATGGTTCAAAATCAATGTCGGATTTTCATTTGTTAATTTTCATAGAATTTTTATTTATTATGGCTTTTGTCAGATTCAAGTTGTTGACCATTTTGTGACCATTATGGGTTTTTCTTTCATTTACCGAGGGGTACCAACAATTTTGGGCGTGATACCAGATAACTTAGGTAATTTATAGGTTTTTGGACTTTTCTAGCTCTGTTTTGATTCTGCTGGACTTTCTTTTAAAGCAGGAACAGCAGTGTTTGGGGTTCAGGGGATGTCAGTTCCATGTAATAAATTTTCATTATTCAACTATTCCAAGAAAAATACAGGTTTCCATTCCAGGGCAGCTTTAAAATGAAATGTCAGTAAAGTGTTATTTGCAATTCTCTGATAAAACCGATGACCTTAAGGGCACTGTAGATGTAAATGAAAGGTCGCACAGACAGCTTCAGTGTAGTAGTTACTTTTTTTTATTTTTTAATATGGAACCAAGCTTATATTTGCATGGTGTTAAAATATATCATTTTATCAGGCTGAATGAGACATATATCCAACATTTACATTTAGCTGACGCTCTTATCCAGACTGACTTACAAGGTTACTCGTATTACAGAGGTGGGTCAATGCTGTGTTAGGAGTCTTGCCCAAGGACTCTTATTGGTCGAATCCCAGTCCTCCACATGGTGTGGTAGCTCACTGGTAGGTAGTGGTGTTATCTGTTGTGCCACACCAACCACAGCATTCTGTAAAGCCTGCCTAGCCTCACAGCAGTGGGCACCAAAGAACACATTTGCAGGTGGAGCATAGACAGGGCAATTAGATAAGACCCAAAAGGAAAGTATCTATGGATCTAAGCTCCTTAATGAGCAGATTTGGAGACTAGTCTAAGGGGGTCTGTGGAGGTTTCTTAATCAGTTTTGTTTTAAAACCTTCCTCTCTGGCTCTCTTATGCTAATTTCCTTATTTCACTCTCTCACTCTCTCTCTCTGTCTTTCACCTTCTAAGCAACTCGCTTTTCTGAGTCTTTTATGCATTCATTTGATGTGTCCAAACCCAATCTCGTAATTACTCAATAACCTTATTTCTTTTCATCTCGTCAATGTAATTCTACCCTCTTCTGACATTACCATCCCAACACACAATGCAGCGGTGACAGGATGCTCCATAATTATGCATTACTTCTATAAATTACCTAAAAACGAGGTTGTTCACGTTCTCGCTCTTGATTTCTTACTCCTAAAAGTCCTTCGCTGCTCATAATAGAGGTGATGAATTATGTCTTATGTATGGCCAACAACCACGCTCTCGTAGGTCTCCTGAGGAGAAACCCTGCAGTCAGATTTGTTCACATTCATATTCCGAGGTCACACGCTCCACCGTTATTTATATGAGGGTGATGAGCCATGGCTGAAGTGTTGCTGGTTGAAGTGTATTTCAGGAGGAAGAAAAAAAAAAGCTCTCTCTCTGGTGGTTTTCTACAGGGATGATCTGCCTTTTGCAGAGGACACAACCAGTGCATGTTCCAAAGCCCCAGAGGGCTCCTCTGAGGTCATCTGCCAAGCATTGAGGATTAGAAAGGGGGCATTTTGGGGTCACTTGTCTCAATTTATAGAATTAGTGGCATGTTGAAGTACAGACTGTCATTTTTTGAGGTTCAGTGCCTTGAACCTTGTTGTTCAAGGCCATTCAACCTTGAGAACCCCTAGAGACCTTGATTCAGTTCCGTAGACAAAAACTGTGGTCAGGTGCTTTTTCCAAAAGTTTGGTTTGTCGATTTTTTTATTTGAAAGTTTTTAACTAAGGGCTTCTTTTAGATCACGGATCCAGGTGAATTTCTAGGAATAGCTTGGTGTAAACTTATTCACAACATGTCCAAATAGTTGTGGACACCCCTTCTCATGAATGCATTCAGCTGTTTTAAGTTGTACCTATTGCTAACACAGATGGCTGAATGGGGTATAAATGGATCAATGTATCACATCAGTGAGCCTTAGATGCCCATGATAACTCTGTCGTCAGTTCACTGGCTCTCCCTTCTTGGAGCACATTTGGTAGGTGCTGACCACTGCATGTCAGGAAATCTCCACAAGACCTTTCTGATGTTAAGGGCAGCTCTTCCTCTGAGACCAGCCAGATGACCAACGGTGAAACACTCTTAAAAACTGAAGGTGCTTGCCATCGGCAGCTAGGGGCCCAGAGAAAGCACAATTGGCCTTGCTCTCTGTACAGTGGGTAGATGGCGCTATCTCCCCTCATCAGACTAGTGCTGCACTGGCCTTCACTGGAGTCTGCTGGCCGGTGCGTCAGAGCCAGGGATGCGGCGCTTCCCTCCAGGTGCGGTGGTTGTCTGGTGACGTTGCATTGGCGGCAGTTAGAAAAGAGGTGTGGCTGGGGCTGGGCATGTGTTGGAGGGGTCGTGTGTTGGTCTCAAACCCTTACAAGTGTCGGGAGCTTTGCATGTGATTTGGGGGAGGGATGGGTGAGAATACGTACAGGTTGGGTAATTTGCTATCTAAATTGGGGAAAAAATGGGTACAAATCTGAAGAGAAATTTGGGAGCAGGACACCCTGTCATCTCCCTTTTAACCCTATCATCTATCATGGGGCAACTGGCTTCCTACCACAAAGCAGAAGCCACTATACTCCAGGCCAAACTCCTCAAACCAGCCCCCACCCCCTTTTTACAGAGTGATATCAGGGGGTCATGGACAGATGATTCTTAAATTACACAAAAAAAATTATAAAGAACCTGAACTTCATGTGAAGATGCAGTACCACGTAGAGGTCATTGCTAGAACCATACGTCCAAGCCAAGAACCTTTGAGGAACCTTCATATTGAAGAGTGAGGAACAGCCTCTGTTTTCCAAAAGAACTTTGTTCTCCACAGTCCTGTAACTCAGCTGCTCTCTGCCTTAACCAAAAGTTCTCAATGCTCACCATGATGAAAGGATTTGTGGATGAAAAAAAAGAGGACAATGGAAAATAAGGAAGAAAAGCTGAAATGATATGAATGGACAGAAAAGGAACTGGAGGAGCTTTAGTCCTACGGGTGAGATCCTCCTTCAATACAGCTATAGAAAAGTGTGAGCTGGGAAGGAACGAGTGTGAGAGATGGAATGAGGCGGACAGAAGGGTGGAAAGAATAAATGACTGACTTCCCATCACTCTCTGTCTCTGTGCTCATGCCTCTTTATGCCTTCTTTGACAGGGAAGATGTTATCATAAGACTGCCAAAGCCTTTGAAGTTTGTAGCACAGACAGACAAGGAATCACGGATGCAAATCCGGTGAGAGGTTTTCACGTTGAAAATTGGAAATTCGTTTCTCCCGCTTTCCTCATCTCTTGAAGACCCTCTTGCTCTCATCTTCTGCTTGCATAACCATGAGCATTGAGCTAAAATTAACTTATTTAAACCGCTCTGACCTCCTGCTACTGCGCTTACATGCCCTGTAAATCTATTAGCCAGGCTTTCCCCAAAATCTACCCAAGCCTTCCCTCTCCTTCTTTTCAAACCTCAGGAAGGATGGCTGTGGCTCAAGAAGGTCTAAGGAACCACTTACAGTCCTACAGCTATTTGTCCAACCCCTCTCTAAAGAATGCTACCTTCTTTAGACATGAATGTAGCATTGATGTACAAATGCACAAACACACAGCTTGTCTAGTCCCTGTTGAGAAGTACTGCCAATATTGCCAGGCGTAGGCTAAACTGTACTGGAGCTGCTTTTATGTTGTTGTTTTTCTGGGACTATAGGGGGCGCAGGTTTGCACAGTTCTCTTTGTTGGGCCAATGAAGTAAACAGAAGAAATGAACAGGCAGTATTGTTTTTCTTTTCATTAGGGAAGCATGGTGTCATCAACTCTTTTATATCCTTTTGATTGACAATATGATTAAGTTTCAAAGTCATGTGTGATTGTTAGATATTAGGCATGGGATTATTGAAGTGAGTTTAAGACATTTTGACATTGAGATAGGCTGAATGTGTCCAGTCTGAGTTCATGTAGTGTGACTGCTAAGTTGAAATGAACCCTTTAATGCACCTTAAACCCAAAAATAAGATGTTAATTCTATTTAAGTTGACATATTATGATTTATATACATTTCTGTATTTTGTATAGTTTCAGTTTCACACTTTTATTGCATTAAATCCTGTCCAAATACAACACATGCCTGTTCCTTTGAGGAAGTGATGCAAGAGAGAGTTTAGCTGGCTAAGACACGGGGTCACATTGGGTTCAACCGTACAGCAATGCTATGGAAAACTGGCATTTCTTGCTCCAGGGCTCCCTCAACACTCAGGCAGTGCAACGTGGTTGGTGTGGCACAACAGATAACACCACTACCTGCCACTGAGTTACACACCATGAACCACCAAGAGACTGGCGTTCGATTCCCAGTCTGGGTGGCTCTGCTGCGCTACACCAGTAAGAGTCCTTGGGTAAGACTCCTAACACTGCGTTGCCCCTCCTCTGTAATGTGAGTAACCTTGTAAGTCGCTCTGGATAACAACATCAGCTAAATCCGTTCTGTGAGCCACCACTAAAGGATGCGATATTCTGGACAAGCTGAGATCTACAGAACCGTCACTGAAAGTGAAAGAAGCCTGTGGACTGATGTGAAAAAGTTTTATTACCAGATTTGACAGAAATATGACTCGGGTTACGCAGTGTTATAGTTTCTCAAGCATTATCCAGCCCACTTCTCCAAAGTTCCATGCAGTGCAGTACTAATGAGCCTAGACTAGCAAAAACAGCGAGGCTCTACCTACCTATTACAGGTCAGTGGAGCATCAATGATTTTGCTGATATTTGAAGGTAAAAATGCTACATAGTGTTGCTTTACCTTTCAATGAAAGTCAATGTAAAATGATTTTACTCCAAGTCATTGTTGAGCATTTCTGTTGGTCCATTTATCATGAAATTTGGGGTGTCTGATTACAATCCCATGGGCCTTGATAGAGGTGCAGCATGCTGCCATCCTCTAGATCGCTTGCCGTAAAGTGGTCCGGATAACTGTCTTACATTTTTCTCATCCTAATGTTCTGCTCATGCGCGTTGGGATGTGGACACTGTGAATAACCAATAGGTGAGCTCTTTCTGGCCCCAAAAAGGAAGCAACAAAGCAGTCCTTCCTCCTTTAACCGGTGTTCATGTAACCATGAGCTGCTTCTGTCTGCTTCTGTGAGTTTTTCTACATGATGGGAAATATCCTCAAAAGGAATCTAGTCACAGTCTTGCAAATAGCGACCCTGCAAGAGTCTCAGTCTTTGCAAAATCATCTGGAAGTAAGGGAAGATTGTCTTTAGATGTGAGAGAGTGTCAGACTTCAGTCTTTAAAAGTATTTTCTGAGTTATTTCAAGGTCATCTAGTGTAATTAGCAGTAGGTGTAGGGGTTCTTATAGGCCTAGAAGTATTGCCTTGACTAAAAAACCCTTGCAAAACCCTCATTTCTAAGAGAGCGTCTGATAAGGCAGTATTATCTGAAAGGTCTAAACAGTTTGCTCAGATAGCAAATGCACAAAATTGCAGTGGAAAGTGCAAAGTTTTAAGGGCAAGACAAAACAGAAACTGTTTTGCTGGCTGGATGTAGTATTCCAATATTTCATTTTTACTCCGAAATCTTATCAGCATCTGATATAAAAATACACTGTATGTCCAAAGGTTTGTGGACACCCCTACTAATGAATGCACAACTTGTCTAGTCACTGTAGAAAAGTACTGCCAATAGAATAGGACTTTCTGGAGAAGATAAACAAGAACCAATTGGCACCAAGCTGCCTAATGCCAGGTGTGGACTAGATAGGTATAAAGCCCCCCCAGCATTAAGCTGTGAAGCAGTGGAACTACTGTGTTCTCTGGAATGATGGACGGTGCACCATACAATGTTTTTGGGACAAGGTGGGACGTCCCACAAATCATCCAACATCCTGACTTCACTTCAGTTACAGCAGTGCTCCTCCAAAATCTAGTAGAAAGCCTTGTTCCTTGTTCCTTGACTCCAACAAAAGCAGGACAAACTTTTTATTAATATATATGTATATATTATACAGGAATAGAAGCAGGGTATAATCATGATAATGCCATGCTACTGTTGTGCCAATCTATCTATACGATTGCAGCTCACCACTGCAGATATCTCATGCTACAGTACATCCTCCTTCAATTTTTAACGGCCATTTTTTAACACAGATATTTGAATAGCAAAAATAAGACACTGCAAGCTACCAATACAAACAATGTACTTGTTGACCGTAAAGTACCTGGATTTTTGTCATGCATGTATTCCATGTACTGAAGTACACTGCATCCCTTAGCATTAGAGGCTAGTACACTATGTAAATGCTCAGTTTGAGACAACACACCTGATACTTACAGTGCTTGAGAGAAATGTTTTAATCATTATAGAAAAAACAAGAGCTGCAGCGCATGGCTTCGCATGGGAGAGACAGGCACTCGGAAAAAGAAAAGGCGAAAGATCAGACGAACCTGATCTTCTGCTCCGTTATTTTTGAAGAGTTGTGTTGTATTCCTCTTCCCTAAACACCGAAACAGCAGCTTGCTTCATTAGAGTAGGTGTACATATCCGATGTTTGCCATCAGCTCAGGAAGCGTGAAGAGGATGAAGAGGAAGGCAGAGAGACGCGCTGTGGTAGGATTGTTTATGCCTGAGTGCTAAATCAAGAGGAAATTAAACAGCTAAAACTCAACAGAGGAGGGAAGCAGAGACTCCAACTAAAACACTCCACAGGCCGAGCAGCTAAACTTCATCTGACTAACAGAGTTAACAGGTTAGCTCCTGATTGGCCGCTTGTATTTACACACACTGGGTAAAGGATGGGTACCGCTACACTATATAGACAAAAGTATTGAGACACCTGCTGATTCACTGTTTCATTATTAAAAACAAGTTTATCCTGCTTTTGTTGGAGTCACTGTCTCTACTGTGCTACTGGATTTTGAAGGAGCATTGCTGTAAGGATTTTTGATTGCATTCAGCGACAACAGCTTTAGTGAGGTCAGGATATTGGATGATTACCACCCCATTTCATCCACAACTCATCCTAGAAGTACTGGATGGAGCACCAACCATCATCATTCCAGAGAACACAGCTCTTCCACTGGTCCACCGCTCATTGCTGGGGGGCTTTATACCCCTCTTGAGTCCTATTCTATTGGCAGTGCTCCTCTACTAGGACTAGACAAGCTGTCTGTGTGTGCACTTTGGGTGCAATGGGAGCAACTTAAAGTAGCTGAATGCATTCATTTGAAGGGGTGTCCACAAACATTTGGACATTTAGGAGGCTGTTTTTGGGGATGAAAAGCCAGGTGTAAACACTCGGATTACAATCGGATCACTCAAACCATATGTGGAGGTGGTCAGAGATGCATCTCCTTCACATTTGAGACCCGTGTCCGAATTGGGTCACACTGGAGAAACATTTTAGGTAGGTGTGCAAACAGAATCCGGCTGTGTGATCGTACAGAGCCCATTTGTCGATGCACAGTCTAGCATCCCTACTCTACCCCAGGCCTATGGAGTTCTGGGGGGCAGTTTGTCTGAACAGTTTGGGGATTTTTTTTTCTGCTTAGACACAATTACTGAATCTCATAAGTAACAGAAGACTTGGATATGGAGCAGGGAGGTCATCAAACTGTGCTGGACACTGGTCCTACAGCACCAGAATTTAATAGCCCCGGGGCAAAAGGTACAAGTGCTCTACTCCATTCATCACTGGCCAGGACACAGGACTGCTGTTAACCAGATATTATTTGAGTGGTGGCCAGTTCTTAGCACAGCAGTGACCCTGCCCTGGTACACTCTTAAAAATGAAGGTGCTACCAAGGGTTCTTTGAGTGATACCGTAGAGGAACCATTTTTGGTAACAGGCCATCATCACATGTCCATGTTCATTAATACAAAAGCATAAATAGTAGAGTTAACAGTCCAAGGCTTATAACACGGGTGTATTAGGGGTGTAGTAGAAACTGGTGAGGATATAGTTTGGAACTAGAAGTTAATAACACTGTAATAACACTTTCGGCCCACCAGCAGACCACAGGCTGTTAAAGGGCTTCCAGTCATGTTGTAATAAATGGCTGAAGCTACTACCCTTTCCTAAATACACCCATAATTCAACCAAACACACTGACTAGTTTCCACTCCATCCAGTTTAAACATGTTCAACTCCAGCTGAAAAACTCATCATGCCCATCATGTGTCGTTTTTAACGAGCTGACTAATAAAACGAGAGTTAAACTGAAGAGGAGTGAACGCTGGGTGGAGCGGTGGGCCAGGTTTACTCAAGTCTGTGTAAAAATGCTAAACTCGAAGATCAGCGTTAATTCAATCAACCTTCATTTAAACTGTTTAGGCGAGGTTTGGTTAAAAAGCTTGAGAAACAGAGCCCTCAGTGCCGGGTCAGACCCCTCAGTGCCGGGTCAGAGCCCTCGGTGCCGGATCAGACCCCTCGGTGCCGGATCAGAGCCCTCGGTGCCGGGTCAGACCTCTCATCGCCGGGTCAGACCTCTCAGCGCCGGGTCTTGGTGAGCAGTTTAATGTAGAAATTTGAGGCTGTGTCTCTTTGCTAGCTGTGGTGTTATGGGCGCTCGCTAATGTTGCTAATGTTTACATGGACTGAGTGGGAGGAGTTAAACCGGCTGGGTTGATTTTTCCATCTCCAGAATGAAGCCCAGTGAGTGCTGGTCTTCAGTCGGCCCAGTCAGAGATGTGATGTAGGGTTATCATAAAGAGATGCTCTGCTCCTTCACAGCTTTGCTAAACTCCTCACACTCCCTGTACGAGTGTTAATAATGGGTCACCTGCCAAGACAGGCTCTGTAGTGATGGATGAAGTAGGGATGGCTGATAGAAACTGCACACCGGACGGGCTACAGCCTTCACCTGTACACCAGCAAAGCAGAGCCGAGCCACAAAGAGAAAAGCCACAAAGAGACCAACCTTGGTTCTGTCCACATAACACTGACCATGAGACAGAGCCTCAGCTCAGGACTGTTAAGCATCAGACTGACAGTATCCTCAGGCAACAGGCTAGCCGGGTTAGCACTCTACTACTAGCCACTAGTTTAAGCTCTGAATGGCCAGGCTGACTTCGCTGCCTGTCACACCTGAGAAATCAGTCCAATCTGTGGAAAGGCTTTGCTGTACAATGCGAGGTGCTTTTCTCAGCGGTACAAGATGAACTCACATTAAGCTGGATTGGGCTGCTGCTAGTCATCAGACCAGTGAAGGAAATTCAGGGACAATGCAGAGTGATTGCAGGAATTAGCTGCATTCAGACGCCTGTGTTCTTTTTCTTCTTTCTCTCTCTGTCCCTCTTCAGATAATGTCTTTTCCACTTCTGTTATTTCTCCTGTGGGAAAGTCAGACCAGATACCTTCCTATAAAAAACATACCAGGCGGGTTCTTTGGGACCAGGTTCCTCTGATTCCCAACAGAAACTTTCAGAGGGTGCTTCTTCAAGGACTTCAAAGACAATGGTCATTTTGTGGACGACAGGGATTCCTGTTTACATGTTTGGGCACTGTGGGTGTTTCTAATAAAGTGGCCATGAGTGGTTTCTAATAAAGTGGCTAGTGAGTGGAAGCACAATGTGGGTGTTTCTAATAAAGTGGCCAGTAAGTGGAAGCATAAAGTTGGTGTTTCTAATAAAGTGGCCATGAGTGGTTTCTAATAAAGTGGCTAGTAAGTGGAAGCACAAGGTAGGTGTTTCTAATAAAGTGGCCAATGAGTGGAAGCACAAGGCAGGTGTTTCTAATAAAGTGGCCAGTGAGTGGAAGCACAATGTAGGTGTTTCTAATAAAGTGGCCAATGAGTGGAAGCATAAAGTTGGTGTTTCTTATAAAGTGGCCAGTGAGTGGAAGCACAAGGGAGGTGTTTCTAGTAAAGTGGCCAGTGAGTGGAAGCACAATGTAGGTGTTTCTAATAAAGTGGCCAGTGAGTGGAAGCACAATGTAGGTGTTTCTAATAAAGTGGCCAGTGAGTGGAAGCATAAAGTTGGTGTTTCTTATAAAGTGGCCAGTAAGTGGAAGCACAATGTAGGTGTCTCTAATAAAGTGGCCAGTGAGTGGAAGCATAAAGTTGGTGTTTCTTATAAAGTGGCCAGTAAGTGGAAGCACAATGTAGGTGTTTCTAATAAAGTGGCCAGTGAGTGGAAGCACAAGGTAGGTGTTTCTAATAAAGTGGCCAGTGAGTGGAAGCACAATGTAGGTGTTTCTAATAAAGTGGCCAATGAGTGGAAGCACAAGGTAGGTGTTTCTAATAAAATGGCCAGCGCTTCAGCACATGTGAACTACAGATCGCCTCATCCGCTGTTCACTGTCATAAACTTTCTTTTGCTCCCAGCCTTCGTTACAATTGTCTGCTTCCACCAGATACCACAGAACCTCAGTCTGTCCGTGAACTACGGTGATTAGAGCAACGGTTTGAATACTTGATGATCTAAAGCTGCTCTGTGCCTCTGTCTGGCTTTGTCTGTGGTCATGTGGTTGTTTTCCACAAGAGTCCGTAAGAGAGGGTGATGGAGAAAGGAGAGACGCAGAGACAGACAGAAATCAATGAAGCAGGAAATTGCTGTTTCCAGTGTCAGCGCTGTGTTTATTTGAATGCCCCCCCCCCCCCCCCCCCACACACACACACACACACAAACACAGACACACCAACACAAGCTCAGGGACCTCTCAACAGGCCGTCTTCCTGTTGGGAGATCAAACCATCAGATCAAAGCACATTGCTAACCAAGTTAATGTTAGCTACAACCTAGCTAGCTTCTAATGAATGCACTGAGTAGCTGGAAGTTGCACCCATAGCTGGCATAGATGTGCAAAGGCACACATACACACACAGCTTGTATAGTCCCAGAGGAGAAGTACTGCCAATAGAATAGGACTCTATGGAGCAGATAAGCATGAACCTATTAGCTCTGTGGTTAATGCCAGGTATAGTGTAGAGGGACGTTCCATGGACGGTAGAGGCAGTTAGTCTTTTAATACCCTTGATTTGGGAAGAAACAATGAATGAGCAGGTGTCCCTATACTTTTGTCCACATAGTGCTCAAACACAGCTAGCCATAGGTTCTCACAAACTAATGAGAAAATTCCATGCCTTATAACCAACTGGGATTTCTGTTACATCCGAACTCTGAATTAGAAAAGACTTTCATTCATTATCATTTGACCAAAAATGGCCAATTCTAATGACCCAAATTCTGCTCACTGTCTCCCAATGACTCCTGTAGAAATCTCCCGTTTAGGCTGCCTCAACGTCTTTGGTGGTCCTACACTCTTGTTTGTTTGTTTTCCTTTTTTATTTTAAAGCAGCATTATGTGAGAACTAATATGTCTTGCTCCTGGGCTCCCCCTACAGTTGGGAAGTGGATTTAGCAATTTGAGACTCCACTAATGACGGACACACTTACAGGCATTTCTGGGCAAGCTGAGAGATACAGAACCATCACTGAAATTTGACTATGGTTATGCAGCATTACATAGGTCAAAAAAACAAAAACAATATAATGTTGCTTTAAAAGGTACAGATAGCTTAACTGTGTGACCAGAGCTGCTTGTGCCCGGGTGCAAACAGACGTTCTGATATACTGTAATTTTGCTATTTACATACATGAGCTATTACGCTACAAAGGTGACAGTCGTGACTCATCAGTGATCTCGGGCTTAAATGAAGCCGCTTCTAAGGTTTTAATCATATGCTTGAATTGAAGGTTAAGTTCTGCTCACAGGTGCTTCGACCTTGCTGGTGTACGGGGTCTTCACTCAGAGAGAGTGTACTTCATAATCAGTTAGTGGGAGGCTGATTGCTCACTGACTTTGATTAGTGTAATAGGCTTCTTGAGTGTGGCTGTGGGTGACATGTTCTCCAACACTGCCATTCTGTCTCAAGTGAAGGTTTAAATGGTTCTGGCCCTGGACATACAGTAATGGACCCTCACTGTTTGTTTGATATATATTAAATAAAAGCAACAACAGCAAATGGAGCAGCCAATTGAACAGCAGTTATTTCAGCTAGAAGTCCCCAAACTTTTAACTAACCATTGCAGACATACATTATGTAGACAAAAGTATTGGGACACACCTCCTCATCATTTAATTGAGGTGTTTGATTCAGTCCTGTTGCTACAGGTGTATAAAATCAAGCCCCTAGCCAAGCAGTCAGCCTTTTCATACATTAGTGAAAGAATGGGAGGGTCTAAAGAGCTCACTAAACGCCATTCTGTATGTAATAGGAGTCAGCTGTGAGTGTTTTTAGGAACCACAGACAGCAGCTCAGCCACTGAGTGTCAGACCACGTAAAGTTACAGGTCAGGGGTCAGGGCCGAGTGCTGAGCTCAGAGCACAGTGCAGAAAAGTCTCCAAAGCTCTGCTGACTCAATAACTACAGAACTCCAGACCTGCTGCTGCTGTTAGAGCTGAAGAGCAAAGATGGACCAGCTCCATATTAATGAGTATGGGTTTAGAATGGGATGTCATGAAAGCTCCAGTAGGTGTAATGCGTAGGTGTCCAAATACTTTTTTCCATATAGTGTAACTTGAAAAGCAACGAAAAGCAATGTTAGCCATTTACTGAAATGTGGCAGAAGCTCCACAAAACTTGGGAACCCAATAAACACCAACAGCAGCAAAATTCACTTCATATGACTGACGTTAATGCGACTGGTGATAACTGTCACACCTTGTTTACGCTGCTATCCCACCTCCGCAGACATATGGTCAGCGAGAAAAAGAAAAATATGAAAACTGATTAGATGTCATTATATCTGCAGGCCTTTTCACAGCTATTAAATTAGCAAGATGTTTTACAGTGTAAGTGCACTCTCTGGCTGGGCTGTATCATGTTCACGTTAAAAACATTATCTAAAATCAGAATCGTTGAATATATGTTTTCGAGTCAGTAAT
This sequence comes from Salminus brasiliensis, assembly GCF_030463535.1. Lineage (NCBI taxonomy): Eukaryota > Metazoa > Chordata > Actinopteri > Characiformes > Bryconidae > Salminus > Salminus brasiliensis. Next base: position 33,132,295 of record NC_132889.1, on the reverse strand, counting down.
TCTCAATCCAACCCACTCCTGAATCCTCAGACCTGATAACATGGCATTGAACCATGCATGGTCTATATTAACCTTTGTATTCTATTACCTCCTCACCTATAACCCACGTCTGTAGGGCTATAAATCTCCCCTATATTGCCTACGGGACCAGTTGGGCTGTATTAGAGTGGGTAGCTTGGGAAGTTGATGGTCAGGCATATAGATATGGATGGACAGTAAATGTGTCTCTATCACAGTTGGATCCATCAGTCAATGGCTTAGTGGGGCTTGGTGAAGGACGTGTAGTATATAGCGCTGACATTGAGCGTCATTGGCCCACATATATATATATATATATATATATATATATATATATATATATATATATATATATATACAGCGCACACACACTTGCTGGCACCCCCACACACTCTCACGTACGCTTCCACCAGCATGCATCATTGACCTTGGCATGCACACACTTTCCTTTACACATCTAGGTAGGCCTGTCTGTATAACCTGTATTTGTGATAAAGTATTTACCGATTATTTTAAATACCAATTAGTTACTGACCAATTCTATTCAATTTTCATGGCAGGGGTTTAAACATGTAACTTTGGTTGGGTAGAAAATTGCTTTGCCACAATGTTACAAGCCTGTTTACCACCCTGTTATTTTCCTCTTAATAAAGCAGACACATTATAACATAGTTGGTTTAACACGGCAATAAAAACACCTGTATTCATTCCTGAGTCTTACCGGCTAGTGCTGCTGTCCTCTTGTTGAGCCCACTCATCGCAAGCTAAACAGATAGCCGGATGTAGCCGGTTAGCTTTTAGCCTTGCTCCCAGTCACTTACCCAGGTTTGTCTTTCTTGAGCCTTACTGGTAAAAAGCTGGTAAGCTGGTGCTTTCTCTTCTGATGTGTCTTTAGCTGCAGTTTGTTTTTGAGGGAGCGGACAGTGGACAGAACAGATGGTAAAAGCTAGCATTGGCTAACATTAGCTTGTAGTCTTAGCCAAGTCTGAGCTCCCCTTTTGTGGACGCTGGTACAGTAAAAGCCATGGTCTCAAGGCCTTGTTCATGTACCAACCTGTCTTCTTATAGATAGAGTCTGAAGGTGATGAGCTGCTCTCCAGTACCTCCAGTTTGGTGGGTGGGGTTAATGTTACTTTGGGGGTGAGGGAGGGGGGGGGTTAAAAAATAACAGAAATAAACCATATGATTTTTTTGGAATTGAGCTGTAAGAGTTGCAATCTCTTTTTCAGCTGTATAGAAACCTCTAGCAGAAGCATGAAGGGCGGTTAACAGTTGCCCGTGGTTACATTGCTCCTTCAGGACACACATACACACACACACACACACACATATATATATAGTAATAAATGGGGAGATTCAACAGAGATCTGACTCTAATTAAGAGCCAATTAGTAGATGGAGAGCTGGGTCATTGACCTGCTAAACGAACATGTCTAAGGGAGTGGGAGGTCTAGAACGTTCCCTCATCTCATTTATTTACACTGACACACTCCACTGTTACCTCCAATGCATTTTGGCACTGCTCTGCCATTAACCAAAGGCCCCTTGGCTGAGATGCCCTTGGCTGAAGTGCCCTTGAAGAAAGTTGGCCTCAGGCTCCTGCCCTTTCTAGTGTCCTTTAACTTCCTAATCACACTTCTTGGCAGCTGTGTGCTAAGCAGCTACAAGAGATAATGCCAGCCTCAGGCATATGTGCTAAGTTATTTATCTCAGTGTTACTGAGCTCTACTAAAGCCTGAGTAGACTGATAAATCACTGTGCTGATCAGTTATTTATCTCAGTGTTACTGAGCTCCACTAAAGCCTGAGTAGACTGATAAATCACTGTGCTGATCAGTTATTTATCTCAGTGTTACTGAGCTCTACTAAAGTCTGAGTAGACTGATAAATCACTGTGCTGATCAGTTATTTATCTCAGTGTTACTGAGCTCCACTAAAGCCTGAGTAGACTGATAAATCACTGTGCTGATCAGTTATTTATCTCAGTGTTACTGAGCTCTGCTAAAGCCTGAGTAGACTGATAAATCACTGTGCTGATCAGTTATTTATCTCAGTGTTACTGAGTTCTACTAAAGCCTGAGTAGACTGATAAATCACTGTGCTGATCAGTTATCTATCTCAGCGTTACTGAGCTCTACTAAAGCCTGAGTAGACTGAGAAATCACTGTGCTGATACGTTATTCATCTCAGCATTACTGAGCTCTACTAAAGCCTGAGTAGACTAATAAATCACTGTGCTGATCAGTTATTTATCTCAGTTTTACTGAGCTCTGCTAAAGCCTGAGTAGACTGATAAATCACTGTGCTGATCGGTTATTTATCTCAGTGTTATTGAGCTCTACTAAAGCCTGAGTAGACTGATAAATCACTGTGCTGATCTGTTACTCATCTCAGTGGGTGGGACTCATAGTAGAGAAATGATCTGTTAACCGGTTGTGAACCAAAAACATTGACTAGATGCTGTATTTGAAAATTTGATCAAAATTATTGCAAAGGACATATCAGTAGTTGCTCGATATTGGTAGGAATGGTAGGGACATACTCCCTACTGTCCCTAACCAATTCTACGCCCTTGTGTAAATGCATTCTAGATGTATTCTGGACATGTAACTTGTAATTATATACTGTAGCATAATACATTGTCCTAAATGTGTTCATTACTCAGTTTGCATTCAGTATTCAGTTTGGCCTTGTCTTAAGCCATGAAGCCTGGTGTATTTTCCTGTGATTAATGAATGTTGAACACCGTCCTGTTTGCCAATAAGCCTGACGGATCCTCTAATCATTTCTTTGTGTGATGTTTTTCTAACACCATGTTTCCATATGCTTCGCAGAGTTATGAGAGATGGATTCCGCAGCTTTGGCATAAAGATACTGCCTTTCGGCATCTGTAAATAATCCACAACTTCAATGATATGATTGTTTGTTTGCTTGCATTTCCTTAGTGGCCTTCTTACACTGCGCGGAGATGATAGTAACTGTAGTTCTGTCTTCTCTCACACCTCTGCTGTCTGCTTGATGTGTATAAAGCTCATGTACCACAAACACTGTTTGAAGACCCCTGGCTGACAACTGCTCTCTACAAGCTGACATCACAGATCTGCTGTATAAAAAAACAGGAAGGTGGGAACTGTGAACGGGAGATCTATTTGCTTTTATAATGCAAATATGAGCGGCAGGAACTGGAAATGAGTGTTTGTGTTGTGCTGTGGATTGTGGAGGACATCAGAGAGCTGGCTGCTATTGTTGTGTTAGTTTATTCTGCTCCAGATTTCCAGGAGTCACATCGTTTTTGAGGCTGCCCCCAGGGTCTGCTTGCTGAAGTGAGTCCATACTGTAGTTTGCTATAAAGGATGTGGTTAACGGCCATTGTGGCTGATACTGTAGTTATTTTCCTGCTTGACAGCTAGTTTTCAAACCATGCTCCTTAGGTCTCATAATGCAGACGGTAATATTTTAAAAATATTACTTTGTTTGTAGATTCACATGCAAGTAAACCCATACCATTTCAGGTACAGTTCTTGCACAAGTATGAGTAGACTGATAAATCACTGTGCTGATCAGTCATTTATCTCAGTGTTACTGAGCTCTACTAAAGCCTGAGTAGACTGATAAATCACTGTGCTGATCAGTTATTTATCTCAGCATTACTGAACTCTACTAAAGTCTGAGTAGACTGATAAATCACTGTGCTGATCAGTTATTTATCTCAGTGTTACTGAATTCTACTAAAGCCTGAGTAGACTGCTAAATCACTGTGCTGATCAGTTATTTATCTCAGTGTTACTGAACCCTTTTGATGGATGACTGAACTGAACAGTGTTTTCGATTTAGGTCGAATTAGGTCTCTCACTGAGAAGCAGGAGGTGGTGCCAGTAATTGCCTCGCCTTACACTCATGTGTTTCATCTGCAGGTTTCGTCTCTCTGCAGTAGTGTTAACTGGTTATGTGCTCATCCACATGTTGTGTCTTCTCCACGTGTTACACCTTCTCCTTATTATAGCCAGGTGTTATCAGTATCATTGTTAGATACTCATTGTTCTGTGTACAAAGCTTGTGTGCCTGTTGTGCACAAGATCCCCAGCAGAGGGGCTTCGGCCTGGTGCAGTGATAAACGTAGCTTGATAAATGGGCTCATTCATGCTTCTTATGGCATGATGTTACACAGGGCATTAACTAAAAATTGCTGAGCTGCCCACTTTATAGACACATTTACTAGACTGTGTTATTGAGATATAGCGAGTCAGGCAGGTAACCGTCCAGCTCAGGTGACTGATGGAGCAGCGGCGGACTGGAGCAAGCGATGTATATATTTGGAATCATTTATGTGCTTCACAATTCTTACGACATTGTTTCTACAACAGCGTTTCCATATAGTCTCCTAGATTTTGTCTAATGTATTGAACGCAACCTCAACACCAAAGGATTTCACACCAGTATTTCTTTCATACTACAGCCAAGCTTTCCCCTGTTTGTTCTCAAAGAAGGTAGAAGCTCAGCTATACTTCCTTACAGTGTATCGAAGAGGGATTGGGGGAATGTTTAGAACAACAGTGTCCCAATGGAGCCACGACCTGCAGATCCAGACAGCGCCATACATACTGTTAATCTTCCCCTTTTACTTCAAATAGGTTTGTTTGTTTGTTTGTTTGGGATTCCACAGGTTTTGTTATTGTTCTAAAAACAGGTCTAAAATATGCCAGGCTGTAGGACCAACATTGAGTGAGGGAAAGTAGGAGACATTCGGAAACCCACCCCCACACAGAAGCCACTCACGGATGACTCAACGACACATGCAAAAGATGCGCTTTCAGATGAAGTCTGCAGAAGCTGTGGCACGTCCCCCAGCCCCGAGCATCTGAGGCCAGGCAATTTTCCAGCTACAGCAGAGCTGTCACTCAGATCGCCTGGCAGAGGAGGGAGGGAGCTAATACATTTATAGCAAAGAGGAATAAAAAAAAAGTCAGTGTCTGTCACTATATATAGGAGGAGAGGAAGCAAGGAGAGATTGGAGAAGAGTGATGAGGCGGGGAGAGGTGGAGTTGAAAGGTGACGTGTGAGGAGGCGAGAAAGAGAGAAAGATGTAGAAGATATAGGAAGATCAGGAAGGAGCAGGGAGAAGCTCTTATTCTTTGTTGTTTAGTAGCCCATATTATCTTTATTAAGGATTGCAAGTACTATTTTTGAGCTCACACTTTAGGAACTGGTCACGGGGATAGCTTAATAATGTTAACATTAGACAGGCTGCCGCTCATTCCCTGTATTGTAGCTTCTCTTGTTTAAAAAGAGCTGATACCTTCAGCATCTTCAGCAGGCTACTCTGGATAGAGCTTGTGGGAGACCCATAGATTATGTGACCAGCAGCAAACCAAACAAAAGCAGCAGTAAGGCTGAGCTCCGGTCTTTCTTGAGAGCCTCCTCTCAGAAGAATGCACAAAAATCCACAAACTACAAACAGAGGAGCTGAATGACTTGCTGTGTGTTTTTATGTTTTTTTATGATCATATACATGCAGCCACTCTTGCACTCACATGACATTGGTGATGAAGAACCCAGCTTTCACACCCTTCAAAATAATGCTATTGCATTATTGAGCAACAACTACAACATAGTGCTGAGAGCTGTCCACACACATGGTGCTGACCTGTCTGTGCCATTGTTCAGCACCACGGACAGCGCAGTGTAGCTGGAAGGGCTAGACATAGCCAGCATGAACTTTTTCAGCAGTTTGTGCTGCAGTACCTCCTCTGTGGGTTCGGAGCAGATGGGCAAGCCTTCACTCCCCACACGCATCAATAAGCCTTGGCAACCCTTGAACTGTTCACTGGTTGTTCTTCCCTGAAGCACTTTTGGTAGGTACCTACCACTACATACCGGGAACACCCCACAAGACCTGCCTGATGATTTGGAGATGTTCTGACCCAGTCGTCCAGCTCATTTTTCATGCTTCCAACACATGAACATCCAGCAAGAACTGACGGTTCACATGCTGCCTTATATGTAGATCCCACACTTTAGCAAGCGCTATTGTAGTGAGGTAATCTGTGTTATTCATTTCCCCTGTCAGTGGTTTTAATGTTATGACTGATTAGCGTAGATATAACAAAATGCAGAGCTGTAAAAAAATAATGTGATTAATCACTAGGTATTATTCTATATAGACGGTTGACAGCCCTAATTATAATGTATCACTGAGAGATGATTAGGTGCTGTGGCTCCCCCATACGGAGTCTGAAGAGCCAGCTAAAGCAGAACACACTGGCAGACCGCTATTAGATTAACAGGCCTGACTTTAGAGGGAGCTTTAAGACACTGGGTCTGCTCCCACTCTTTAACAACACTTGATCATTTCCCCTAAGCACTAAAAAAGCCATTCATCATACTACTCCGTGCTCTGTTTCTAACTCTCTCTCTCTCTCTCTCTCTCTCTCTCTCTCTCTCTCTATGCTACTTGCACAAGCACTAAAACAAGGTCTTTGCATTTTCCCTCTCTTTTAGGCTGTGTGTGTGTGTGTGTGTGTTAGAGCTTCGACACCCATGCGGATTTTAACACAGATGGCTGAAAGCCTGAACAGCAAGCAGCACAAGCAATCTTAATGAGGAGAGAGAGAGAGAGAGAGAGAGAGAGAGAGAGAGAATCAAACACAATGGCTTAAAGTCCTTACAATGGAATATTCATGCTGTATTGAGGGAGCTAGAATTGCACAGAGCTTTACCTTTTTAAAATTCAAGTTAAATTTCAGACACCTTCAACCCACCAGCTAGCAACAAACTACACTATATGGACAAAAGTATTGGGACGCCTGCTCATTCTTTGTGTTTCTTCTGAAATCGAGTGTATTAAAATGATTTTATTCAGCTTTTGCTGGAGTAACTCTCTCTACTGTCCAGGGAAGAAGGCTTTCCACTAGATTCTAAAGCACTGCTGTAAGGATTTGATTGCATTGAAGCGACAAGAGTGCATTGTGAAGTCAGGGTGGTGGAGGATCGCAACTATCCAACTCATCCTGAAAGAATAGGCTGAAGCACCAACCATCATTCCAGAGAGCACAGCTCCACTGCTCCACAGCTCAATGCTGGGGGGCTTTATACACCTCTAGCCCACATCTGGCATTAGGCAGCATGATGCCAATAGGTTCATGTTTATCTGCTCCAGAGAGTCCTATTCTTTTGGCAGTACTTGTCACAGACATTTGAACTAATAGTATATATGGTTATAAGAACTGTGCCCTTCAGGATCCTTCATGACAGGAAGCTTCCGACTGGAGGGCCCAGATGGACGGGTGCTAAGTAAATGAAATGGACAATCGAGATGAGCGATTCAGACTAATTAAGAACAAAAGCCAGACAGCTGCTGAAAAGGAGGCTTAGATGTGACTAAAGAAAGGAAACAGCAAAGCAAACAGAGACAAAGAGATGAAAAAGAAGCGATACGAGTGACACAAGCTTAGAAATCAAAATGAGAGCGAGAGAGAGAGAGACAGGCAAGGAAATGAGAGAAAGAAAGAAAGCTTTAGCCGTTAGCATTACGCCGACATGAAACTGGTAATTAGCCCAAGACATAATACATAATCACACCCACTTTTATACTAGCCACCTAGCTAGCACACTCCAGAGGGGGAAAAAAAGAAAGTGGGATAAATGAAAAGCCTTGAGAGGCTCGCCTTCCGCACACACCACCCCATCACTGCGGGACTAAATTAGCATCGGTTGTGGAAGCGCTGGTGGTGCAGCTCGCTTGTTCCCGCCGTATTAAGACGCTAGTTAGGCTCCGTCTCCGACAAACTTAGGAGCGCTGGTGAATTATTGATGAGTCACTCCGCTTAGATCTTTTTCAGGCTTAATACAGTTTCTCATTTCTCGCTTAATAATTCACATCTTGCAGAATCCTGACTGGGGTTGAGCCCTGCCTCGCAGCAGCCTGCATCCCGACTTCTGCGGAAGGATACCATGCACATGTGGATTTAATAACATAAGCTGCGTTCGGATTCACACAGGTCTACTCTAAATAGTGCATTTAAGTAGCACTGCTGAAAGATTGGCGGGCCTGTAATCGCACTAGTCCTAAAATAGTAGATGAAACCCACCCGGATGCTGCGCTTGGAACTAGACTCCCATAAATCCCATAATTCCTGAGGGATGGAAGGCAGTCAGATAACTGGCAGATCTTAAAGGAATACAGTGTGTGCAGAATTATTAGGCAAGTTGTATTTGAGATGATTCTTTTTATTATTGAACAACAACATGTTCTCAATCAACCCAAAAGACTCAAATATTAAAGCTTAATATTTTTGGAAGTTGGAGTGGGTTTTTTTTTAGAGTTTGCTATCTTAGGAGGATATCTGTTTGTGCAGGTAACCATTACTGTGCAGAATTATTAGGCAACTTAATAAAAAACAAATATATACCCATCTCACTTGTTTATTTTCACCAGGTAAACCAATATAACAACACAAAATTTAGAAATAAACATTTCTGACATTCAAAAACAAAACCACAAACAAATCAGTGACCAATATAGCCACCTTTCTTTACGATGACACTCAAAAGCCTTCCATCCATAGATTCTGTCAGTTGCTTGATCTGTTTATGATCAACATTGCGTGCAGCAGACACCACAGCCTCCCAGACACTGTTCAGATCTCACATTTCATGAGGGACCACAGGTTCTCTATGGGGTTCAGATCAGGTGAACAAGGGGGCCAGGTCATCATTTTTTTTTCTTTTAGACCCTTACTGACCAGCCACGCTGTGGAGTATTTGGATGCATGTGATGGAGCATTGTCCTGCATGAAAATCATGTTTTTCTTGAACCATACCGACTTCTTCTTTTTATACCACTGCTTGAAGAAGGTGTCTTCCAGAAACTGGCAGTAGGTCTGGGAGTTGAGCTTCACTCCATCCTCAACCCGAAAAGGTCCCACAAGTTCATCTTTGATGATACCAGCCCATACCAGTACCCCACCTCCACCTTGCTGGCGTCTGAGTCGGAGTGGAGCTCTCTGCCCTTCACTGATCCAGCCTCGGGCCCATCCATCTGGCCCATCAAGAGTCACTCGCATTTCATCAGTCCATAAAACCTTAGAAAAATCAGTTAAGATATTTCTTGGCCCAGTCTTGACGTTTTATCTTATGTTTCTTGTTCAAAGGTGGTCGTTTTTCAGCCTTCCTTACCTTGGCCATGTCCCTGAGTATCACACACCTTGTGCTTTTTGATACTCCAGTAACGTTGCAGCTCTGAAATATGGCAAAACTGGTGGCAATTGAGGCAGATTTTCCTCAATTCATGGGCAGTTATTTTGCACCTTTTTTTTTCAACACGTTTCTTGCGACCCTGTTGGCTATTTGCCATGAAACGCTTGATTGTTCGGTGATCACGCTTCAAAAGTTTGGCAATTTCAAGACTGCTGCATCCCTCTGCAAGACATCTCACAATTTTGGACTTTTCAGAGTCCGTCAAATCTCTCTTCTGACCCATTTTGCCAAAGGAAAGGAAGTTGCCTAATAATTAAGCACACCTTATATAGGGTGTTGATGTCATTAGACCACACCCCTTCTCATTACAGAGATGCACATCACTTGATTTACTTGATTGGTAGTTGGCTTTCAAGCTTATAGAGCTTAGAGTAGGACAACATGTATAGAAAGGATGATGTGATCAAAATACTCATTTGCCTAATAATTCTGCACACAGTGTAGTTGGGAAACATTTCTTCACAGCCTGAATAAAGAAGGAACTTTGCTGAGATTGACTGGGAGAAAGCTTTTCCCACTCCTCCATGCAGAAATCTTTCAGCTGTGTGCTACACTATATGGACAAGTATTGGGACACCTGCTTATTCATTGTTTCTTCCGAAATCAAGAGTTTATCCTGCTTTGGTTGGAGTAGCTGTATCTACTGTCCAGGAAAGACTTATTTTTGGAGCATTGCTGTGAGGATTTGACTGCATTTAGCAGCAATGAGGATGAGAATGTTTCGAATTCACCTTTGGTTTTTGCCCATTTTTATTCTATCCCCTTTTGAGTCTTGGTTCGTCTCGAGGTTTCTTCCTCTCGATTTGGGAGGGAGTTTTTCCTTGCCACTGTCACCACTGGCTTACTCAAAAGATCTCGGAGCCGAATCTTTGGAAAGCTGCTTTGTGACAGCATTTGTTGTGTAAATAGAAATAAATGTGAATAGAATTGAATTCAGTTAAACAATGCTTTATAGATGTTGTTCAGTGCTTATGTACATGTTATAAATTCTCCCTTCTGTGAAGATTGCCCTTAAATAAATGGTTACCATGGTACTGAGTTTGTAGAGGGATGATATACAATAATGCTAAGTCATGCACAGATGCATCATCATAACACACACACACACACACACACACATAGACTCTGATGGAGAGCGCTCTTTCTTGTCTCTATTCTCTCCAGCATCATTAATCATCCTGTATTCTAATAAATACCATTATTCATCGTATTCCTCCCTCACACTCAAGCCTCTCAGATAGCTAACATCCCTCTCTCTCTCACTTTGCCTCTCCCTCTCTCTCTCTCTCTTTCTCTCTCTCTACCAGTCTCATCACTCTCCCTTTGTTTACTCTGACATAATGAACGTGGCCACTAGCATTCCCGGCATGCACCTGCTGATTATGATGAAGCCCCTTTGTCAGAGGTGACCGGACGCCGTCCCGGTGAGAGCAGGACAGATGTGTCTCATGCAGACAGGCGGACGCGCTCCAGGCTGCGTTTTTCAAGTCGTTCCCAGGGAACGTAATTTCGACATGCTTTAGCAAATGTCAGCGCGGCTGGTTTGGCCCTCCGTGGCTCAGATTTCATTCTTGCACGGAGCAGACGGGCAGGTGTATCTGTGTTATCATGGCTGGGACATGACTGAGGTATTGCAGTTGAGTCGAATAAATCGCTTCAATTTGGAGCCAGATAGCTGCCAGATCTGCCAGAGCAGGCTGAGCCTTTGAGCTCGCCATCCATCGGCTTTTTAACAAGCCGGCTGTGATCGTTCATCCTGGTTTATGGGACTTTCAAAATTCCGTTCTGGTCGGGGAACAGTTCCTATGTCACAATAATGCAAATACGTACATGAGCAACATGCATCCAACTACATGAGGTACCACAGCAACCACTTGGCAACACACTAGTACCCCTCAACACATTTTAGCAGCCACTTGAAATACAATAGCAGCCATTATAGCATTGTCCCAAAGAACCTCCTAGAAACGCCACCCACTGCAGCATAGCAACCACCTGACATACCATAGTAACTGTCATTGCAATCCCCTGGAAGATGCAAGCAACCACCTGAAATACCTTAGCAAACTCCGTAGCAAACACCTGCCATATCATAGCAACCATCTAGCAGATGCCATAACAACCCCCTGGAAGACTAAAGAACTTTAGCAACTGCCCTAGCAACCATATTGGAACACTTAGCAACACCTCAGCAGCCATCTGGTACAAAATGCCTTATTAACCACCTAGGATGCCATAACAACCACTTGGACAACTTAGTCACCACCTCAAATACCATGGCAACCACTTAGCAAAAACAGTTTCGCCATAGTGTCCATGCAGCACAGCAACCACCTGAAATACTTTAGCAACTGCCCAAGCAACCACCTGAAATGCCATAACAACCACCTAGTACAACTTGGCAACCTTCTCAAATACCATGGCAACCACTTAGCAAAAACAGTTTCGGCCTAGTTATATTATGTATTCATTTTTTATTTAGTACTTAATAAATATATTATGTTATTTATATTTACCTAATTTTGTCTCTGATATTTGATTATATTGAGTTCTTTATTGTGGTTTTCTGTTTTACAGTTTAACTGTGGAAATGAGATTTTTTCCACACTGCCTCTTTAACTTGCCGTCTTTGAACTTCTTGAAGCCAACCAGCACTGCTCACACTGCACTACACTGTGGGCTGTGTGTGCACTGTAGGGCTGTGTGCACTGCCAGGCTTCCTCTGTGAGTAAACATGCTAGTTTGTATGCTGGTAGAATTTTATCAGCGTGGTGCACTGCGCAGCGCCGGCTCTTCCTCGCTGCTTTATCGTCCTTGCCGCCTGCGTAATTAAATAGATGTGAATAGATGATTCCGTTCCCCCATGTTTCGCTGCATGTTTGCTGTTTTGCTAAATTATCCCCCCTCCTTTCTCTGATTCTGTGATGTGGGGTAATGGAGGCAGTGAATGCCTAAATTTCTTGAGCGTCCTCGTGAGCATACGAATCCCTGCAGATAAATGCTTTTCAGATTAGCTTGTTGTATTGCAATTGTAATGAGCCTTGAAGACAACAGGTATAACGCACAGTGTTTGTTCATCTAGAGGAGGCAAGCAGAGATGCAAACAGCCACCTGACGCTAAAGTGAGCTTAAAAGAAGCCAAGAGCACAACTAAAAAAAAAAAATCCAACTTAGATATGTTAGCAAATGTAGCATTTTCTGTTAAATTTACATGGAATTTATGAAATATGGTGCAAAGTGCTTATTAGGTACAATCTACCTCTGTACTGTGAATGTATAATAGGCATTTATTGCAATTTTATGTAAATTTGGTTCAAGTTATGCACATCTTTGACCTTCAGTTTGGAGTTTTGGATAGCTGCCAGATCTGCCAGAGCAGGCTGAGCCTTTGAGCTCGCCATCCATCGGCTTTTTAACAAGCCGGCTGTGATCGTTCATCCTGGTTTATGGGACTTTCAAAATTCCGTTCTGGTCGGGGAACAGTTCCTATGTCACAATGATGCAAATACGTACATGAGCAACATGCATCCAACCACATGAGGTACCACAGCAACCACTTGGCAACACACTAGTACCCCTCAACACATTTTGGCAGCCACTTGAAATACAATAGCAGCCATTATAGCATTGTCCCAAAGAACCTCCTAGAAACGCCACCCACTGCAGCATAGCAGCCACCTGACATACCATAGTAACTGCCATTGCAATCCCCTGGAACATGCAAGCAACCACCAGAAATACCATAGCAACCTCCCAAGCAAACACCTGCCATATCATATCAACCATCTAGCAGATGCCGTACCTACCGCCTGGAAGACTAAAGAACTTTAGCAACTGCCCTAGCAACCATATTGGAACACTTAGCAACACCTCAGCAGCCATCTGGTACAAAATGCATTATCAACCACCTAGGATGCCACAACAACCACTTGGACAACTTAGTCAAAGTTAAAGTTAAATATTTTTTAAAGCATTTTTATTGGTCAATTCATCCTGAAGTTTGGACATAATATAAGCAAGAAGGACTGCCATATTCAGATTATGCCATAGCAACCATATAGAAACACTTAGCAATGCCCTAGCAACCACCTCGTACACTTTATAAACCACCTGAAATACCACATCAACTGCCATAACAACCCCCTGGAAGACTTAAGTACTTTAGCAACTGCCTTAGCAAACACTAGAAATGCCTTAGCAACTATATAGGAACACCTCAGCAGCCACCTGGTACACTTTAGCAACCACCTGAAACACAATTGCAACTGCCTCAGCAATTACCAGGAATACCTTAGAAAATCCCTTATTAACCACCTGGGATGCCATAACAACCACTTGGACAACTTAGCCACCATCTGAACCACTTAGCAAAAACAGTTGTACCCTAGTGACCATGCAGCACAGCAACCACCTAAAATATCTTAGCAATTGCCCTAGCAACCACCTGAAATGCCATAACAACCACTTGGGACACATTAGCAAATTAGCAACCATCTGATATACCATGGCAAGCAAAAACAATTCCACAGTAAAATAAAGAAAATCAGTCATAAAAAATAAGTACTAAAATAAAACATTATTATAGTATTTATATTTTTTATTTGATTGATTTTCTTTATTTTACTTAGTTGTTATTAAATATTTTATAGTATCTATGCAACTGTAGCCATAGGGGCTACCAAATGGTGCAACCACTTAACCTTCAGAATGGCAACATCATGCAGTGCTTTTGGGAAATTAGGGATGAGGTGGGGTGGTGATCCTGACCTTGTTGCTGAGTGCAATCAAATCCTGACATGCAATGCCCTACAATTTAGAAGACAGTCCACTGGACAGTAAATACTGCTCCAACAATAGTAGGATAGTATACTCTTTTTTTTAAGCCCTTGATTTCAGGAGAAACAACGAATATGCAAGTGTCCAGATACTTTTGTCCATATTTACTTTGATTTTAAAGTAGCACCTGTAAGACTTTAGTGAAATCTTTTTGCCACGCTGACCTTCTAACTACCGTCTGTGGTCTGCTCTTCCTTAGAGACCCTTCAGCACTGAACGCCATTTCATTGAGAGAAAATATGACCTCCGGAGTTCCCCAGTTGGTAATGTGTCAGTGGATTATCAGCACCTTCTGAGCTGCCCTTGCCAGAATGACCTGCCCCTCTCTGGTGAATTTGGAAGGGATGGTGTCTAGTGTCTAGAGCCCCTGACCTGCAGAAAAACAGGTTCACTGGTTGACAGATTCTGCTCCCCTTTCCATGACAAGGCCAGGCAGGTTGCCTCCGTAGAGGAACCTGCTCAGAGTATCTAATCAGTTCTGAGCTCAAGAGCCCATCCACAGGTTTACTGATATATTATTTTCTCTGCACTTTGACCTCCAGTTCATACAGTAATGTATTTTAGATGGTTGCTCTGGTAAACACTCTCCACACTTTAAAAAAATTATAATGGTATTTTTTGTGCAGTGCCATAGAAGAACCATATTTTGTGTTCCATAAAGAACCATATTTATAATGCTCATTCATTGTTTCTTCCAAAATCAAGGGTCTTAAAATGAGTTGATCCAGCTTTTGTTGGAGTAACTCTCACTACTGTCCAGGGAATAAGGCTTTCTACTAGCTTTTGGAGGAGCATTGCTGAGTGTTAGTGAGGTCAGGATGTTGGATACTGTATGGAGCACCAACCACCATTCCAGAGATCACAGTTCCTCCAATGCTCCACAGCTCAACCCCTCTATAGCCCACGCCTGGCATTAGGCAGCGTGGTGCCAATAGGTTCATGTTTATCTGCTCCAGAGAGTCCTATTCTATTGGTGTTGGGTTGGTAGGTTGCTTGGTGGGGGGTTAGGTGGGTGAGTGGCTGGGTAGATATGTAGGTAATTAGGTAGGTGGCTGGTGAGGGGTTAGGTAGGTGGGTTAGTAGGTAGGTAAATAGGTAGTTATGTAGGTTTATGGGTGGTTAGGTAGGTGGGTGTGTGGATAGATATGTAGGTAGGTGGGAAGGTGGGTTGGTGAGGGGTTAGGTAGGTGGGTTGGTAGCTAGGTAAATAGGTAGTTAGGTAGGTTGATGGGTAGGTGGGTGGGCGTGTGGATAGATATGTAGATAGGTGGGAAGGTGGGCTGGTGAGGGGTTAGGTAGGTGGGTTGGTAGGTAGGTAAATAGGTAATGTAGGTTTATGGGTGGTTAGGTAGGTGGGTGTGTGGATAGATATGTAGGTAGGTGGGAAGGTGGGTTGGTGAGGGGTTAGGTAGGTGGGTTGGTAGGTAGGTAAATAGGTAGCTATGTAGGTTTATGGGTGGTTAGGTAGGTGGGTGAGTGGATAGATATGTAGGTAGGTGGGAAGGTGGGTTGGTGAGGGGTTAGGTAGGTGGGTTGGAAGGTAGGTAAATAGGTTGTTAGGTAGGTTGATGGGTAATTAGGTAGGTGGGTGAGTGGATAGATATGTAGGTAGGTGGGAAGGTGGGTTGGTGAGGGGTTAGGTAGGTGGGTTGGTAGTTAGCTAAGTAGGCAGTTAGGTAGGTTGATTGGTGGTTAGGTAGGTGGGTGAGTGGATAGATATGTAGGTAGGTGGGTTGGTGAGTTGGTGAGGGGTTAGGTAGGTGAGTTGGTAGGTAGGTAAATAGGTAGTTAGGTGGGTTGATGGGTGGTTAGGTAGGTGGGTGAGTGGATAGATATGTAGGTAGGTGGGAAGGTGGGTTGGTGAGGGGTTCGGTAGGTGGGTTGGTAGGTAGGTTGGAGGGTGGGAGGTAAATAGGTAGTTAGGTAGGTTTATGGGTGGTTAGGTAGGTGGGTTGGTAGGTAGGTAAGTGGTAGTTAGGTAGGTTGATGGGTGGTTAGGTAGGTGGGTGGGTAGTTGAGAGGTAGGTTTGTGGGTGAATAGGTAGCTGGGTGAGTCCTAAATTTGACTGCGTAATAAAACTGCATATTTTTCATTTATTCTCAAAAATCATTAGTTCTTCTTCAGAAGGTTCCTCAATGTTTCTGTA
This sequence comes from Salminus brasiliensis, assembly GCF_030463535.1. Lineage (NCBI taxonomy): Eukaryota > Metazoa > Chordata > Actinopteri > Characiformes > Bryconidae > Salminus > Salminus brasiliensis. The sequence continues at coordinate 33,116,040 of NC_132889.1, read as the reverse complement.
ATCAAAACATACCTGCTTGAACTCCTCTTTTAATCACCAAGTGTAGCAGATGTGTTTCAGCCAGGAAATCATCAAGTCTTGCTGATCCTGGTCCCGCAGGGTTGGTGTCCAGCACAGTTTCTCTAATTTACCTGATCATTAGTATTTTTCTACATGCGTCATGGTTTCTCATCTCTGGTTTTGGAAGGCCGGAGTCCAGCAGAGCATGGTGATTCTCCCTGATTGAACCCCTCTTTTAATTACCAGGTTTAGTGGGTACTTTTAAACAGGGAAATCGTCAGTCCGTGCTAGACTCTAGCCCTCCAGGACCCAATCCGAATGATGTATGTAGCCAAACGCTAATGGTGCAGCACACCATGTCGTAGTTTTTTTTTTTTTTTCTTACGGCATGGTGTGGGAGTCTCAATTTGATGGCTGAGAAAAGACTTAACAGCCTTGTAAAAGAGGTGAGTAAAATCACTGAAGTAGGCCAGGCCCTGCTGTCTGCCAATACAGTTAAAGGTTTCTGAAGAAAGCCAATACAGTCCTGGCTGGAGTATCTTTTGCTACAAGTGCTTGATCTGCTACCATTAGCTTGATGTTTCCGGGCACCTGCTGGAAAGATCAGACATAATAAAGGAAAAGTGTATATACTCACCACAGTTTAGTTTTAATACTGGGCCAGGACTCAGAAGAACCTCATTTCTGACCTGCGCCCATTGCAGCCTCAGCTTTCTGTTCTTGGCTGACAGAAGTGGAACTCAGTGTGGTCTTCTGCTGTTGTAGACCATCTGTTTCTAGGGTTGACGGTTCTGAGCTGCTTTTCTGCTCACCACAATTGTACAGAGTGGCGATCTGAGTTACTGTAGCCTTTCTGTAAGCAGCTCCAACCAGTCTGGCCATTCTCCATTGACCCCTCTCAACAACCTGGTATTCCTGTCTAAAGATCTTTATGTCATTCTTAATATTGGAGGTGGTTGGTGTGGTGCAATGTACAACACCACTACTTACCAGTGAGCTACCGCACTATGTGGGAGACTGGGGTTCGTTTCCCAGTCTGGGTGAGTATGCTGCGCCACACCAATAAGAGTCCTCAAGCAAGATTCCCAGCACTACGTTGGCCCACTTCTGTAATGCAAGTAACCTTGTAAGTGGCTGGATAAGAGCGTCCGCTAAATGCTGTAAATGTTAGTGAGTACAAGACAGCCAATCAGAACAGGGACCATTTCATATATATCACTCTTAAAGTCCTGGTAACAAAAACAGCCTATTTAGTTCTAAGGTGGTTAGAAGATACGGTTATGGGAAAATAGAATACGCCTGTTTTGCTCAATAAAACCAATGAAGTGTCCTAAGTGGACCATAGGAAAACAATAAAACAGAGGGAAATGATGCGATCTGCCTTTTCTCCAATGCAGTTGGCCACACAGATGATCTTGGCTGCAAACCAACTTGCCACAAAATGGAAAAAAGACAGAACGAGTGAAATCATAATTGCTGCACTGCTTCATACAAGACCTCAATTTCCGCCTTTCCTTTAAAGGCGAATTTCTTGTCTCTTATAGTGTCTAAACCTCGTCGTCTACTTCGCTCATCCCTTCAGGGGGCTACTTTAAGATCAAGGAGCCATTTCTGTTTACCTGTCGTCCTGTCATGGCACTTCTTTGCAGCTCCCTTTCCTGTGCTCAAACACCCCTCGACATTTTGTACACACTTTGAGGCGCACTGACAGCTGTCTTTTAAACGTGTTCCCATGCTGGTGTTGACAGGTAGGGTGAAGTCGGTACCAAGCAGCTCTCTGTGGGGCGTAAAACCAATGCATGACTGCACGAAAGCAGTTGTGTTAATGTAACATAATGCATGTGTGCAGTTTAGTCCGGATCCACTGCTGTTAATGAACTTTTACATTACCAAGGCCAAGGCTAGGCTAGGAAGACTAAAGTGAAGGCCAGGAAGATTGTGAAGGTGATCTTGGCTATTTCAGTCAAGGAAAGCACTTTCGCGCCCTGAAGGCAAACATAGAGAGGATGAGGAGGAGGTTCCTCCTGCAGTCTAGCTGGGCCCTCAACCTGCACAATAAATAAAGTCTGCCTCCCTGTATAACATACAGTGAGACATTGGGACATCATCATCAGGTTTAAACTATCTTAAACTGGCTTGAACCTGCTCTTTGCTGTCACTCAGCTCCTTTGATCCTCCCCTTCTCTCTGTCCCTCAGTAGAGTTTCCAGGACCTCTCTGTCTGCCTGTCTATCCATCCATCTATTTGTCTGTCTGTCTATCCTTCCATCCATCCATCCATTTATCTATCTATCTATCTATCTATCTATCTATCTATCTATCTATCTATCTATCTATCTATCACTCTGTCTGTCTGTCTAACTATCCATCCATCTATTTGTCTGTCTGTCTATCCATCCATCTATTTGTCTGTCTGTCTATCCATCCATCCTTTGATCTATCTATCTATCTATCTATCTATCTATCTATCTATCTATCTATCTATCACTCTGTCTGTCTGTCTATCTATCCATCCATCTATTTGTCTGTCTGTCTATCCATCCATCTATTTGTCTGTCTGTCTATCCATCCATCCTTTGATCTATCTATCTATCTATCTATCTATCTATCTATCTATCTATCTATCTATCTATCACTCTGTCTGTCTGTCTATCTATCCATCCATCTATTTGTCTGTCTGTCTATCAATCCATCCTTTGGTCTATCTATCTATCTATCTATCTATCTATCTATCTATCTATCTGTCTCTCTGTCTGTATGTCTATCCATCCATCCATCGGTCTGTCTATCTGGCTATCTATCTGTCTGTCTATCCATCCATATATCTGTCTGTATGTCTGTACATCTATCTATCTGTCTGTCCGTCTCTCTCTCTCTCTCTCTGTCTCTCTGTCTGTGTGTCTAACCATCCATATATCTGTCTGTATGTCTGTTTGTCCATCTATCTATCTATCTATCTATTTTTATTTTTTTTCCTTTAGGAAATGCCATTGCCTTGGCAACTCCGCTGTCTCTGAGTGACCATCTTAAATCTGACCACAGGACATTTTGTCACAGTGTGATAAAAGAGTAGACCCTGTTGCAGGTTGGCATCAAACATTTGCAAGTCAGAATGTTCAAAAAAGTTGCATTTTTCCACAAAGTTCCCAAAAATCTCCACCCTGGAATGTGTTATCAACAACCTAGACTGTCCATAAGTCTGACTCATTTGTAGAACCGACAGCATTTACTTCAAAGGTACATCTTTACTGAGCTTTCATTGGCTAGTAAGGTTCTAAAAGGGGCCCTTCCTACAAAATCAGCTTTTCTCCATATTCAGAACCGAAACGGTCAGTTTACAGAAGACCTGCACTCATGATATTTCACTAGTTTGTTCCTGCTAATGTGTAGACTGTATGTGTGTTCTCTGCTCTCTCTCTCTCTCTATCACTCTCTCTCTAATTGGAGTTGTTGATGGGATCTGTCAGATCGAGGGGTAATCTAATAAATGGTCGCGTGGCTTCTGCTCCGACCCGCTGTTAGACATAAACAGACGGCAGACTGGATGTCTTTGTCAGCTATAGATTATAGTGACGTTATTTACAGAGGTTCTGCCTTTAAGCCCTGGACAGTCTGCTCTGGTGTGGTCAGATTTGTTAGCGGTGACCTTTTCAGAAAGCGTTACTCACGCATAAAGCTCAGTATAAAGAGTGGTCAACCGTTCATGCCTGGGCTGGATGTACTGCTGCTCAAGCACAAGGGAATTGAGTCTGTGCACTTGTGGTTATAGGGTGTTTGGCCACTGCATCAGCCTTGCTTTTCCAGACTGCAGGTAAAGAGGTTTTTCATGTTTCAATGGTCGCACCTCCAACACCAAAACCCCATCAACACCCTTTCAGAAGGCCTCTTTTAAAAGTGTTGGTGTAGAGTGATTTTCAGTGTTGTATAATCTTCTCTTTAGGTCAGGTTAAGCAGCTTTTTTTTGGACAAGCATCTGTTCGCTGCTCATTTAGAAGTTAATGTTTAAATAAAGCCTACTATATGTACACTACATTGATAAAAAAAAAGTATTGGGACACCTGTTCAGTAATTGTTTTTTCAATTATTAGAAACCAAGGGTGTTAAAAAAAGAGCTGCCTGCTTTTCGTAGAGTACCTGTCTCTACTGTCCAGCAAAGGCTTTGCTGTGAGGATGTGATTGCGTTCAGAGACCAGAGTGTTAGTAAGGTCAGGATGTTGGATGATCACCACCCCACCTCATCCACAACTCTCCAACTAATCCCAAAAGTACCAGATGGAGCACCATCCATCATTCCAGAGAACACAGTTTCACCGCACTACAGCTCAAAGCTGGGGGCCTCATACCCCTCTTGCCCACACCTGGCATTAGACCAATAGTTGCTAACAGGTCCATGTTCCAGAATGTCCTATTCTATTGACAGTACTTCTCTACAGGGACTAGACAAGTTGTGTGTGTGCACATTTGCACATCTGTGTCAGCAAAGGGTGCAACTTAAAGGAGCTAAATGCATTCATTAGAAGGGGTGTCCACAAACATTTGGAAATATAGACAATTTTAGACTTATTATTTCGGTCCATTCATCGTGAAGTGTTCACACAAGTGGTTCTAAGTGGTTCTTTACCAATTAGTAATCTTCAGGGTGTGATAAAAGTCATGGAGTTTAAACTGAGTGACTTTTATTATAGCCATATATTATTTTTCAGTTATTATGCAAAGGACTCTGCAAACTGGTTGACTTACCTCTAAATTTTGACTGATAAATATAGGCCTGGGACCACCAGTGGTTCCTTGCAGCTTAAAAGGCTGATCTTCACGCTCTCAAATCTCACTTTATTTTTTAAAGATGCTACAGAATGCATTTATTGAGAATTTAAGCTGTTATGTGATGTATGTATATGTATGTGATGTGATGTATTAATAGTATAGTATTAAAAGTATCTGACTTTGTTTGGGGCAAAAAATGCTCAAATGTTGTTTAACAAGTCTATTTACCACCCTGTTATTTTACCTTAGAATGAAACACATTCATTTTCCTTTAACGGAGGACTATAATTACAAGCTGAAGAGATTGTAGCTAGTTAGCTTTTAGCCTTGCCCTTACCTGCTTCACAGGCTTAACTTTATTGAGTCTTAAAAAATAATAAGCTGGTGCTTTTCCTTCTGGTGTGCGTTTAGCTCAAGTCAAAAGCTAGCGTCGGCTAGTGTCAGCTTGTAGCCTTGTGCAGATCCCCAATTTGCCCCCTGTTGCATTTTATTGTTTCACCAGTTTTGAATAGAGCTTTCTCAGTGGGCGACATTTATGTAAATGTTTGTGGTGTAAATACAGCTTTTCATTCTAGCACCCTTTTAAAGAACCATATCTTGAGAGGTTCTTTAGGGAACGAACGGGCATCGCTTCAAAGAACTCTTGGCACTTTATTTCTTATGTTTTTGCGTGATGTTATGCACTGACAGCAGAGACCTGGTGGTATAAAAAACATAAAAAAACCAAAAAAATATAGTAATGAGTTTTGATATGACAGAAGCAATTTACTTCCTGCAGTCTGTAGTTTGTATTCCCTGCATTATGTGTTATTTTTGGCTGTCGTCATGATGGAAACAGCAGCTTGGTAAAAATGAGACCTCAGTCCCTGGGAGCTTTCCCCTGTATAAATAAGTAATGCGTAAAAATAAATAAAGGTTGGAAATGTGTTGGTAAGCACGAGCACTCGACAGTCTGTAAGCCGCTCACTTTGTGGCACCAGAGATTGTCTAATAAATCATAGATGAAAGTAATAACAGTTTATGATGGACCCATATGAGGGCAGATCCACTATTTCTGAAGACTTCTTCTTGGCTTTTGAATGCCCACGTCTCGAAGCTGTCATACTGCTTCAAACCTGCAACTCTTTGATGGTGAGGGGATTTATAGCTATAGCAGATCTCATCGAAAGGACCTCAACTACATTTCTGAAAGGACGGAAACGAACAAAAAAAAAAACGATTTCCTGATTTCCAGATGGTATTTCTCTGTGATACAGTGCACTACTTGTACAAGCAAGCTTCACCCACTACTAGAGCTGTGGAGCAGTGGAAGAACTGTGTTCTCTGGAATGATGATGGTGGTGCTCCATCCAATACTTTTGGGGTCATGATCATCAAATGCCCTGACCTCACTAATGCTGAATGCAATCAAATCCTCATAGCAATCCAGTAGAAAACCTTCCTCACTGGACAGTAGAGACAGTCACTCCACTCCAAGCAGGATAAACTCTTTGATTTCGCAAGAAAGACGCAGGCGTCCCAATATTTTTGTCAATACATTGTATGTGTAAATGCATTGGTTTTTGTGACATTTTAGAAACAGAAACTGCAATAAAAGGCTGATTTTACTGATTTGTCGCCTGAGGGAGTGAAAGGAACGTGTTAAAAGGTCATGAAATGCTGGAAAAATTGATTTTCCATGATAGCGGCCCTTTTAACTTTACAGGAAGTTGGGAATTGCACATCAGGCTTGTCAGAGTGATATAATAGTTGAACGTGAGAGACATTAGAAGGCGAAATCTGTTCCTCCAGAAGGAGGAAGGAGGAGAAAGCTGCTGGACGGTGGGGGGTGTGTGTGGGGGGGGGGGGTGTAGTGTCTGGGGATGGAGGGATTTAGGTTTGCGCTGCCGGCAAAGCTACGTACTGTCCATATTTATTAAGGCAGAAATACATAGCCGAGCACAGCGCTGTGCCAGGCTAGCGATAAGACGGCCTGTCTCAGGAATCTCTCTCTCCATTCTCTCCTGGTATCTCTCTCTCTCTCTACATTCTCTTAGTCTCTCTCCCTCTCTCTACATTCTCTCTGTCTCTCTCCCTCTTCTCTCTCTCCTGTGCCAGGCTAGTGATAAGACTCAGGAATCTGTCTCTCCATTCTCTCCATCTCTCTCCTTCTCTCTGTCTCTCTCTCCATTCTCTCCTGGTATCTCTCTCTCTCTCTCCCTCTCTCTCTCTCTCTCTCTCTCTCTCTCTCTCTCTCTCACTCTCTCCCTCTCTCTCTCTCTCTCTCTCTCTCTCTCTCCATCTCTCTCCTTCTCTCTGTCTCTCTTTCCATTCTCTTCTGGTATCTCTCTCTCTCTCTCTCTCTCTCTCTCTCTCTCTCTCTCTCTCCATTCTCTCCTTCTCTCTGTCTCTCTCTCCATTCTCTCCCGGTTTCTCTCTCTCTCTCTCTCTCTCTCCCTCTCTCTACATTCTCTCTGTCTCTCTCCCTCTTCTCTCTCTCCTGTGCCAGTCTAGCGATAAGAGTCAGGAATCTCTCTCTCCATTCTCTCCATCTCTCTCCTTCTCTCTGTCTCGCTCTCCATTCTCTCCTGGTATCTCTCTCTCTCTCTCTCTCTCTCTCTCTCTCTCTCCCCCTTCTTCTCTATTTTTCCACTCAGAGCAGAGCATGAAGTTGGCTTTCTCTCTCTCTCTCTCTGTCTCTCTCCCTCTTCTCTCTCTCCTGTGCCAGGCTAGCGATAAGACGGCCTGTCTCAGGAGTGCTGAATATTGCTGTACTTTCTCCTCGGCTGGATGAAATGTGGAGAGAATAGGACTTATTGGCTGTATTTATCACTACGGAAACATTCCGTCACGTCTCGCTGATACACATGATGCAATCTCGCGGGGGTGCATTCATTCCAGCGATGCTCAGCACATATCGTGAGCAGATATGCGTACCACTGTTTAATATTTCATGTATTGATGTAATTTATGGATCCAGATGTGCAGATGTGTGGCTGTGGGTAATATTTCATCTGGTGTTGTTCTTTATCTTCCAGCTGAAATTAGGCCTTTGTGGCATTCTAATGGAGTTGAATGCTGTGTGTTGATCATCGGAGCATCGTTTATGAGATGATGGACACTTGGGCTTGTTTATTCTCTGAGGTTCAGAGGTAGTAATCTCACTGCTGCCTCAGAGAGCCACTGAGAGCTGGCAGTAGGGGTGTTCTTATTTTTCAACATAATGCAAAAGTCAAAATAATGGAGGTGTGGTTTCAGTAGAACGGGGAAGGGGACCCTGTGACGGATGTCAGCACATACACAGCCGGATTCGTGGCTGCTCAAGGAGCCAGAGAACATCACAGGGCCCAGACTGAACTAATCCAGTAAGCTGTAGGCTGGTTTCTGTGGCGTAGCGTTCAGGCGACTTACATGCAAGGGAACTTCGACTAACTGACTCAGAACTTAAGTTGGAAAAAGTCAAACTTTCTCAACTTTGTGAAGCAGTTTTTATGAAGCAGACAGTTTTTCCATTCTTTTTAGGCACTGAAGATATACTATGTGGACAAAAGTATTGGGACACCTAAATGTCAGGGCAAAATCAGAACTCTTTGTCTATAGAGAGGTGCTTCTTGTCCTGACGTTTTCAGTTATGCTGAAGTTGGTTCTTGCATAGCTACTTGATTGATGGGGTCATACTGCTCTATACATCTAGTGCCCAGCTCTCTCTCTCTCTCTCTCTCACTCTCCGTCCATTCTCTTTCTCTTTTCTCCATCTGTCTCTCTCCCTCTCTCTCTCTCTATTCTTTCTCTCTCTCTCACTCCATTCTCTCCTTCTCTCTCTCTCTCTCTCTCTCTCTCTCTCTCTCTCTCTCTCTCTGTCTCTCTCTCTCTATCCATTCTCTCCTTCTCTCTCTCTCTCTGTCTCTCTCTCTCTATCCATTCTCTCCTTCTCTCTGTCTCTCTCTCCATTCTTTCTCTCTCTCCTTCTCTCTCTCTCTCTCTCTCTCTCTCTCTCTCTCTCTCTCTTCCTCTTCTCTTTTTTTTCACTCAGAGCAGAGCATGAATTTGACCTTGTTTTTGGAATGGATCAGGAGGACTGGCAAGGGGTGTAAAAAAGGCCGTTTGAAAGGGGCGCAGCTGACCTGCAGTGGAGGATTGTACACGAGATTTTAGCTACAAACAGACATGCGGCGCGGATCAATCCCGCAGTCGGGGAGGGTTGTCCTTTTTACTGTGTTCCATGTGTCTCATCTACCTCTCTCCCTCTTCTCTCTCTCCAGTCTCTCCTTCTCTCTGTCTCTCTCTTTCTCTCTCCCTCTCTCTCTCTCTCTCTCTCTTTCTCTCCATTCTCTATTTCTCTCTGTCTCTCCATCTCTCTCTCTCTTTCTCTCTCTCTCTCTCTCTCTCTCTCTCTCTTTCTCTCTCTCCCTCTCTCTCTCTCTCTCTCTCTCTATTCTCTATTTCTCTCTGTCTCTCCATCTCTCTCGTTCTCTTTCTCTCTCTCTCTCTCTCTCTCTCTCTCTCTCTCTCTCTCTCTCTCTCTCTCTCTCTCATTTTTCTTTCTCTATTTTCTCACTCACTCGTCTCTCCCTCTCGCTCCCATTCCTTTTCTTATTGTTTCTCAGTTTCCTCCATTCGCATTTTCATACACTGACACGGCCACAGACAGATAGCCAGACACACACACACACACATAGGCCTCTTTAATGCAGCATGTCTGTAAACTCATTAAGCAGCAGTGACATTAACCCCCTAATTCATTTTCAGTGAAGACGGCTCACAGCTCAGAGCCAGCAGGCATCAATGACTTTACACCTCACTCTGCTAACACGCCTCGCTCTGCTCTCCGCATGCCGGTGTGAGTGTGTGTACCTCCTCGTGTGTGTCTCCTCCCTCTCCTTTTTGGCTTCTTGGCCTTGAATAGCAGTATAGGAGTCTCTGCATTATTCATTAAGCCCACCACTCGACCTCATGGTCACACCTCGTAGAATGGAGGAGTGCTCTGCTCTCTTATTCACTCTGCAAAAACTCTTTATTTCAGCCTCTCGGACAGCAGCCGGAGCCGGGCCCATGCAGCGACCCGCTGAGGCCGAAAAAGCACAAGCTCTGTGTTTGCACACACACCATGAGGCCGATGTGTTTGTGAGAGAGCTCAGCATAACTGACCTTCTCTCAGAGGAGTTGTGGGGTTCGAGATAAGACACTTTAAAAGACAAAGTCCTTTACATATGTAGCAGCTGTCTGGCGTCTCCAGTTTCCAATCAGAATTCACCCCGTGGCAAAACATCCTCATAATCCGCAGCTACGTTCATTATTATAATCTTCCAAAGCTCCAGTTGTCAGTTTGCAGCACGGTTGGCTTTCCTTTAAAATTGGACTTTTTAATTAAATTAATTTTAATTTAAGGGTTTGTTCACCTAAAACTACAAGATGCTAATCCCCTCACCACACAAGTGGCTTCCCTGTGATTGTATACTTGTGATTTGCTGTTAAGGATATTGCTATTATATTACATATTAAATCATGCTAATATCACTTGCTATTATGTTGGCCCAAAAGTGGAGCGCTGGTGAGGGCTTGAAAGTGGATCAAATAAGTGACAGTAGTCGCAAATATATTTTATATAATATTTTATATAATATAAAAAAAAATGTCCGAATGTTTGTGGACACCCCTTCCAATGAATGCATTGCACCCATTACTTATAAAGATGTGCAAAAGCACACACACACATATACAGCTGTGTGTAGTCCATGTAGAGAAGGGAGCAGAGACACATGAGCCTATTGGCACCATGCTGCCTAATGCCAGGCGTGGGCTAGAGGGGTATAATGCCCCCCATCATAGAGCTGTGGAGCAGTGGAAGAACTGTATTCTCTGGAATGGTTGTACCCTCAGTATTTATAGTGCTTTTGGGGAGTTGAGGATGAGGTGGGGTGGTGATCATTCAACATCCTAAACTCACCAATGTTCTTGTCGCTGAATGCAATCAAATCCTCACTGCAATGCTTCAGAATCTAGCACAAAAGCACTTTAGTCAGCAGGATCAACCCTTTTAAAATACCCTTGATTTTTGGAAGAAACAATGAATGAGACGTCTGGATGTCCCAATACTTTTGTCAATTTGGTGTAATATCACAAATATTTTTCCAGTCTACATAGTGACCACCCTGGTGAGTGTTGGTGACCGATGATGAACCGATTAATTGGGTCAGTCAGATAAACTTTAGCGTGGTGGCTGGGTATATTAGTACATCGTCAAAAACCTTATCCGTATCTCCAAAATGGAAACATTGCATTGAAAAGAAGTCAGTGTAAAAAAATAAGTAATTTTAGAGCATTTCTATTGGTCTGTTCATCAGGAAATATTGACAAAATATAAAGAACAACTGGCAAATCATGTCAAAAACTCAAGTCTCAAGTGTCAAGAATCCTAAATATTCTTGAATTTGGTTGAATTCTTAAATAAAAAAACATAATTTAACCCAAGTCAGTAGCTAAGAAACTCAACTTCTCTGCCTGATCTGGGCTGTGTGGGTGTTTCAGACAGTGGCAGCCTTTGATTTTTTGATGTCAGACTTAGGTTCTGTGTGAGGTAATGGATTACGGACCACCGTTAAGGTTTGTTTTTCTTCCTAGTCCTCCCTGGTTTTCTCCCAGGTGCTGTGATGTTCTGGCTATTTGACGTGAGCATGTAGACTGCAGACCTACTGGCTACACTGGACTACAGTCGGTTCCTCTTTCCAAAGGTAAACGATAGTTTTGTAAATTGCAGTGGAAACCTTTTACTCTCTCGGCAGCTAGTTCCCCACTCCCAGCCCAAAATGACCTCTGTGCTGTTCTCCTCCTGTAATAATGGCTGTCCAGTCTGTATTGATTGTTCTCTATGCCTCATAAATAGCCTCTCTTTCTCTCTTGCCAGAGTCTCTTCACTGTTTTGCTTCTTCCATATAAGTTCTGCACAATATGAACAGAACCAATACTAGTGTTGCAATTCTACTGCCATGTGCTGCATTGGGATTGGAACACGCCTTGCAATAGATTAAAGATCATACTGGCGATTGAATAATGGGACGTGAAGAACCAGTTTGGTTGTAATGTAACGTAATGGGATGTAATGTGATGGTTAAAGGCAACTGTATTCTGTTATGGTTACAAAATAGAGCCATAATACATAGAATACAGATACATGACTAACAGGACTGCAGAATTTTATTCAGCCACATGTTTGGTTTGGTGAACTACTGAGTCAAACAAACTCACCCCGCCGCTCTTTGCTGACTAGTTAGCATAGTTGCCAAACTGACCGGATGGTTGAGTTGAAAAAAGTAGAACTTTTAAACCAAGCAAAAAAAGCTTAATTTGTCCTCTTCTCGCCTGCATCTCCATTTTTTAGCATAATTTTAAAATAAATACCAGCTGTTGTTTGTACAGTGTCATTGTGAAAACGGACCAACAAAAGTAGTTCAAAAGTTTTGTTAAAAATGTTTTTAATATTAATAAAATTAATAAGAAAGAGAGAAAAAGTTTTTTTCTTTTTACTGTAGTTTGATTTTTTGTTTTTTAAGATGCAAAGTTCCAAAAATTATAAAATGTATATTTAATTTTATAATATTTATATATAAAATTTATAAAATTTATCACTGAAATCACTGTAATTAGCATCTTTCCGTCTGTTTAAACACATATTGTGGAAATGTTGGACATATTGTGGGAAGTCTTTTCTTTGTTTTCGATTTATAAAAGACATTATCGAAAATTATCAGAAAGTAGTCCAACACAGTACTTTGATATAGTAATCCTATTGATTGAATCAAAGATTACATCTTTCAATTTTTTACATTTGTACCAACATACGTTTTTTAAGTAACTCTTCCAACCTAATAAATGACTTCATCCAAATACACTGTAAAAAAAACTTGAAATGGCCAACTTAAAATGATGCAATGATCAATTAATTACAAAGTGTTGTTTCGAGTTTCAAGTTCACTCAGCTTTTTCAGTTTAGCCAAAAGTTCTCCTAACTCACATGTTTACTTTGGTATCTCAGTTTGGTCAACAGTGCATTTTTGGTGGAGCCTCAGATGCATTAGTAAATTGTAATGATAGAGAGGTTGAGGCAGGTTGCAAGTGTGAGTTTTCTTTACTATTTCTTTTCATAACATCACTGAACAGGTCACAGAGCTATCCATAACATAAACCCAAGGAAACAAAACCCAAAATGAAGACAAAATAACAAATCAAGAACCCCAAACCACAGCAAGCACTCATCTACAACATCAGACCAGCAACAGCGACAACAGGAACACTTGGGGAGGATAACAAGAGGGCAGGGCTACAAAGGAGACACAGGTGGGAGCACTAATGATGAGGCAGGGTTAGGATGGAGACAGGAACACAAAACAGAGCCATGTGCTGAAGATCACATGGTTAAACCAAAACAAAGACACGGAGCAGGAAGAGACCTACACTTATAGCTGAAACTGATTAAATAATATGTAAGATGTTTAGTCTGTGGCTCCACCCCCTCAATCTGTTTACTGTTTATTCCCATCTGCTGATTAGAACCCCCCCCCCCCTTATCACATGGGAGGAAGACTTCTGATTTTCAGACTACTGACCATGGAGGCCTGTGGTGCTGAAGGGAGTCATGCAGGCAGTTAGACAGTCGCTCCACTTTCGAGCTATGGAACCATGTACATTTCTGTGTCTGAGAACGAAGGGAAGACAAGACAAGACAAGATGGATTTAATCAGATCTGTGTTTTTATGTAGTGCAATCTCACAGCTCTAGACCGGCCCTACGGTCTAACTGCTGCTCATCAAGTGTGAGGAGATCATTAGTTCAAAACCCAGCAAGGCCTTAGCATTCCACTGTAAAAGACTCTCAGTCTCTGCACGCCATGTGATGGGAACCTACAGATCTACAGATGGGAATAAACAGTAAACAGACTGAGGGGGCGGAGCCACAGACTAAACATCTTACTTCACTTAAAAAAACCCTTTGCAATCAGTTAGCTTATTATATTAAGTGATGTTGTGATAATAATTAACAGATGATAGATTGTTCAGCGTTAGTCCCTACCTGGCCCTTTTTTCAAACCGTCGCTAGACCGCAGTGTGCCCAGCCACCCAGCCAAACCTGCTGTGGCTGTATTTCTAAGCATCCATGCATTTGCTCTTTGTGTTGCAGGTTTTCTCTGACTGCATATAACTGCATCTGATTAACCTCCTTGTGTTTTCGCTTGTGTTGTGTTGTGTTGCTCTCTCCCTTTTTTTTTACATCCCGCAGTCTTTGTATTGGTAAAGCGAGGCAGCTGACTGTGTCCGTGTGAAAGAAAAAGCAATTGTGGGACAGAAAGAGAAAGAACGAATGCTGTTCTGATCTGCTCAGTTGATCTCCCGTGTAGATTACATTTGTAAAAGGTAGTTGAGCTTGAGGAGGCATCTGCTCTGAACCAGCAGCCCCTTTATTCCTGCCAGAGCGCCTACCAATCTGCCTGCCAGGCTCCTGCTATGGTAACACTCTTTTTAGGATTGGTACTGATTTGTACTGGAGAAAAAGGGCCCACATTGGCTCCCCAAGGGCTAGACACAGAACACGCGCATCAGGCCGACAACGCACAGCATCCAAGAGCTTGGCACCATTGGTTTTAACGATGCTGCACGCACTGAAGCGGAGATTTGTTGACATTCATTCCATCTTTGCTCCATTTTTTGGGTGCCAGTGAGCACCATGCTGTTTTCACTGCATTATAGTAAACTCAGAATGAGACTAACGCCAGTAGTTGACGACTCGTGGCTTGAGATTTATATACATCACAAGCAATATACAGCTCGATATCAAGTTAATGCCATCAAGAAATGCTTTGTAACCAACAGGGCTGGACAAATATAGCATCAGGCTCGGCTAGGACTTGGATTTGCTCTCTGATGGGATTTTCTGTATTGAGGTACATCTGTTTTCATTGGAATTTTCATTGAAAACCTTTCCTGACCACTATGATTTGTCTAGCCTATAGCAAGGAATTTCGGGCAAGAGGTCACATGGTAAGGGATGCCTCAAGGACACACTAAGGGTGAGTTCACAATGCATTTTGTACAGGTGTGCCTGTGTCCACAGGAGTTTACAGCCCAAGGCGCTTTACCTAACCCCCCTGGACGTGGACGGAAAAGAAAAGTTTGTTGAAAGATGGAAGGAAGACTTGCTAGCAGTGCACAGTGTTATGCTGGCATGAAATGAAAACGGTGCTTCAGAACAGTTCCGACTGAAGCCACATTTAGGGGATTAATCATTTACATCAGTAGGAGGGGTTATGTAATTATATCCATTACTGAAGGATTTTAGTTCTGTCCAAATTTGCCATGACAGTAATTTTTTATAGACTGGGTGCTCTCACATCAGCAAATATTTCAGGACTTCTTTAAAATGACCCCTAAAAATAACCCTTGGGTAAATTGGCCTCTTTTACACTGGCCAAATGGTTCTGAGCAAGGAGGGCAACTGTTCCTTCTGTGGAACTTTTTAACAAGGATACAATTTGGCACAGAAAGCTTACAAACCAGGCTAAGCCTGGTTTTCTCAGCGTGGTCGGGCCACAGAACCGTTCCGTGGGAAGGCTGGAAAGGCTTAGTGCCGTTAGCATGCAAACTTGCTAACTCTGTGAAATCAGGGTGGGAATGTGAGACACTGTGCACTTCCTTGGTCCTGTTTTAGCAACACAGCCAATGGAAAAAGAAACGCATATGACCCAGCCTTAGTAACCATTTGGACCTGCAGCAGAACCTTCGATCCACAAAATGAGAAAAAGGGACACCCAATGGCATGTATGCGTAAGTGAGGTCTGCAAGTCCTGGGACAGGGCCAAAAATTACTCAAGTGCACCACAAGCTAAAAGAGGGCCCATGCCAGGACCGTGTCAGGACTCTTAGTGCACAGCCCTAGGAGGGGAATATGGGGTCAGACAGCGAGTAAAACAGCATCAGGGATTTAGAGAGATCAGAGGCAAGCCTAGTCAGAAGCAAACAAACCTGACAGCACGGTTCGAACAGATGCTAGTTCAGCCCAACTCCAGAGGCTGAGTGAAAACCACTCTGATTGCAGTGGGGAGCAATTCCGCATCTGTTCAGCCTGCAGCCTTTCACTTTGATAAATCACAAGCAAGCATGAGCGCTTGGGAATCATTCGGCATGAAGGCACCTGGTTAACTACCTGGTCTTGTTGTGGTTTGCTCTAAAGAACTTCATCTCAGGTCCTGAAGGAAGCAGTTTAGGGAACATGGTTTAGACAGGGTTTCCCACTGGCATTGGTACAAAAGGTTCTTCTTGAGCGATTCAATAGAAGAACGACTTTAGGTTTCATAAAAATGGAGCATGTTTGTAATAAAGATTAAAGAGTGTAGGACCCTTTATTACGTACTGAACCTTTATTTACATAAAGCTTCTTTAAGTCTTTAAAAGATTCTCACCCTCACGCATCTCTATTACACACAAACATACTTTAGAAATGCTTTTTAGATACTATATGGACGAAAGTATTGGGACACCTGTTCATTCATTGGTTCTTCTGAAATCAAGGGTATTAAAAAGAGTTACTTCTGCTTTTGTGAGAGGAACTGTGTCTACTGTCCAGGGAAGAAGGCTTTGGAGGAGCATTGCTGTGAGGATTTGATTGCAATAGGACAAGAGCGTTAATGAGATCAAGATGTTGGATCATCCACCACCTCATCCCCAACTTCCCGATTCATTCCAAGCGTATTGGATGCAGCACCATTTCATAAAACACTGTTCCACAGCTCAGTACTGGGGGGCTTTATACCCTTCTATCCCACGCCTGGCTTTAGGCAGCATGGTGCCAATAGGTTCTTGTTTATTTGCTCCAGAGAGTTCTATTCTATTGGCAATACTTCTCTACGGTGACTAGACAAGTTGTACATTTGTGTGTGTGCATTTGCACATCTGTGTCAAATGCATTTATTAGAAGGGGCATCCACAAATATTTGGACATATAGTGTATGTATAGTACAGTTTACTCACCTTATTGTGTGTGTGTGTGTGTGTGTGTGTGTGTGTGTGTGTGTGGAAGGGGGGTGGGGGGGGGTGCAGACATTAGTAAGTGTGTGATCAGGCCTTTTAAAATAACAACCTCCATTGCAAGCCAAGCAGGTGATTGATGAGCACAGATAAGGGTTTCTGTCTGTTGCTGTAGCAGCAACAGACTTTGATTGGCAGGTAGAATGGAGATGTTCCTGAGGGGTAGGGCTGGGTTAAACTGTGTGTGTGTGTGTGTGTTTGTGTGTGTGTGTGAGTGTGAGAGAGAAAGAGAGAGAGATGAAGGTGACAGTGAAGGCAGTGGCAGTGAAGGTTTGATGACTCTGGCTAGGGAAAACAGAGAGAGCGAAAGATAGTGGAGAAGAGAAGCAGCCCTGAGGAACAGGGCGAGAGTCATTAATTCTGTATTGAGTGCGTGTGATGCATACGACTCTAGAGACTTGTCGGGCCGGTCCGAGTGTAGGCTCGGCCATCTCTGTAATGCGTGGAGTAGCGCCTCTAATGATGGTGCTCGTCTGGACCTGCTGACTCCAACTCTCCGCCTAATAATAAACCTATGATACCACACACAGCTAGAAACACACTCCTCCACTGCTAGAGGTGTAAATCTCTGACCTCAATGATTCGGTGAGAATATGCCTTTAGGAACGGATTCAGTGCTTCAAATCTGACTCAATGATTCAGTTCGAACTGATTCTTTTAGTACGGTTCAGAACATGTAAGGACTTTGCAAAGGGACAGCAACAAAGCCAGAACTACTCACATACAGATTGATGACATGCGTGTGGAGATAATGAGGGGCGGAGCTAGAGCATTGCTGGAGTGATCCCCAGGAGGGGGCTGGGTCATTTCTAACACACATTCGATGTTCAGTCTTTGAAGTTTAGGAGCATTTTTTGCTTCTCACTATCAAGACAACCCAAAACACATT
This sequence comes from Salminus brasiliensis, assembly GCF_030463535.1. Classification (NCBI taxonomy): domain Eukaryota; kingdom Metazoa; phylum Chordata; class Actinopteri; order Characiformes; family Bryconidae; genus Salminus; species Salminus brasiliensis. The sequence goes on along the minus strand of NC_132889.1, from coordinate 33,098,335 downwards.
CAGTAATGTTGAGGTCTGGGCTCATGGGTGTTCAGTCCATTGTTCTGAGAACAGCAGGAGCTTCAGCAGTTTGATTTGTGTGTTTGCTTTTCTCAGTAAGAGCTTCTTCATCAGCTCTACATCCTTTCAAACCCACAGTGTTGAGGCGTCTTCTCAAAGTGGAAGGATGGACAAGAACACCTGTGGATGTTTTCATTTCTGAAGTAAGATTGGAGCTTGAGTTCCTCCTCTCTCTTAAAGATGTAAGCTTTAAATGCTTGTTTGTCTGATGGGGTAGGTTTGATGGTCAACCAGGTCTTCCACAGTTGTTACAGGTCTCATTTTTTCCCATAGCCTTTTGTTTTTTGACTTGTGATTATGCTAAAAGTTCCCATCAAAGTAAGAATGGTCAGATAAATTAAATCAAGGGTGGTCTCTGACTTTTCAGTATATATAAAACAACTCGACATAATATCCATTACATGTTAAATGCTTTTGTAGACTTACACTGGGTGTTGTGTGTCTCTCCATATTTTCATACAGCATTAATACTCTCACCTAGCATTTTATTAGGAACACCTGTACACTTCCTCATTCACGTAACTCAGGTAGCCACACTGTACAATTGTGTTGAGCAGAAAAGTATCTCAGAATGCAAAAAACCTTAAGGCTGATGGGTTACAGCAGCAGATCACGGCAGATTCCGCTTCTATCAGCCAAGAACAGAAAGCTGAGGCTGCAGTGGGCACAAGCTCACCAACACTGGACAGTTGTATATGGCACCAACAGCGTGAAACCATGGACCCGACCTGCCTTGTGTCAACAGTCCAGGCTGGTGGAGGTGGTGAAATGGTGTGGGGAGGGTTTTTCTGGCACACTTTGGACCTGTTAATACCAATCAATCATTGGTACCACAGTCCTATTTGAGGGAGTATTGTTGCTGTCCTTGTGCATCCCTTCATGACCACAATTTACCCATGTTTTAACGCCCACTTCTAGCATTAAAATACACAATGTCTCTGAAGCCAGTTCTCATGAACATGCCAATAAGTTCAGTTATTCAGGCGTCTTCAAAATCACCAGATCTGTATCCAGTAGAATACCTTTGGATGTGGTAGATTGGGGGATTCAGAGCATGATGGGGCTCTTAAAAAATCTTCATGGAGCAGAAACTCAAAGAAATGTTTCCAACACCTTGTAGAATCCATGTCATGCAGAATTGAGAATGTTCTGAGAGCAAGCAAACGGTGGTCTTATCCCACCAATAAATTGCTCAGTGAACGTATGTACTTCAAATCCCTTGCCTGTCTACATTGTAAAATTTGTCTGAAACTGGTTCTCATGAATTCAGGGGTCTTCAGAATCACCAGATCTGTATCCAGTAGAATACTTTTGGGATGTGGTAGATTGGGGGAATCAGAATTGTGTGGTGCAACCATGGAAAGGAAAGTTTCCAACACCTTGTGGAATCCATGCCACAAAAAATTTAGACCATTTTGAGAGGAAACGGTGGTCTTATCCCACCAATACATTTTTCAGTGAACGTATGTTCATCCCTTCACCAGGACAAATCCCTTGCCTGTCTTGTACATCGTAAGAGTAATAAAAACGTATTCTCTGAGTTGACATTTCTGAATGAATGGCTATGTAAAGTGTTCTCTGTACTGTGATGACAGTTTGGCGTTTGGCAGAGAGAAAAAGTGAGAGAGTGTGTGGTACAAGGGAAGAGTGAGTGTGCCCACCCACAGAGAAACAGAGAGAGAGAGAGAGAGTGAGAAAGATCTTACCATTAAGATCTAACCATTATCCAAGAAAAAAGCTGCAGCGTTCAGAAACACTCACAGCTACTCCAGCCCTTCAGCATGCTATCGCTTTTCCATCTGTGTTTGTCTTTGTTCAATAAAGCTGCAAGTGCAAAGCTAAGAGAATACTGCAGTCTGGCAGAGAATGTCTGGATGTGGCCTGATTGCTGTAGATTGTGTAAGTGCATCTAAAACTCATCACACAATATGGAAATGAAAGAAAGTTTTTGTGAAGGAACTTTGAGAAAAGCAGGCTGTAGGTAACAGAATATGCTTCAGAACAGGCCTGTAGGTGATTGTAGAAGATATATCTACCTTCTGTTTTGTGTACAGAACATATCTTCAGTGGCAAACCCTGACTATTAGACCCAGACCTTCAGTTCAGGCCACAAATGTCAAAACTCAACTGTGGAACCATGCTAATTTCTGTTGACTCCTATGGAATTCTAGTAGTATATTCACCTAAAGCTAATGGCAGTGTAAGTGAACATTTTCCTGGGCATTTTAGATTCCAAATGGGATTAAACACAGTATTTAAGACTTGTAAAAGAAATCTCATGTTAATCTGAACCTTGTAACTGTCATGACTCCATTTTCCAGAATCTTCTGGGAGACACTGAGTGATCATATGACTCTTACCAGCCACCCATGCTCTCAGTCACCTGAATACTAAACTGTAACACCTGTTGTACCTCCCTTTAGTTTAGTATTTAAACCCAGGCTTTAGACTAGATTTTGTATCTCTTTTTGGCGACTTACTGAGCATTATTCCTTGTTTAGGTATTCCGTGTTTGACCGTTCGATCGTTTTGCCTAGCCCTATGGACTTTCTGCCTGTGTTTGGTTTCCCAGGATTTATACCTATTGACTGTTTTTTGACTATGTCTTGCCCCCTTGAATGTGTTCACGTGTGATGTTTACCTTCTTTTGCCTTCCGGACTTGATCATTGCTATGGAACAGCCTGATCTCCTAGTGAAAACGTCCACATTGGTCATTTTCTATCATAGTTTAAAGCAACCTGTTGCTACGTTCAGAGGAAAGCGACCTCTAGAAGTGAAGAAAAGACTACAGACAACCCAACCCTTATTAGCGTCAACTAAATAATCTATTTTAAGGTACATGAAATTAATGTTCATTTTGACAAGAAAGAGTTGAAATGTGGATCTAAACACAGGATTTAGAGGGTTAAATTCAGTAAATTTTGCATTTTCTGCCGTTGGTGAATGACAGCGACAATATATTTGAGCTTCTGTAAATAAGTTTAACAGTTTCACAGACAGGGCTACCTCTGCTGTTATAAGCTGACTGAATACTGGGTAAGCCTACTGCACATTTTCACACGTAGTGATGTATGTAGAACATCTAGAAAGCCTATAAAAAGTTCCATTATTTGGAAATCACATTGATGATTACTTGATTCCTCTGTCTGGTGGGTAATCTGACATTTTGGTGGCCAACCAAAACTTCAGAAATCATTCTTCTCTGAAGGTCTAGATGACCCAAAATTTCATGACCTGAATTTTTGTGACCTGAGAGGACCTGAGAAGACCAATTTTATGTCCAGTGACCAACATCACAACACTGTCTTCCACTATGGCAATACAGGGCAGCGAAGAACCCATTCAGTAAAGCTGTTCAAAGCAGACTGCTCTGCATTAGAGAGGTGAAGTTTGTCTTGAAGGTGAAGAAGTGCCAGAAATCAAGACTAATGGGGAGACATTCTGCCTGGTTTCACTTTTGCATGAATTATGTTGTAATTCGTTGGAACAAAACACTGGGACCATCATGAATTTTGTGTAAAAAAGCTATAGTTACAGAATGACAGGACGTAGAAAACGCTCTCAGTCGTTGCTTTGTTTTGTTTATTTCCACTATAAACGTCTCCTCAAATTCTCCCTTCACTTAATCACATCTCGGACTCTGTCAGATCTGAAGACAGAACCTGCTTGCACTTATGTCCTCCTCTTCGACTCAAGCATCACAGTACTGTGCTCAGTTGGTGTGGCATGATGAGTTGTCTAGGGCTGGTTACTAGCATAATTTACACTGGGAGTGGGAGTGTAGTAGCTAACTACCTGACAGCATGTTATTAAGATGAAGTATATTTAGGATAATTAGGATAAACCAAAACTGATCACAATTCAGAGATGTTTACTTCCCAGACACACAGAGCCTGTTTTCCTAGACTGAAAAGGCAACAAGGAATAGCACAGCATATAGATGGGAAACCCTTGGGACCCCTCTAGGCCTTGAGATCAGTCCTAACAATTTCTAGGAATCTAAGATATAGCTAAGGAAGTTCTCCTTTTGGTTGGGCTTTCAGGGATTTTAGACTTAGAAGTGCAATCAACCCATTCCAATTTGACTTACAATAGGTGGAACCCATTTTCTGAAGAAAATGAAGAAAAATCATTATTCTAGACTTTGTGGATGTGCTAGATACTTTGAATCTCACTGATAAAAGCACTTGGCCGGCACTAAATGTTCCCACTTTCCATTTACTTGTCACTTAGCCACCCACTCCACCTCCCTCCCCGTAATGGACCACCAGTAAAAGTGCAAAAGAGGTAAGAGGTAAGTGTTCTATCACCTGTCTTTACTAATAGGAATGCATTTTAACAGGAGGATAAATACTGTTCCCTGGTAATGAGGCGGTTCTCCAGAAACTCCAAAATGTCATTGTCCTCTTCTGTTGTTCTATCTTCCTTGTTTTTTTCTCTGTGTTCTTCTTTTTTGTTCTTCATGTTTTCCTCTTGTTCCAATTTCTTGTTCTTCTTCTTCTTCTTACTTTTTCTTTTTTCTTGTTCCTATAATTATCTTGGTTCTTCCACTATTTCTGGATGTGCTAGATAAATAACTGACCGTGAACACAGCCCATAGCCCAACCAGGATTCAGTCATTCTTTGGAAAAGAATCACTTTTGGTTTTCTAAGGAGCTTGTCAGGGCGTAGATTCCTAGGACTGTACATTCCATTTTAGAAATGGGACTGTCCCTTTTTTTTCGGACAAGTGAAATCTGAATGTGATCCGCAAGCTAATGCCAGATGTAAACAGACACGTAGACCAGGAATGGAATAGCATAGATAGGAAATGCTTTATGTCCAGTCCATTCCAGGCCAGTCTGACCCAGTCTGACCCGGTCTGACCCAGCCTAGTCTGATCCGATCCAGTCTAATTGAATCCAGTCTTATTGAATCCAGTCTGGTTAGGGATATTTTGGGAGGACCTTATATACATTGGGAAGTGTGTGAGGGGAAAGGATGATGAAGAAGAGGAATTTAAGGAGGGGTATGTAGGGGATGAAAGTGAGGGTGGTTGATGGTCATCACACAACAAAGGGGGAAGGTGTCGACTCTCTGCAAAGGTGGGCGACTATCAGCACTTTCCAGAGGGTTACTTGTATTAACATATAGTTGGCAGTCAAACAGACAAAGAAGGAGAGTGACCAGTTCAGGTTGGCAGACGAAGAGTAATATCCATAGAGACAAAGGAGTAAGATGACCATTTGCCAGATGACCAGTTGAAACCATATGAAAGTAATGTTAGAAAGGGGCCTATTTACTCTTAACCATGACCACACTCCAGTCATCCCTTTAACTCAGATGTGTTCCCAGGGTGATCTGAGGAGACCTCTGACCTCTCACTCTCTCTTCTTCTTCTTCTTCTTCTTGTAAATGTTCTACTATCATGTTCCTCTATTTCTGAGAATGTAAAGTTACTCTGAGACACTTCACTGACTGTACAGTCAGCTCTGTGCCAGGATTCTTACTGAAGGAGTCACTGTAAAACTGCTACATAGAAGATAGCCTATATGCTAATATGTATGCTACAAGCAAAAATGATGTACACTTTTAAAAACGACAAGCAGTTTTACCAAATTCCAGGGCCAGAAAAAAGTTCTTACAGTTTTCCCTTCAGTTAAGGCACTTAGGGAAGGGTAGGTCGGGTTCTACAGGGCTGCTGGAAGAGAACGACACGTCTCATTATAATCAATGAGTTCATTTCACCATGATGGGATCACATTAAGCGCAGCAATTACTGCATATTCCACTTTTAAATGTCACTGAGCATTAGAAGCAGTGGACAATAGAGCCAGTAGACCCTTGCTTCCTCCTGTCTCGCCTACTCACTTTGTGGGGTTTTATTATCTGTAATACAGGCTTGTATGGAATTTTTTTTTTTAATTTATGGCATGGCAGTAGCGTAACATTTATGGCGCAGCCAGTGAAACATGACATTTGACACAGGTTTCCTTATAAAGCAGGATTCAGAATAAAGAGTTCCTTTACTGAACTCCAATGAATTTAATGTGTGTGTTTATGTGTGTGTAGTGTGTGTGTGTGTGTGGGGGGGGTTAAGTGTCTGTTCTACAGTTAAAGCGCTCTTCCATGCCATGCTTTGTATAGGCCTCCTGCATTATTCATTCCATCCTGCAGCAAGCTCTTTTAATGCGCCACCAGAAAAAAGTGCTCACCTTGTAACTCCACACCTTTTTCATAAACATTCATAAGCATACTTTCAGTAAACATCGCTCACGCACTCCCTCTCGCTCTCTCTCTTTCTGACACTTTCTCTTTTTTTCCGGTTCCATCCCTCACAACCCACTCTCGCTCGCATGCTTCCTGGCCTGTGCTTTACCCCCGTAAGAAGCCAGGCAGAATTGGCCTTTAATGGAAATCGATTTGGGGGAACAATAACAGACCACATCTGCAGATCACAATAAAGCGCTTATGCAAATGAAAAACGGGGCTCCTGTTCCACCTCTCTGTTTATAAAAGCACTTGACTGGCCCTTAATGCTCCCACTTTCAATTTACTTGTCATTCACCAACCCCCTCCACCCCCCTCTCCAGGCTGGACCACCAACGGAAGTGCAGAGATAAGTGTTCTATTACCTGACATTTATGATGGGAATGTGTTTTAACAGGAGGATAAATACTCTGCTGTAGCAACTTCCAATAAATCACTGTGCTTCTGTTTAGTTCCTCTTGACCCCTTTCTGCCTGTTTTTCTGTCTTCTTGTTCTTCCTTCTTGGTTTTCATCTTCACAATCTAGTGTCTTCTTGTTCTTCGATCTTCTTGTTTTTTTTTGTCTTACTATTCTTCTGTCTTCTGGTTCTTCTGTCTTCTTGTTCTTCTGTCTTCCTGTTTTTCTGTCTTCTTGGTTTTTTGTCTTACTATTCTTCTGTCTTCTTATTCTTCCGTCTTCCTGTTTTTCTGTTCTTCTGTCTTCTTGTTTTTCTGTCTTGGTTTTTTGTCTTACTATTCTTCTGTCTTCTTATTCTTCTGTCTTCTTGTTTCTCGTCTTTCCAATCTAGTGTCTTCTTGTTTATCTGTCTTCTGGTTCTTCTGTATTCTTGTTTTTCCGTCTTCTTGTTTTTTTGTCTTACTATTCTTCTGTCTTCTGGTTCTTCTGTCTTCTTGTTCTTCTGTCTTCCTGTTTTTCTGTTCTTCTGTCTTCTTGTTCTTCTGTCTTGTTTTTTTGTCTTACTATTCTTCTGTCTTCTTATTCTTCTGTCTTCTTTTTCATCTGTCTTCTGGTTCTTCGATCTTCTTGTTTTTGTCTTGTTTTTTGTCTTCGTTTTATTTTGTCTTCTTATTCTTAGTCTTCTTGTTGTTCTGGTTCCCGGTTTTTCTGTCTTCTTGTTCTTGTTTTTTCTTGTTGTATCTGCCTTCTTTTTGTTTTTGTTCTTCTTTCTTTGTTTTGTCTTGGTCCTCATGTTGTTCTACCTTTTGTTATTTTTTCATCATTGTTCTTCTTGTTGTTCTTCCGTCTTCTTGTTCTTCTTGCTATTTTTACTTTTGTTGTTTTTGTTGCCTTGAATAGTATCAAATTCCTATTTCATATGTATTATTTTTCTTGTTCTTGCTTTTTTAAGTTTTCAGAAGTCTTCTTCTTCTGCTTCTTCATCGTCTTCTTCTTCTTCTTCATCGTCTTCTTCTTCTTCTTATTATTATTATTATTATTATCCAAGTGATGTCAGTTGGACAGCCACAGGGTCCTTGGTAATATACTAAAAAGGTTTATTTGGAGCAGTACAATAGAAGAACCACTTTTGTTTTCCTGAAGAACCTGTCAGGGAATGGATTCCTAAGACTGTACCTCCCAGTCAAGTGTTTAGGGTTAGAATTGGGAACAGGATTCAGATTAGAACCTTCTGGGTTGAGGTGATGGTATAGATACAGTAAGTTAAATATTGCATAATTAATATTGCATTCAAAGTCAAGCATTTGCTCCTCTCATTCAGGCAAGTTGAAGCACTCTACAGGGCTGGCCTGAACAACCTCAGCATGCCTGTAAACTTTCTATATATTGATAAAAATGTGGGGCTGAATAGAAAGAGACTTATGAATGCTGGTAATTTGAAGGCAGCATGTTCAGGGTAAACTCAAAAACACAATTGGGTTGACTAATTGGGTTAAAAAAGATGCCCAGCCAAAGGGTTTTTAACAAAGGGGGGAGCTGATTGCCAAAACATCAGGGATAAATATTTTATTTTCCAGCTATTTGCTGTGTGCAGACGAAAATGTTGAATCATTTATAAACACATTCTAAAAACACCGGCTTTGGTAGGATTTTAAAGTTGCTAATTATTCTGTGCAGGTGACCCACGCTAGCCTGCCAAATGAACGTGGAGTTGCTTGTTAGGCTTTTGGGCTGTTGTATCTCTTTTGAAGTATATATAAAATAAAATAGTTGTGGACTGAGAAAGAATGAGGCAACAGACAGAAAACACAAAAATATCCCAGAATTCCTTTAAGCATTAAGAACATTAAGCATCCCCAGGGGTCATTTCTTTCCCCCTAGGATTTCTCCAGACCTTATTCCATTCAAGACCTTTGGCCAGTGTTAACCTTGACTGAACTGAGGCCTTTGAAAAAATTTCCACTTTTCCTCACATTGCCAAAACAAAACCACAGTTCTTAAGAGCTTTTTATGCAAGAAGGATGATTCTGGAGTTGACTCTTTCTACGCTACATTGTTAAAATCACATGATCTTCAAGACCTTTAATTTGAAACTGTGGAGGAACCTCTTAAGGTGCTTTAAGGAACCTTGAAAAGAGGTTCTCAGAAGACCCATGTCAGGGGTGAAAGCCTAAGAGCTAAAATTGATTTCAGTATGAAAAATTCAAGAAGTTCATTATAGGTGAATCCAAATAGAGAAGCCAAAGGATCCTCTAGGTAGGAGTTTATTGAAGAACCACAATGAGGAATCCTATAAGTTCTTGCAGTTCTTGCAAATGTTTGAAGAACCTAGGGGTTCTTCAAGGCACTACAGTCTTTTTTTGTTTTCAGTGAATATGGACAAAATTATGGGGACATATCTCTTTGTCATTGATTTTTTTATTCAGTGTTTTATCCAGGTGTTTTTTTTATTCAGTCCCATTGTCACAGGTGTATAAAATTAAGCCCCTAGCCACGCAGTGTGTTTTTACAGACATGGGTGGTTCTAAAGAGCTCACTGAATTCCACTGTGGTTCTGTAATAGGAGCTACCATTGCAACAAAGGAAATTTCTGGGAGTGGTATTTTTGAAAGCTTTACAGGAGAAGGAAAAAACATTCATAACATACAATGGAAGTCCATATATATATATATATGAACTTCCATTAAATGTCCAGCCAAGTGATTCTCTCATCATCCCATGAAAAAATGGCCAAAGTGATTTAAAAAGCCAGTATTTCAACTATGATACAGAAGCGTTTAGAGGTTTCATCCCTCAGAACTTCACAATGAATGGACCAATAGAAATGCTTTGAAAAAAAAAAAAATAACAATAATAAAAAAATATATATATATAAATGTATATATATATATATATATATATATATATATATATATATATATATAGGCATTTTTTATTTATTTATTTTTCTTTCCAAGGCATTTCTATTGGTCCATTCATTGTGAAGTTCTGAGAAATTGTTCTTTGCTTGCATTGTAGGATGAAACCTCTAAACGCTTCTGCATCATAGTTGAAATTCTGGCTTTTAACTGTTTTTATGGCCGTTGATCATTTTGGCCATTTTTTCATGGGATGATGAAAGCATCGTTTGGCTGGAAAACATTAAAGCAGTCTGACAACTTAGAGGTGACCTCATCAGAAATCAAGAGGGAGGTAACCAGATGGAGACGGAGAATGACAAACTCACAGACAGTTGCTGCAGAACGTATTCCCACAGCCAGAGTGTGGGATGAAAGGACACTGGGAAAGGAACAGGGGTAAAGGAAGGAAATGATTGAGAGATAGCATCAGTGTCTGGGAAAGATCCATCTGTCGGTGGGCAAAAGAGCAAAACATTGCCAGGCAGTGGGAGATAACGCTCACCTGGCTTTTAACACACAAACCCAGATCCAAAAAAAAGCCCATCTGTTTGGTGAGTTGGGGAACGTATTGGCAGCAGGGCTCTCAGAACATCTCAAAATCCTCTCCAACTGGGAAGAGTGCACCAAGCAATAGAGTTTGCGAGTTTGGAGAGAAAAAAGCCGAGCAGAGTGCCCTTGAGGTGGTGTTTTGCTATTAAGTGCATATGTTCAACTGCTGCTAAGAAAACCACTTTAGATGGACATGGCTGAGCGTATCTCAGTCTTGAGTTAGCCAGTAACTCTGCAGTGGGTGATGGAAGACCAATCCCTGCTCTGCTACCATTGTGCATTTAGATTAGGAGATGCACAGATGAGAAGAACAAGGATAGATGAGGAGGTTCGGTTTGACTGTGAAACAGAATAGAAAAGGGAATGAAGTAAAACTAGCTATCCCACAGTGGAGTGTTTAGCACTGAAAAGTCTTAGTCTGATGAGGTCTGGTCTAAGTGGCTCAGGTCAAACAGTAAAAGCCCACTCTGGGACAACTCCTGTTTAGTACTGATGAGTTCTGGTCTAAGTGGATCCGGTGAAACAGGTAAAGTCCACTTTGGGACAACTCCTGTTAAGTACTGATGAGGTCTGATGAGTTCTGGTCTAAGTGGATCCGGTGAAACAGGTAAAGCCCACTTTGGGACAACTCCTGTTAAGTACTGATGAGGTCTGATGAGGTCTGGTCTAAGTGGATCCGACGAAACAGGTAAAGTCCACTCTGGGACAACTCCTGTTTAGTACTGAAGAGGTCTGGTCTAAGTGGATCTGATGAAACAGGTAAAGCCCACTTTGGGACAACTTCTGTTTAGTACTGATGAGGTCTGATGAGGTCTGGTCTAAGTGAATCAGATCAAACAGGTAAAGCCCACTTTGGGACAACTCCTGTCCAGTTCAGCCTAAGAGAATCAGATCTCAGAGTTAAAGCCCACTCTGGAATGAGTCCTGTTTAGTACTGAAGAGGTCTGGTCTAAGTAGATCAGATCAAACAGTAAAAGTCCACTCTGGAATGAGTCCTGTTTATCACTATAGTGTTCTTGTCTGACTGGATCAGAACAAGGAGTTAAAGCCCACTCTGAGTCGACTCCTGTTTATTATTGATGAAGACTGGTCTAAGTTTGTCAGATCAAGGGTTTAAAACCTACTCTGGAATGAGTTCTGCTCAGGACCAGTGTGTCCTGGTCTGAGTGGATCAGATTGAGGAGTTAAAGCCCACTCTGGTTAACTGTTGTTCAGGACCAACATAGATCAGATCAAAAATGTAAAGCTTGATCTAGAATGACTTCCATTTAGCACTGCTGAGTTCTGGTCTAAGTGGATCAGATCAAGTGGTTAAAACCTAATCTAGGGCAATTCCTGTATGGGCCATTTTGTTCTGGCCCTGTGTATCACATAAATGAGCATTGCCACTTAAACAGCAGTTAAAGCCATAATTTTGCATCTGCCATATAGGGACATAATATCTGCTACGAGATTACAAGGACCTAGACTGGGGCGTTTGTCCTCAGATCTGGATGGAGAACACAGCTCCTAACCCCCCTCAGGACTTGCAGCTTTCAATCCTCCACATAGATGAAAGGTACACAGACGACTTTGGCTAACAGCAAGTATTTCACTGCCCTAAACTGTGTCTTAGGGCACAGGACTGAGCTTTGAACTGCTTTGAACTTCTTGGTTTTGGTGTTTCTTTTCAGATAAGACTCTGGCAGTCAGTCAGATCAAATCATGCCAATCTTTTCTAGGAGGCTAACACTTTCGAAAGGTCTCTTCTTTTGGAATTCCAAATGAGAAATTCACATGCAAACCATTTGTGAACAAGTGCGGTCCCGAAGTGTAATGACTTTAGTATAACTCGCAGTCTTCTGCATGTGTAATGAGTGTGGTTTTGCTTGGCATTGGCAGGCTAATTAGCACAGCGTTTTGACTCTTTGTAACAGGCTCTCTGCCCACTGAACTCTGGCTAACAAGGTTTGGCTTCCTTTGACATGGGTTTCGAAGCAATGTGCATTTCATGTCTTTGTGAAGTGCAGAAAGAGGAGAAGAAGAACCCAAGGAAAGGTAGAGAGAGAAACTTTTCAGCATAGATTAGCATAATGATGTTAGAGGTTATTTGAAAATAAAAGTGTAAAACTGGCTTTTCTAAAATATTATCAGGCATTTGTTTTGAGAGGATAGTGCTTTTTAAAAAAACAGAACTAAAAAGCAGCTTGTTTGGTTACTGTCAGTAAATGACTATTGGCTTGTTTATATTGGTGCTGAATGTAGCACCCAGGGTGCTGATTTACAAAGCCAGCAGAGCAGTATTATGCCTTATTGTAATTGACTTATTGATGACTGTGAGAAAGAGAGAGGGAGATAGATAGGAAGGGAGGAGGGACATCGTTGCTAGTCTTTAGAAAATCTTTCATTTATTGATCTGCAGGTTGTGGTGATCATACACAATCATACACACATTCAAAAGTCTGGAATCCCTTGTTGTATCAATATCTGTTGTTTATTCAGCAGCAACTTTTATAGTTTTAGTCAACATTTGAAGGTATAAGGAAAGAAAAAAGGTCTGTATGATCTAAATGCTGATTGTTGGTGTCAGAAGGGCTGGTTTGAGTATTTCTAGAACTGCTGATCTTCAGCAGAACAGTCTCTAGAATTTACTCAGAATGGTGTAATAAAGAAAAGCATCCAGTGGGCGGCAGTTCTGCAGACGGAAAGTCCACCGTACACTGGTAAAAGGTCAAGATCCCTGAGGAACTTCTGAAGGTTCTTCAGGCCCCATGCACACATATCTGGATGTGTGTGGACGGGGCCTGAAGAACCTTGAGGAACAAGATCCTTGAGGAACTTCTGAAGGTTCTTCAGGCCCTGTCCACACATTTCCGGAAATTTTCAGTAGGTATTTTTCAAAAACACACTACTCCCTATGTAGTGTACTATGCAAGTCACAAAACGATGAATTCTAAATCTAATAGGGAATTATATATTTGTAATAGAGCAGTATTTACATGTATTTCCTATGTGGAAATCTGAAATCTAGTGCTGTCTGTGTTTTTAAAGTGCCTTAAGGAACCTTCAAGAAAAGATGAGAACAACACATTCTTAATGATAGAAGCCTTTGCAAAGTAGAGGAATTCAAGAAGTTCCTTATAGATAAATCTAAATACAGTAGCCTAAAGATCTTCTAGGAACCAGATTTCACACTCTTCTGATCTTTAAAGAATGTTTGGAGGTTCTTCAATTTGGAACTGTGGAGCAAGGTGCTTTAAGGTTCCCCCACAGTTCCATATTGAAGAACTTTTAGTTTGTCCTCAAGGACTGAGTCCTTTTAACAGCGTGAGGAATCTCAAAGGTTCTTACAGGCACATCTATGAGCATATGGAAACAGCAAAGGGGAGTTCTTGGAGGAACCTAGAGTTCTATCAAGGAACTATATTCATTTTTTACAGTGTGAGAGTAGTCAACAGGCATGTGAATAGCCAGGCAGGTCACAGCTGACAGAAAGGCTACAGAAATTTAAAGATCTTCTGTACAACTGTGGAAGTTCTTGTCAGGTTCTACTTTTGTCAGCCAAGAACAGAAAGCTGAGGCTGCAGTGAGCACAGGCTCATCAAAGCTGGACAATGGAAGACTGGAGAAATGTAGCCTGGTCTGATAAATCTGGATTTCTGCTGAGGCTCACAGATGGTGGGTTCGGACCATCTGTTTAAATCCTAAAGTTAACAGATTGAAACAGTGAGTCCAAGCGTTTGAATGGTACCGTAGTGTAACAGAAGAGGCTGCAAGGGTTGCTTAAGCAACACCGTAGAGGAACCTGTGTGAAAATGAGACTTGTGAGGCTTAAGAAAACTTCACATACAGTATAAATAACTCTATGCTGTTTAAGTCTTATAAGGCCAGACTCTCCAACTCAGTGTGTTTACTTACTCTCTCTGTCTCCACTGATACTCTGGGGGCTTTTGCAGCCACTGTTAAGATGATGTTCTAAAGCTTGAAGGATGGCACTCTGAATATTCATGCTGGTTATCTGGACTAGGGGGCTGGCAGCTTCCTCCAGGGCTTTTTTTGATTTATGTGCTTATGTGCATATGTATATGTTTGTGTGTGTGTGTGTGTGTGTGTTTGTATGTGAGCGTGCTGACTCATGGCCTGTGACTGAACAGACCTGCCTACTTAGCATTTAAAGAGGAGTGTGTGACTTTGCAGAATTCTTACACTACATTTCTGTTCAGTCACAGCCCATGAGTCAGCCTTGGCTTGCTGAGAAAATCAGGTGCCATGCAGGTCCTGTTCTCAGATCAGTGTAGGCACACAGTATAGAGCAATTTTAGAAATGAGGTCAGTGTGACCGTATAGTCGATGAAGTTGATGAACGATATCTCGCCCATGGGGTCATTTGTCAGTTTATTCTTGCAAATATGATTCAACTAAAGCGTTTCAAACATATTGAATAATAAGACTTTATTGTGACAGAATAAAGGAGAGGGGTAAAGGAGATTTATGATTCAGTGTCTATGTTATAGTCGAGGGATCAGATTAATGAGAATGTGACTTCCTGGGAAGTTTTATTGTAACACGAAAACAAGTGAGAATAAAACTAGGTTGATGAGATACCTGAACTGATCTTAAGCCCTGTGTAGCATGCACTTGTTGCCTTTTGTCATGCCCCTGTGGCCACCAGGGGGCGCTAGAGGACCGAAGGACTCCTACAAACTAATACAAATAGACATCAGTCTCTACAAAGTTCAATAAGTTGGGAAAGGAAGCTTGGATGTGAGTGACCATTCAGGGAGGGAAGCTGGAGGTCTGAGATGTGCGAGCAGAGGCAGCCCAGAGGCTCAGTTGTCTGATGTTAGGCTATAGCTAACTTGACTGTTGACTCCCTGGCCAGCATTTTTATGGCGACGATGCAAGTGTTAAGTCAAAGCGATCGCATGAAAAATTAACCAATCATGCCATACATAGACCACACCGAAATCAGCTTAACCCATAGATCAGTGGCCTTGACCACTGTCCACAGTTGACTGATCATACATACATACCAACTCACAAAGCAAGAGCACCTGGGTCTGGAAAAAGCTATAGTTCACACATTGAAAACTATAGCTACACGCTGACCATACTGAAAACGGATTAGTGCTATGGTCTATTGTCATTTGTTGAGTCCTTAAGAATCTATAGAGTTAATTGGAATTGTTACATTGACCATCAATGTGTCCTCTTGTAGGGATGCAGTCATATGTTATGAGCCATTTCTATCCATCATCAGTTGAGCCCAAAAAGGCCATTCAGTCATTCCCTTGACTGTTGACTCCCTGGCCAGCATTTTTATGGCGACGCCAGAGCAGGTGGGCCCATCAGCATGTGCCTTCATTGTGTGCTTTGGGCACTCAATCCTCCTCACTTTTCAGTTCTGTTGGCGGTCCCCAATATAAGGGCTGAAAGGACTGCCTTGGCGTTCAGCACCTTGGACAGCGCTGTGAGGTTGGAAGGGCTTGTATCTGTTGCTGTTGTCCCCATTTAGGTTCCATCCATCCCTGCAGGCCAGACATTAACTCAGACTGGATCAAACTACAAAGCCCAGCATGCCTCAGGGCAACATGTGATACCCGCATCAACCAACCATTCCATCTCATGCTTATCGTCTCCTGAGTATTAACTGTTTTCTGTTTTCTCCTGTGTCTAGTTTCCAGTTTATTATATAGCCTATTTGTGTGATTGAGTATTTACTTTGCTACTCTGTGTTTTATCTAACTTTGTGTATTGACTTCATTTTTTACTTGTCTTTTGGCTCTATCTTTGTTATTATCTCCAGACCCCTTTTCCTGGGTCTGTTTCTGATCTTGGTTTTGTGATTTCGACTAATGTTCTGGTTGACTGTTTACTCAGTTATGACCCTTGCCTGTCTTTTGACTGCATTCTGGGATCATGTTTTTGTATTAGAGCCTCCAAGTTTCATGGTATTAACATGTGTCTCGGTGTAATATTTAACAATTTGACTTGCACTTGAAACCTGAACTACAAAATGTGTTTGCACTTATAAATACGTTTGTGCATTTTCATATTGCCTCCTGTTTCTGGCGGTGTCCTACCCCAAGGCTTCTGAGTGGACTTTTGTTAGACGCTCAGGAAAATATATAGACATAGCATGCTGGTCTTCAAGTATTAGGCCTGTAGTCGTATGATTAAGTCACCTGCAGCTCAAACCCATGTGGAGTTGGTACTCAGAGTGCACAGGGTTTGCTTGAGGCTCATAAAGTCCATATAGGGCTATATAGTTTGTTTGGGGGAGGGGCTTATTATCACTTTCACACTGATGAATTCCTTATGAACCGTAAACTAAATCACCACTTTCTGGAGTCATGGCATTTCACTGTGCAGGAATAGCTGCAAACCAGTAGAAGGTAGGAGAAGGTTTTTAGACTTGCAAGTGTTAGGTCAAAACTATCACATGAAAAATCAACCAATTACGCAACCCCATACTTAGACCATACTGGAATCCGCTTGAACCATAGATCGGTGGCCTGGACCACAGTCCACAGTTGACTAAACATACGTACATACCAACTCAAAAAGCAAGAGCACCTGGGTCTGAAAAAAGCTCTAGTTCACACAATGAAAACTTTAGCTACATGCTGACCATACTGAAAACAGATTCGTGCTATGGTCTTTTGTCATTTGTCCTTAAGAAGAATCTATAAAGTTCATTGGAAACCAGAGCTATCAATGTGTCCTCTTGTAGGGATGCAGTCATATGTTATGAGCCATTTCCATCCATCAGTTGAGTCCAAAAAGTCCATTCAGTCATTCCCTTGAGTCTACATCTCCATAGAATTGCTCCTCTGAGTCCACAGGGTCCATAGAGTTGATCCATAGAGTCTACCAAGTCAGAATTAATACATTCATTCAGAGGGACCACTTCCATCCCCACTGATATTAAACAAGTCCAGAGTCCAGTACTTTAAGCACCATTTTGTTTCCCAACATTTCTGCTTTGTAGTTCAGTCTGATCTGTCTACCTGGCCTGATTGGCTTCGACAGTGGACGCGGAGCTAATGAGTGCTGGGAGCCACTGGAGGAAGCTGCACTGTAGGCCTGATTATTCCAATCAATCAGTCGGTACAAGTGGACAGTAAAGGCTTTGACCCACATCTCCACAAGGATCTGCTTGAGCTAACTGATGAACAGCTCCCTTCGCTCTTCTACTTTGTCTACCTATCTATCACTCCTTTCTTCTCTGGGATGTGGCTGGAGGGCTGAAGGGTTGATGCGCTCAGGGTCACAAGGGTCATTGTGATGTATTAATGCAAGACCTCCAAACTCCAAATCTCCATTCTCATTTGCATCTGTGTGTGTGTCAGCTGTGATGGTCGCATCAGATTATTCAGTCAATTATTTCTATCACATGGGTCTACTCTGTGCTATTTGGCATCATCCCCTTATAATAGATCCAGAGGCCTAGTTAGGACCACCACATATTGTACCAGTTGATGCCCTGAATTGTTCCATGTATTCATGCATCTTTTTTAGGTCGAGTGCGTCTTTCAAAGATCTAATACAGCGAAATGCATTCTGAACGATATCCTTTATAACAGTGTTATTAATGGAGCTTTAATGTAGCTTTTACTGTGCTTTTGTTTAAGGCTTAACCTGGTTACTTACTTCATTAAATAACATGATATTTTGCAAATATAGATTTGCTATATTTCAGCTCCAAAGTGTGCAGCATAGCACACCAACCCTGGGGCTCTATCTTACACCCTGCGTTGCAATGCTCATTGCTATCTTACAAATACATAATTTGCACGTCTTCTACCTGAGTTGTTTAAATAGCAAAATAGGTGCTTGAGATGTATCTACGTTGATGGCCGTGGTGGTCTCGAAATGAGGTGTGTTCAGGCGTATTGCTATTTCTGGCATATTGCTTTCTTGGCAACTGAAAACACAGGTGCGCCACTGACTGAAAACAACCTAGGCAGACGTCAGTAGTCAACAGACGTTCATAGCTATCATGGTGGTGAATTGTCAACACAGGCACATGCCCATCGCGCGTACACCCCCACTTTGTGCTGCAACATGCTGATTGGTTTATTGTATGTCACTCCCAAAACACACCCAAGAATAATTAGGAGACTTAGTACTTGCCTTTTGCACGTTCCAAGCAAAGACACACTGACATGGCCTAATTTAAGCTGCATGGGCAGCGGTTTGATGGCTCGCCTGAGATTCACAACGACTGAATAGGGAAGTAAACCTTTGTTGTGATTGTTGAGTTTGTAATTCACTTCGGCCTTTCTGAGTTGGGTGGAAGCTTTGACATTGCTTGCCTGATGGTCCTCTGGTTGGCAGCCGCTACAATTGGATGCTTGGATACAGCAGATTCCTCTCTCAAGGATAATTTACTGACACAGTGACCCTATGAGTGCCATCTAGCATCTCGGGTGCTCCAAACAAGAGCCACACCGGTGCAGATAAAGCTGAGCTGTTAAAGACTAGCATAGGAACAGCAGATCACTAAGAACAATTTAGTTTAAGTTAAACAACATTGTCTAAAATAATGTTGGCCATATCTGCCTGATGGTTTGGAGATGTTCTGACCCAGTCGTCTAGCCATCACAATTTTGCCCTTGTCAATGTGGCTCAGATCCTTAACCTTGCCTGTTTTTCCTGCTGTTAACACTATCCTCACCTTCAAAAACAGACTGTTCACTTACTGCAACTATATATGAAGATAATCTACAGAAATGTATTTCACTTAACCTATCAGTGATGCTAATGTTATTGGTGATCAGTGTAAATTTAACACATTTATGCTTCACTCTCTTGGTGCCACATTTGAAAAACACATGCACTCATATTGGAGCATCAAGTCGAGCTCAGTCAAGATGTTACACTGAAAGGAAGACAGCAAGTGCATTCTCCCTACACTCCCTGGTCCACATCCTTCCATCTACAGGCTATTGCCAGGCCAGGTTCAACGACAAACCACATCCTCTGTGAACTCACTGAACTTGAAATGAAAGAGTAAGTGAGACAGAACAAGAACGCGCGAGTTTGAATTAGAGAGAGAGACCGAAGGCAGAAGGAGGATATGGTGGTGTGTTTCTTCTTATGCTCCATTACTCTCTAATAGGATGGATTTGTCTCTGGTCGGGCCGCGGTGTGAAGTCTAGGGTTGATAAACGAATGAGAGTGCACCCAGTCTTAGCTCCCTATCTGTCTGCTAAAGTCCATCTGAAACCAGAGCCGCAGAGGTCAGTCCGATGGACAGTCTGTATCTGATGGACCGTTCCTTGGAAGGGGGACCCAGGGATGAGCTAGATTTGCTGAGCTCTGTGCAATCCATTTGAAGCTCTTTGCAAAATCTGTCTCAGACTGACTTGTTACCAGAAGTAGTTATTAAGGATAAAGGCCCTTTAGACCTAAACTTAAACCCCCTACTAATCAGGCTTTCTGCCTGTGGTTACATCCTGTAAAGCCCACCCACACTTCACCAAATACAGAACTCTCTCTTAAAGCCTCTCTCTTGTGTCTGCAGGTGTTTACGCGGTACGGGAAGTGTTATATGTTCAACGCTGCTGAAGAGGGGAAGACTCTGCGAACCACAATGAAGGGAGGAACTGGCAACGGCCTAGAGATCATGTTGGACATTCAGCAGGACGAGTACCTGCCCGTGTGGGGAGAGACAGGTAGATACAAACACACACTACACAAGTACACAGCAACCAAACACAGTAGGAGGAAATGTACACCAATGGCCCAAAGCATTATGACCACCTGTCCATTATGCTGGTGCTCCTACAGATGCCACCTAAACAGCTTGCTCTACAAACGTATTGGAGATGTCCTGTGGTATCTGGCACAAAGACATTACAGCAGATCCTCCAAGTGTGTTTTCACACATGGACCATATCAGAGTCTGCCGTGGACGAACTTAGATCCCTCTAAAAGGCTCAAAAAATGAACCAAACTGAGACCACCTCCAGAGCAAGTCTCAGTTCGGTTTATTGGTGGTTCGTTTTGTAGTCTACTTGATTAGTGCCTTGGAACTCATATCCTTCTAAAAGGCTCCAAAGAGTAACCGAACTGAGACCACCTCCAGAGAAGGTCTCAGTTTGGTTCATTGGTGGTTCATTTTGTAGTCTGCTTGATTTGTCTTGAAATTGAAATCCCTCTAAAAGGCCCCAAAAATGTACCGAACTGCGACCACCTCCAGAGAAGGTCTCAGTTTGGTTCATTGGTGGTTCATTTTGTAGTCCACTTGATGTGTGCATTGCGAAAACCAAGCAGTCCGGGCCACTTTGCATTAGTTTCACCCATAGAACCTTAAGGCTTGTCGTAACCAGCTATAATTCTCACACAATAAAAAGAACTTCTGCTCATGGAATTGTGAGGTCTCAGGAAGAGACTGCGGCACTTTTGGATATCGGCAATGTTGGCTCTCTGCAACACACAAACAGAAAGAAGTTTCATTTTTTAAGAAAATGAGACTAAGTTATGGTTTCTTTTGCATGTGTAAACATGTCAGATGAACTTAGATCCCTCTGAAAGACTCCAAAAACTAACCGAACTTAGACCTCTTCCAGAGAAGGTCTCAGTTTGGTTCAATGGTGGTTCGTTTCATAGTCCTCTTGATGTGTGCATTGCGAAAACCAAGCAGTCCAGGGCCACTTTTTGTTAGTTTCACCCATAGAATCTCAAGGCTTGTCATAACCAGCTACAATTCTGTAGAAAGAATAAAAAGAACTTAAGAAAAACGTCTGCCTTATGTAATTGTGAGGTCTCCGGAAGAGACTGCAGCACTTTTGGAGATCTGGTAAGAAGACCACATTGAATGTCGGCTCTCTGCAACACACAAAAATGAAGACTTTTTATTTTTCAAGAATATGAGTCATAAGTACATGAATACACATGACAAAATCAGAGCAAGTGGTAAGTCCACTGAAATTAAAGCCACACAGCCTTTGAGGAACTAGAACAGTGGTCCTTGAGGGGAGAAGTGTTGATCTAATGAGCAATAAAAAACAAGGTAACAAGGTAAGGTCTGAGTTCTTAATGAGTTGCGGTGTGAACAAAAAGTGGTCTGAGATCTCACTAGCACTAAACAGGACCAGACAAAGATCTCCTCCATCAATTTCATTTCAATCGTGAACACAAAAAGCACAGAGGTCATTTGCAACTGGAACTATGTGTGAAAACACCCAAAGTCAGGGGTGGGCAAGTCCGGTCCTGGAGGGCTGGATTCCTGCACAGTTTTGTGCTTTTCCTGCTCAAACAGACCTGATTTAACTCACCTGTTAGTTACCTGCTTCAGTAGATCTGTTAGAGCAGGGAAATCAGCAAACTGTGCTGGACTCCGGCCCCCATTACCCACTCCTACTTTCTGAAAGTTCTGAAAGTTGTGAGCTATGGCCGCCTCAGATTAGAGCTGTGTATCCAACCATCCAACCAAACGAAAACAGGACTCGACTTTTGACGATTCCCTGTATATCTGGATGCCTTTACTTTCACTTTCGCTTTTATTGTCTAGCCTCCATTTTCGAATGAGGATGAAAGTTATTGTTATATTTGATTCTGTGTTTGTTTACCAAATATATAAATATATATATTATTCAACAGTACTTAAACTTCTTTATGGATAATCTGTAGGTCTGTTTCTGAGATATTCTGAAGTTTTCTTGCAAAGCATGTCAATTTTGGCACCCAAAAAATGTTTCATTAATATGCATGCACAACTATGCATTAATTTTGTTTTTAATAAGCTTTTATTGCCAGGGGCGCCACATTGGGGGCAGCGTTTCTAAGATTCTAAGGGCCTGTGACTGACAGGGGTCCAAAAATTTATTTATTGAGTATTTTGGCAGAATTGGTAGAGTGTTTTTAATCATTTAAAGATCCAGTCTAATCACACCCACTCTCAGACTGGTATGCGTATAGGCTACCTAATCCTTATAACTTCAGGCCTCTTCGTTCCGCACAGGCTGGCCACAGTGTAAAGCATTCCCGCTGTTAGCGTTGTCCTTCACACTCCCACAGGCTCCTTATTAAAGCAGTCAGTAGCTCTGTCAAATGTTTTCAGTGTGACGCCTTTCTTCTGGGACCGTTAAAGAGAGTAAAGAGTACCTCATTACTTCGCTAAGATCACTTTACTGCTCCAGCAGTTTTCCTCGGGGATCACCTTGTCCCTTTGATATGGACCAGCATGGCTAGACCCCAGTGTGGAGATGTTGCAGGACGGCCAATTTGAAGAAACTACTTTAGACTTTAGAATTCAGTGAAATTCTTACAGAAATACTTTTCAAAGTAATGAACAACTACAAGAATAGGTTGATGTTGCTAAACTATTTGGACAAAAGTATTGGGACATCTGCTAATTTATTGTTTATTCCAAAATCCAAGAGTTTATCCTGCTTTTGTTTGAGTCTCTACTGTGCAGGGAAAGTTTTCCACAAGATTTTGAAAAACATTGCTGTGAGGATCTGATTATGTTCAACAACAGCGTTAGTGACATCAGGATGTTGGATGATCATGATCACACCAATTCACCCCTGTCTTCCAGCTTGGTTCTGCTGGATTTTCTTTTGAGGGAGGAGACAACAACAGGGTTTGAGGTTAATGGTTTGTCAGTTCCATGCTGAACTCCCCACCTCATCCCAAAAAAACAAATACTGTATGGAGAACCATTTTTCCAGAAAACACAAATCCACTGCTCCACAGCTCAATGCTGGGGGGCTTCATATGCCTCTAGCCCATGGCTGGCATTAGGCATGGTGCCAATAGGTTCATGGTGATCTGATCTACTCTGCAGAGAGTCCTATTGTATTGGCAGTACTTCTCTACAGGGACTGAACATTCTTCTGTATGTACATTGGCACATCTGGGTCAGCAATGGGTGCAACATAGCTGAATGCATTCAATGCATTGGGTGTCCCCAAACATTTGGACATGTATTGTATAACAATGGACAAAATTATTCTAGATAGATAAAAACAGCATTATCAGCTGTAGATGGCAGTTTGCTATCAGTAAACTAGGTTAGACAACAATGTCAGTAAGTTAAGTAATCTCTCTGTGCATTCTGGCTAACATTTCTGGTTTAGTCATACAGTTAGCATGATGCTAATAAGTGTGCATAATTTTCCATTACTTGACTTTTTGCCAAGCTGCTGCTTTAACACTGTAGGAATTAAAATACTAAGCTGTGTGTGGTTTAACAGCAAGGCTAAAGCTGAGAGTGAATCCAGGCTTTATCGGAGTTTTAGCTGCTCGCAGCACTGCCGACAAATCCTGAAGATTAAGCCACCTCAGACTAGCGGCAGCCAGAGAGAAGCTGCACAGGCAGCCAGTTGGGCCTCAAATAACCCTGGGACTGTTTTTAGTGCAGGAACACAAGTAAATAAGCAGTACTTCCTTATTTCATCTCCACTTCTCTTCACTTCTCTTCTAATTTATTTTTCTCCTCTCTTCTCTTCTCTTCTCTTCTCTTCTCTTCTCTTCTCTTCTCATTTCTTCTCTTCTCTTCTCTTCTCCTTTATTTTCTTCTCTTCTCCTCTATTCTCCTCTCTTCTCTTCTCCTTTATTCTTTTCTCTTTTCTTCTCTTCTCTTCTCTTCTCTTCTTTTCTTTTCTCTTCTCCTCTATTCTCCTCTATTTTCTTCTCTTCTCCTCTCTTCTCCTCTTCTCTCTTCTCCTCTCGTCTCTTCTTCTCTCTTCTCCTCTCTTCTCTTCTTCTCTCTTCTCCTCTCGTCTCTTCTTCTCTCTTCTCCTCTCTTCTCTTCTCCTTTATTCTCTTCTCTTCTCCTCTATTCTCCTCTCGTCTCTTCTTCTCTCTCCTCCTCTCTTCTCTTCTCCTTTATTCTCCTTTATTCTCTTCTCTTCTCCTCTATTCTCCTCTCTTCTCTTCTCCTCTCTTCTCTTCTCTTCTCCTCTATTCTCTTCTCTTCTCCTCTATTCTCCTCTATTCTCTTCTCTTCTTCTCTCTTCTCCTCTCTACTCTTCTCTTCTCCTCTCTTCTCTTCTCTTCTCCTTTATTCTCCTTTATTCTATTCTCTTCTCCTCTATTCTATTCTCTTCTCCTCTATTCTCTTCTCTTCTCCTCTCTTTTCCTCTATTCTCTTCTCCTCTCTTCTCTTCTTCTCTCTTCTCCTCTCGTCTCTTCTTCTCTCTTCTCCTCTCTTCTCTTCTCCTTTATTCTCCTTTATTCTCTTCTCCTCTATTCTCCTATCTTCTCTTCTCTTCTCCTCTATTCTCTTCTCTTCTCTTCTCCTCTATTCTCCTCTATTCTCTTCTTTTCTCTTCTCTTCTCTTCTCCTCTCTTCTCTTCTCCTCTCTTCTCTACTCTTCTCCTCTCTTCTCTACTCTTCTCCTCTATTCTCCTCTATTCTCCTCTATTCTCTTCTTTTCTCTTCTCTTCTCTTCTCTTCTCTTCTCTTCTCCTCTCTTCTCTTCTCCTCTCTTCTCTACTCTTCTCCTCTCTTCTCTTCTCTACTCTTCTCTTCTCCTCTCTTCTCTTCTCTTCTCTTCTCTTCTCTTCTCTTCTCTACTCTTCTCTTCTCCTCTCTTCTCTTCTCTTCTTTTCTCTCCTCTCTCTTCTCTTCTCTTCTCTTCTCTTTTCTTCTCCTCTATTCTTTTCTGTTCTGCCTGCTGTGTCTTTGTGTCTTCTCTTCTCTTGAAATTTCATCGTCTCTACTCCACATTTCTCCTTTCTTCTCTTCTCTTTTTGGTCTTCTATTCTCATTTTTCTTATCCATTTTCTCTTTTTCTGCTCTTCTCTTCTCATTTCTCTTTCTCTTATTTTCTCTTCTATTTGCTTGTCCTCATTTCTCTTTTTTCTTTTTTCTCTTTTTTTCTCATTGTTCTTGTCTCTAGTCTTCTCTCTTCTTTTCTCTTCTCCTCTCTACTCTTCTCTTCTCCTCTCTTCTCTTCTCCTTTATTCTCCTTTATTCTCCCTTATTCTATTCTCTTCTCCTCTATTCTATTCTCCTCTCCTCTATTCTCTTCTCTTCTCCTCTCTTTTCCTCTATTCTCTTCTCCTCTCTTCTCTTCTTCTCTCTTCTCCTCTCATCTCTTCTTCTCTCTTCTCCTCTCTTCTCTTCTCCTTTATTCTCCTTTATTCTCTTCTCCTCTCTTCTCCTCTCTTCTCTTCTCTTCTCTTCTCTTCTCTTCTCCTCTCCTCTATTCTCTTCTCTTCTCTTCTCCTTTATTCTCCTCTATTCTCCTCTATTTCTCTTCTCTTCTCCTCTCTTCTCCTCTTCTCTCTTCTCTTCTCCTCTCTTCTCTACTCTTCTCCTCTCTTCTCTTCTCTACTCTACTCTTCTCTTCTCCTCTATTCTCCTCTCTTCTCTTCTCTACTCTACTCTTCTCTTCTCCTCTATTCTCCTCTATTCTCTTCTTTTCTCTTCTCTTCTCTTCTCTTCTCCTCTCTTCTCTACTCTTCTCCTCTCTTCTCTTCTCTTCTCTACTCTTCTCCTCTCTTCTCTTCTCTACTCTTCTCTTCTCCTCTATTCTCCTCTATTCTCTTCTTTTCTCCTCTCTTCTCTTCTCTTCTCTTCTTTTCTCTCCTCTCTCTTCTCTCATTTCTCATTTCTCTTTCTCTTATTTTCTCTTCTATTTGCTTGTCCTCATTTCTCTTTTTTCTTTTTTCTCTTTTTTTCTCATTGTTCTTGTCTCTAGTCTTCTCTCCTCTTCTCTTTTCTCCTCTTTTCTCATCCATTCTCTTATGTTCTGTTTTCTTATTTTCACTTCTCCTATATTCTTTTCTTTTCTTATACCTTATACCTTCCTTCACCTTTTCTCTTTCTTTCATTTCTTTTCTCGTTTTCTTTTCTCTTCTCTTCTGCTTTCTTTGTTTCTCCTTCTTTTTTAAGCCACATCCTGAGAGAATGACTGTATTAAATGGGTGTTAGATCAGCTCTTATCTTGCCTTTTGCTGCTGGTCCAGGATAGTTTCTATAGACCAGATCCTGACAAAGCTATGTGGGATTGATCTCCAATCAAGATTTGGACTTTCTTTTTCACCTCCTACTTCTAAATTAATTAGTGCTGGTCCAGGACCAGTTTCCATTGCCTGTGTCCTGACATGCAAAACAGCATATCGGTGACGATCATGGAGCAGTATTAGATTATTAGAGTTGTTCTATTCTGAAAGGTACGGGGAGTGTAGCTCAGCCTATTATCTACACAAAGCACCTGGTCATCCTCCACCACCCCTCGCTTCCCACCATATCTCTGCCTAAAACAGATTCTTATTTTTGAGGAGATAGAGAGTAAGAGAGAGAGAGAGTAAGAGAGAGATGGGAGAGAGAGAGAGAGAGAGAGAGAGAGAGAGAGAGAGAGAGAGAGAGAGCAGAGTGCAGTACAAGCTGAGAAAATAGCAAATTGGAACGTGAGTGGCAAAGAGCAAGTGTGTGCATGCATATGCATCATTTTCAGTGCGTTATTCCAAAAGCTTTGACGGACGGCTGAGCAGGGGTCAGTCATTTTAGTGGAGAGGATGAAGAGCTTGTGAGGAATGTATTCCATTTTTCTGATATATAACTTTTTTTGCTAAATGTTCAGGAGGAGGTTTTGCATATTATTCAGCCAGCTATTCTGGGGCTGTTATGAAAGATGATTGATGAAGCAGCAGTTGGTTTGGAAAGATGAATGTAAAGCATCACATGTGTGTTAATATGTGCAGGGAACAGAGGAGCAGCGGGAACACAGCGCTTACTGTCATTATCCATCATCTTATCTCTGGAAAATAAAACACAGGATATTTACTCCTCTTCTCTTCTCTTCTCTTCTCTTCTCTTCTCTTCTCTTCTCTTCTACTCTCCTGTCTTCTCTTCTCCTTCTCTTCTCTTCTCATTCTCTTCTCTTTTCCTCTCTTCTCCTTCTCTTCTCTTCTCATTCTCTTCTCTTTTCCTCTCTTCTCCTTCTCTTCTCTTCTCATTCTCTTCTCTTTTCCTCTCTTTTCCTTCTCTTCTCTTCTCTCCCCTTCTCTCCTCTTCTCTTCTCTTCTCCTTCTCTTCTCTTTTCCTTTCTTTTCCTCTCTTTTCTTTTCTTTTCCTTCTCTTCTCTTCTCTCCTCTTCTCTTCTCTTCTCTCCTCTTCTTTACTCTTCTCTTTTCCTCTCTTTTCCTTCTTTTCTCTTCTCTCCACTTCTCTTCTCTTCTCTTCTTTACTGTTCTCTTCTCTTTTCCTCTCTTCTCTTCTCTTTTCCTCTTTTCCTCTTTTCCTCTTTTTTCCTTCTCTTCTCTTTTCTCCTCTTCTTTACTCTTCTCTACTCTTCTCTTCTCTTCTCATCTCTTCTCTTCTTTACTCTTCTCTACTTTTTTCTTCTCCTCTCCTCTCTTCTCCTCTCTTCTCTTCTCTTCTCCTCTTTTCTCTTCTCTTCTCTTCTCTTCTCTTCTCCTCTCCTCTCCTCTCTTCTCCTCTCTTCTCTTCTCTTCTCCTCTTTTCTCTTCTCTTCTCTTCTCCTCTTTTCTCTTCTCTTCTCGTCTCCTCTCCTCTCTTCTCTTCTCCTCTCTTCTCTACTCCTTTCTTCTCCTTATTCTTCTCCTCTTCTCTTCTCCTTCTCTCCTCTTCTCTCTTCTCATTTCATTTCATTTCATTTCTTCTCTTCTCTTCTCCTCTCTTCTCCTCTAATCTAATCCTCTCAACTCTTCTTGTTTTCTCTCATCTTTTCCATTCTCACCATCTTTCCTGTTTACTTCTCTCTCTTCTCATCTCATCTTTTGTTGTCTTTCTCTTCGCTTTTCTTCGCACTTCTTCTTTCTTGTTTTCTCTTCTCTTCTTCAGCTCAACAGATCGACTGCAGTGGTTTACTCTAACTGTGTAAAGAAAACACTCAGATACACTGAGTTTTACTCCTGATGCATTTCTTTTCCAAGCTGTGAGAACTGTTTTGTGTTGTCTCTATCAGCTAAACCACTTTTCTAGCTGAGAAACAAAATCACTTCATCCTCTCCCTCCTCAGACATGGACAATGTTATACACATATTGTATCCATTAACACACAAAACTTCTTTGTACACTCAAACCCACAATTCACTCAATCAATAGAGAGCTTCAAAACACATGTTTCAGCTCATCAAACTGCTGTGGGTTGAGCACGATGACTCCTGTTCCTTTCAACATGGCTTATTGACTGTGTTTGTGTCCATGTGAGTGTCCGTGCATTTGATTATTATGAGTGTGGTGTGGTTTTTTTGTCTGGAAGCTTAAAGAGCAGACTTTCTTTAATGATGTTGTTTTTTTCTGTACTATGAAAACTTTGTTAAAATACTGCAAAATCAGCTGCAAGTCGACCCATTTTGAAGCTAATAATAAATAGTCACCTTGCCACCTTAAGAGTAACATGCTGGACTGACAGTGAAGTACATTGTAGAGGCCTTAGCTTGTAAGTGCAGTACACAATAAGTTCATAATGTGAGTTTTTTTTTTTTACTTTTAGCAAATACATTAAAATGCTAATTCATAATTCACACAGTAACCCAAGGATTTCAGTTGTATTCATGCTTGCGTTGTACGAGACCTTTTTCCAACCCGAAACTTGATGCAGTCCTCTGCAGTGTGGAAACTTTCACCTTATCTTGCTTGCAATTGTAAATAGAAAACACAAAATCAATCGAACAAACTCTGAAAAGTAGAGGGAAATATAAAGTTTTGAAGGAAGAACCTTCTATAGACTGTATCTTCAACAGCTGTTTTGCTGAGCTGCTACAACTGGGACTGAGTTTATCAGAAAAGAGCAGATATCAGAACCCTGCTGCAGGTCACAGAGTTAATGCATTCATTTCTGCAGACTTCGATTTAGAGAATTTGTAGTTTGTGTGTGAGTGTGTGTGAGTGTGTGTAGGTGAAGCGTGAAGGCTACAAATAAGGCAGGCTTCAGATGTGTGCCTGTGTGTTCAGAAGCCAGAGCTGGAGAGAGCTTCTGACGCTCCGCGAGTCCAAATTCCTTAGAGTTCCGCTTCTGAAGTTTCACTCTGTTCCTGT
Source organism: Salminus brasiliensis (assembly GCF_030463535.1). Lineage (NCBI taxonomy): Eukaryota > Metazoa > Chordata > Actinopteri > Characiformes > Bryconidae > Salminus > Salminus brasiliensis. The sequence continues at coordinate 33,069,230 of NC_132889.1, read as the reverse complement.
TCACCTGTTACACGAACACACCCGAGATGAAGAGTGAGCGAGGATGAAAGGGAGCGAGGACTTCTGCCTTTGTTTCCTCTCTCACACTGCTCTGCATTTCCACATTCCGTCCTTAAAGAATTTCTCGGTCAGTTAATGCAGCTTCACGCTAAGATAAGCTGCTATAATAGACCTTCTTCAAATATTTTTAAATATCAAATATTTGCTGTGTTAAATTCTCTGTCTTTTGTAGAGCATATCTGTTGATTCAGGGCTGAGGTCCTCCAAAAGTAGATGCATGCTCAGCAGAAAGAACGCATGGAATTAAATCAGTCGGGATTAAAAGTGCAAGTAAGGAAGAGAAACAGAGGGAGAAAGAAAGGGAAACAATGGCACTTGGTTTATTAAAAATCCTTCATTTAACCTCCCTGATCGACCATCATGACCAAGCTAGTCAACCATCATAACCAGTATGACCAAGCTAGTCAACCATCATGACCAGCACGACCTAGCTAATCAGCCAGCGTGACCAGCATGACCAAGCTAGTCAACCATCATGACCAGCACGACCTAGCTAATCAGCCAGCGTGACCAGCATGACCAAACTAGTCAACCTTCATGACCAGCACGACCAAGCTAGTCAGCCAGTATAACCAGCACGACCAAGCTAGTCAACCATCATGACCAGCATGACCAAGCTAGTTAGCCAGTATAACCAGCACAACCAAGCTAGTCAACCATCATGACCAGCATGACCAAGCTAGTCAACCATCATGACTAGCATAACCAAGCTAGTCAACCTTCATGACCTGCATGACCAAGCTAGTCAGTCAGTATAACCAGCATGACCAAGCTAGTCAGTCAGTATAACCAGCATGACCAAGCTAGTCAACCATCATGACCAGAATGACCAAGCTAGTCAACCATCATGACCAGCATGACCAAGCTAGTCAGCCAGCGTGACCAGCATGACCAAGCTATTTAGCCAGCATGACCAGCATGACCAAGCTGGTCAACAATCATGATCAGCATGACCAATCTAGCCTACCAGCATGACCAAGCTAGTCACCCCTAATGACCAGCATGACTATTCAATTCAATAGCTATTCAATAGCTATTCAAGCTATTCAGCATATGGTATGTTTTGGCCTGGATGACCAGCTTTTAAACCATTTTGACCATGAAAGCCCAGTTCAGACCATCGGAAACTAGCTGCCAGCAGAAGCTGGCCTTGACCTGACCTTCAGCAGGGCTTTTACTGAGGTTATGCTCATGACTTGAGAGTTGGTGTCAAAAAGAGCTGGTTCTCAGGCATCTGGGAGTTGAGAGTTCATGCCAAAATGTTGGAAGGGCTGGACTCCACACATCAAAATGTAAATAACAACTGCCAGATTTCAATGAGGTCAGAAAGCCATGTACAAGGTCTTTGCAGGACAGACCTGATCTGTTCTCACAATAATAATTATTTGGAATAAATAATCATATACAACAAAACCATACATTGAAAATACATACAGGCATATTGTATGTATAACCCACCTGAGTGTGTGTGGGTAAGTGTGTGTGTGGGTAGGTGGGTTAGCCTCTGTGATGCAGCCTGATGTAGCTCATGACACAGCTTTGACAAATATGTAAGGTGGCAGTTTCCCAGAAAAGGAAGCGATGACATCACTGAGGGCACTGAGTGTAGCTGAGGGCAAGAGAATGCTGAAATGTCAGAGAGATAGGGGGGAAAGGAGAGAGAGAAAGGGAAGCAAGGGAGATGGCGGGATAATGCAGGGGCTGCTGGCGAGGGTGTTCATGTCAGACTGAGTTGGGTGGCTAGACACACAGGGGATAAACAACCCCCCCTAAAGCTGGCAGGTCACTTCAAACACAAAATGAAGCTAAAGCTGTACATCCTGTCCTAAACGTAGCCCCAAAAAACTCCTTCTGACCATTAGCACCGCTAAAGCCCTGCTCAGTCCTACTCACCTTGTTAGTTCTGAGACCTCCCCCTGACTGTGATTGGTCCTAATTACCACATTGTTTGTTCTGAGACCTCCCCCTGACTGTGATTGGTCCTAATTACCACATTGTTTGTTCTGAGACCTCCCCCCGACTGTGATTGGTCCTAATCACTGCATCATTGTTCTGAGACCTCCCCCGAGTGTGATTGGTCCTAATCACTGCACCATTGTTCTGAGACCACCCCATGATCTGTGACTGATCCTATTCATCACCTTGTTTGTTCTAAGATCTCCCCCTGACTGTGATTGGTTCTAATTAGTGTTGTTAGTTCTGAGACCTCCCCCTGACTGTGATTGGTCCTAATTGGTGTTGTTAGTTCTGAGACCTCCCCCTGAGTGTAACTGATCCTAATCATCACCTTGTTAGTTGTGAGACCTCCCCCTGACTGTCCCTGACTTGGTCCTAATCACTGCATCATTGTTCTGAAATCTCCCCCTGACTGTAATTACCACATTGTTCATTTTAAGACCCCACCCCTCCGACTACAATTGGTCATAATTAGTGTCACTGGTTTAAAAACATCCCCCTGTCTGTAATTGGTCCTAATCACAGCATCATTGTTCTGAGACCTCCTGACTGTGATTGGTCCTAATTACCACATTGTTTGTTCTGAGACCTCCTCCTGACTGTGATTGGTTCTAATTACTGCATCATTGTTCTAAGACCTCCTCCTGACTGTGATTGGTCCTAATTGCTGCATTGTTTGTTCAGAGAATTCCCTTGACTAGTATTGAACCGAAACACTGCATTATTACTTTGACACCTCACCCTGACTGTGATTGGTCCTAAACATTTCATCATTGTTCTGAGACCTCCCTCTGACTTTGATTGGTCCAAATCGTTAGTTGGTCCTAATTAACACATTGTTTGTACCCCCTTGACTGCAATTTGCCCTATTTACTGCACTGGTTGTTCTGAGATTGTGATTGTGATTGGTCCTACGTACGCCTTGTTTGTTCTAAGACTGAGAACTACCCCTTTCATTTATTGTAAGACCCCACTGACTGTGAGTGTTACTAAGCACTGTGTCATTTGTTCTGAGACCTCCCCCTGACTGTGATTGGTCCTAATCACTGCATGATTTGTTCTGAGACTTTCCCTGACTGCCCCAAATCATCACATCATTTGTCCTGAGACCTCCCCTCCAACTGTGATCGGTCCTAATTATTTAAGGGAAGCAGTTTTAAATGCTCGCTGGTGGAGTTCCATTACTTGGTAGCTTCATTAGTAGCTCCAGTTCAGGCTAATGCCTGGCCCGCGCTACAGGATAATCAGGCTGATGTCAAGGACGATTTGCTCCTCCTAACAATCTCAAAACGTATTGATTGTAGGGTGATTGTAAATGACGATCATCCCAGATTATCCTGTAGTGTGTGGTGTGTATAATCCAACCTTTAGTCCTCTGATCTGCCCTCAGTTCAGTCGGGACCACCCTGATCGTGAACCGTAAATATGAAACATGTTTAATATTCACGATTCAGTATCCTGTCGTAAACTCAACAAGGGTCCTGTAAATTACAGAAAATGGTTCTTTAGCCCCATAAAAGATTATAGTTAGCCATCGAGCCAAAAATGGCATTACAAAATTACATTACGGGAAAGTTTTACACTGACAGGCACAAACTATTACACTGCACTGAACCCCACCCACACTGGCTATACCACTGCCTCAGTATACTTATGATGCACTACTCATATGTCAGTGGTTCCTTATTTATTATTTATCATTTTACTATGCTTTGTTCTATATATGCAAAATACTAATACAGATTTATTAACAAAGATAACAAGAAGGGGGCAAGTGAGGCAAAATGCAGCAAACAGTGACCAACAGTGAGACACAAAAACTCAAACCTGACAAACGAAATGGCGAACAGCACAAAACCCAGGACTGGGAGGAGTTGGGAGCTGAGCAGGCACCAAAAGGGAGAATGACAGGAGAGGAACCAAATGGGGGCTAGATCTAAACCCTACAAGCAGCGCCCTGGGCGATGGGGGCAACGCTCAATGACAAAACTGGGGAACCAGCCGGCAAGGCCGACCAAACCTGGAACTGCAGCGTGCCGCTGAGAGCGTAGGTCGCCTTGCTGGAGCATGGGTACCTTGAGCATCCAGACAGGAACAAGCGAGCCTCGCTTGATATGTGATTAGCCGGGAGACCGACTCCTGAATATGGTTGAATCCTGAGCCGTCCGAAGCACACCTGAAACCAACGCGGAACCTGTCCTGGAGTCTCCAGTACGTACAATTCGAATGGCGGTGTCGAGGCTCCTTAAATATCCCCCAATCCCAGGTGAAACACATGAACCAAATGAACATGAATCGACACACTGAATCAAACACATGGACTTATTTAGGCCTGTGGGCAGCGGCTCGAAATCGTGTTTGTCTCGTTTGTACAGAAGTCCCCGTAGTTACTGAGTAATACACCTTTGTGTGTAATAAGCCTTGTAAGTAAGTTTTATGGGGTTGACCACACATGTTATGTGTAATGGCTTGAGCTTCTATTATGCCTCGTTTGCGTCATTGCTCTGGTCTTTAATGGATCCTATTAATGGAGCTGATTCTTTGGTGTGAAGCATGATGTGGATATCATGAAAGACCTTCAACCAATGAGATTTGAGCTGGGAGAAACTTTTCAGATATAGTCAGCAGAGCTAATACTGCCACCAACTTGTGCCCTAAATAAGTTTTTAATTTTTTTTTTTTTAATTTCAGAGTAATATTTGATCTGCTTTTTTATTTTAACTGAAGCAGACAGGACGATAAACTACAGATAACACCGAGCTTCATTAAGGAGAAGTTGTGAAATGGTTTACACTTTAATGAATTAATGAACATGTGTTTTCTAAGCAAACAAAATTTTACTGCCCAGAAAACAGCTTTTAAATACACAGATATACGAGGTGCACACATTCTCGTCTTCCTCTTGGCTTTTTCTGTATGCAGCAGTTTGTGAGAAACTCCCACAAAAAAGGGTTTGAAGGTTCAGTGCCATCGGTCAGGACTCTTGTTCGCACGTATAATCTGAAAGTGTGTGGTGTATCATTCGTGTAGTGTGGGGACTTTAATGACTAAAAACTATCAAGGACAGAAAACTCAGTGAAATGTCATGATGTGTGATTTAAAAAATCCTGTAGTGTAAACCAGGCATGAAGAAGCAAACCTCAGACATCAAACACAAGTTGGCTGAGCAACTGCCTATTGATGATGAGGGGAAAATTGTGTAGTCATCCTAAGACAAAGATAACGTTTGTTGCTATGGACGAGACAAGCGAGCTCCTATGGGGAGTGTAAAATAGAAGAGTGCCCCAGAACATCCTGCTGTTAACATTCGCTATGCACCATGACATCACGGCAACGATGATGATGATGACTAAGATGATGATGAGGACATTATGGGAGTAAATGGAACAAAAACACAGGTGGCACCTGCTGACTAACCACAATACATTTCCCAGTATTTCAGCGGTGCGTACCATTCAGAAACAGCCACGAACAGTGTATCACATAAGTGAGTACACCCCTCACAGTTCTGCAGATATTTAAGTAAATTTTTTCATGGGACAACACTGACGAAATGACACTTTGACACAATGAAAAGTAGTCTGTGTGCAGCTGATATAACAGTGTAAATGTATTCTTCCCTCAGAATAACTCAATATACAGCCATTAATGTCTAAACCACCGGCAACGAAAGTGAGTACACCCATTAGTGAAAGTTCCTGAAGTGTCAATATTATGTGTGGCCACCATTATTTTCCAGAACTGCCTTAACTCTCCTGGGCATGGAGTTTACCAGAGCTTCACAGGTTGCCACTGGAATGCTTTTCCACTCCTCCATGACGACATCACGGAGCTGGCGGATATTCGAGACTTTGCGCTCCTCCCAATTTGGACATTTAGGGGTGTAGTCTCTTAGGGGTGCACTCACTTTCGTTGCTGGTGGTTTAGACATTAATGGCTGTATATTGAGTTACTTTTCATTGTGTCAAAGTGTCATTTTGTCAGTGTTGTCCCATGAAAAGATATACTTAAATATCTGCAGAAATGTGAGGGGTGTGAGGTGAGACATGTCATGTTTCTGTGAATCTCTATGAATTCAGTCCCATCTGAATCCACTGTGTCAGATGTTTTGTGCTGTATGAACTGATGCAATGGTAAATATCGCATCATATCTTGTATCAAAAGTATTTTCTTTGGCTAGTTGTTATTTTAATCCAGTTTCTAGACTTTAGACATTGAATTTAAATGAATGCACTGAAACAAAGACCTAAACCAACTAACAAAAAGTAGAGGAAATGGTTCTCATACCGACACTGAAAACCTTTACAAGAGCCATTTAAGCAGTCAACGAGCCATTTGTGCATGGTTGGTTCTTTGAGTTGTCATGATTTTTCAACCCCCTAAATGTCCTTTGGCCAGTTAACAGGCCCAAAGTCTTATCACACACCTCTAGTCCGTAACTCTGTCATGCAGATTTCTCCTATACAACATCCGGAGAATTCGTCCCTTCCTCTCTAGAGAGTCACCCAGGTGCTTGTTCAGTCTCTCATCACTTCAAGGCTTGACTACTGCAGCTCTCTTCTGACTGGTCTCCCTCTGCGCACCATCAGGCCCCTGCAGCTTGTCCAGAATGCAGCGGCACGGGTCGTCTTCAACGTTCCTAAATTCAGCCATGTCACTCCACTGCTGCGTTCTCTCTTCACTGGCTTCCTGTAGCTGCTGCCCACATCAGATTCAAAACCCTGATGCTGGCCTACAAAGCCCAGAAAGGACCAGCCCCTCCGTACTTGATGGCAATGGGCAAAAGCCAATCCGCACCAAGAGCCCTTAGAGCTTCAAGTACAGCTTGGCTCGACGCGCCATCCCTCAAAATCCACGGAAGACAAGCGTCCAGGCTTTTTTCTGTCCTGCACCAAAGTGGTGGAACAAGCTTTTCCTGGGTGTCTGAACAGCAAAGTCCAACGCTCGCTGTCTTCAAACCCAGACTGAAGACCCTCCTCTTCAGAGAATACTTGGGCGAACAGCAGAGTGGTCTCCTTACTGACTTGTGTTTAGTAATGTCTTAACTTAGAGTATCTTTGAATTATTAGTCTATTTAAACTAGCTGAGGTTTTTCTTGGGTAAACAGCAAAGCACTTTTGTAAGTCGCTCTGGATAAGAGCATCTGCTAAATGCCTTAAATGTAAATGTCTAGTCCCTGTAGTTACTAGATAATAAGGCCCTAGTATGTAATAAGCTTGGGGTTGTAAGGGGTTCAAGAACCATTGCTGTTGAAAATCCTTTGAAGAACCTAACCTTTAAGGGTCTAGAGTGTAACAACAGCAGCACTATAACAGTAATATTATGAAAAGGGAACTGTTAAATGCCTATGCAGTGAAGGAGAGGTGCAAATTAGCAGCCGACTCAATGTGGAAATCCAGCCGGCAACAGCACATAACTTCATGAGTAAAAGGAAAAATATGAGTAAAAACGTATGACGGCTCAGTTTCACAGAGGTAACACCAGGTCCGCCACGTGTCAAGTCTTCACCTGACCTCTGGACGCTAACAGTGGTCTTTCTTCACACCTACACACTACTGCAGCCCCTTACTGACCGCACCTGTTATGTGTAATGGCTTGAGCTTCTATCGTGCCGTGTTTGCGTCATTGCTCTGGTCTTTAATGGATCCTATGTGGGCAGGGGGGCTTTATGGCAATGTTCTTTTGTCACAGGCGTCCATTAAGATGCCTGCCAGGCCTCGGGGGGCCTGCTGACTCAGCAACCTCGTGTCCACCTTGCCTTTGTGAGTGTGTGAAGGAGGAGGAGAATAAATACCTCCAATGCAGGTGTCTATCTGCTACAATTTTCGCTAGTGCTGGTAGTGCATTAGGAGCCTTCCAAACAAATGCTGAGTCATTACAAATCTAGAGTTATTAGCCTGGGCCGTGGGAGCGAACTGGTACTTGATCCAACACTTTCTAAAGCATTAAAGCAATGCCCCTGCACTTTTTAATTGAGCCCAGGCTTAATTTGTCGGCGGGGGGAGGGTCAAATTAACGCTAAGCTCTCTAGCTGAATAGAGCACTGACCTATAGGCCCAAGCAGACTTAGTCCAGGAGTTAGTGGGAGAACTAATTACAATTGCTATTTTAGCAAGCAAGAAGAGCGTTAGCCCAAAAAAAAGTGAACAGTTCATGCTTTTGTTTTGGTGCAAGAACAGCCTCAGCTTAATTCCTCTATCTACAGCTCTTTATGGGCCTGTTCACAGCTCTATCTGAATACTGATTTTCTTTTACCAAATTCAGCAGAGCTGATTTTACCTTCTCTTATTTTACTTATGAAATCTTACATCATTTCCATTTTATTACCTGTGAACAATGATTTTGTGGTGGATTTCCGAGTGGCTCATTGCGCTACCACTATGGCCAGGGAGTCAAGAGCTCGAGTCCTGAGCCATGCCGCTTTGCCATCAGTGGCCGTAGTCCAAAAGTGCACAATTGGCCATGCTCTCTCCAGGTGAGTAGATGGCTCTCTCTCCCCTCATTACTCCCCTAATTGCCGGCACAGGCGTCTGTTAGCTGGTGCTTTCTTCCAAGCGTGTTGGCTGCCTGGCAGTTAGAAAAAAAGGCATTGGCCGGCTTCACTTGTATCTGAGGAGACGTGTATTAAGTCCTTACCCTCCTAGTGTCGGGAGCATTGGTAGTTCTAGGGGAAGCTATGAGCAGGTGCGTTTATTGGATAGAAACGGGGAGAAATAATTGACAAAGTTGTCCCATTCAAATTGTCCTGCTCTGGGCTACTGTGAACAATTTAGAGTAATAGTGGGGGTTCTACCGCCGAATGCGGTTTGAGTGATGCGATCGTAACCCGATAACAGTGCTTTTCATGCAGACACGTGGAATCCAAAATGTAGACAGGCTCTTTCTGCATCTGTTTAGAGGTGAAGATAGAGGTCTGTACCTGTTTTTTGGTTTAAATTGGAAGTGGGCGTGGCTTAACCCAGACAAATTAGTCCGTAAATATGTAAATAAAGATTTTATATATAATATAGTTTTAATATAGTTTTATTTTGTAGCTCAGTAAGTCAATGATTAGATCAGACAAGCCACTGGTGGCAGACTGGGTCTAAATACTAGATTTCCTTTCCTAGATTTAGCCTGATCTAGCAGCCATGTGGATCCGTAAGCTAGTCAGCTCTGATACTGCTCTGCTCCAGAGAGTCCTGTTCTATTGGCAATACGTATCTATATGGACTAGACAAGCTGTGTGTGCGTATGGGTGCAAGTAGCTGAACGCAGTCATTAGAAGAGGTGTCCACATACATTTGGACACAGTATATATGCATAAATAATGATCTTCTCTTTTTTTTTCTCTCTCTCTCCCCCTTATAGAAGAGACAGCGTTTGAGGCAGGTGTGCGGGTGCAGATCCACAGTCAGGCGGAGCCTCCGTTCGTACACGAGCTCGGCTTCGGGGTGGCGCCTGGCTTCCAGACCTTTGTGGCCACACAAGAGCAGCGGGTGAGTGTCATCCTGTTTGTGCTCTGAGTTACCACGGAAACATGTCCCTCTCCTCCCTTTCATGCTGGGATGGTCATTTTTGCCCATTGCGTCCTTGCTCTCAATCTCTCTCACTTTTCATCTGGAGTGTTTGCCTTTCGTTAGCTTCCTCTGGGTAGACCAGTTTGAGTTCGGCACTCAGGAAGCTTTGCCAGTGTGCCAGGGGAGTTTTTGTACACATATCAGTTTCTTACTGGAACATTGTTCTTTCATCACCCAGCTGTCCACTGCTCTGATGTCGGAGTGATTATGTCCTTCATTTTGGTTTATTTCTGCCTCCCTCACTCGGCTCTACGAGCAGTTCTGATCTGTATCTGTATGACCTTGCTCTTAGCTGCCTTTGCCTTTGTCTGTCTGCCTGATGCTCCGTCTGTTGGCACAGAGCTAATGTCTAATTTCACACCAGTACAGCCTAATGGCTACTGGCTAATAGCTCATACTGATTAGGGCTGTTGAACACTGAGAAATAACTACAGAATCCCACAGCTTAACCTTGTAGTTAATTGGCTGTGAGTTTATTCTCTCCCTTGATGGGGGTTATTTGCTTCTTAGTTATTGTAACATTTGCTGAGGAACATTTACTGAAGGTTTTAGTTATAGGAACGTCTACTGAAACTTTTAGTTATAGTAACATCTACTGAAGGTTTTAGTTATAATAACATTTACTGAAACTTTTAGTTATAGTAATGTCTACTGAAAGCTTTAGTTATAGTAACATCTGAAAGCTTTAGTTATAGTAACATCTACTAAAGGTTTTAGTTATAGTAACATCTACTAAAGGTTTTAGTTATAGTAACATCTACTGAAACTTTCAGTTATAGTTACGTCTACTGAAGGTTTTAGTTATAGTAACGTCTACTGAAGGCTTTAGTTATAGTAACGTCTACTGAAAGCTTTAGTTATAGTAACGTCTACTGAAAGCTTTAGTTATAGTAACATCTACTGAAGGCTTTAGTTATAGTAACGTCTACTGAAACTTTTAGTTATAGTAACATCTGCTTAAACCATGCATTGTAACATATGCCACAACTGTAACTAATTGTAATCATAACATCTACTGAAACTGTTACAGTAACTTCTACTGAACTTCTACTCATAGTAAAATCTACTGAAACATCTGCTGAACATATCTACTGAGACATGTTGTCATGGTAACATCTACTGAAAATTGGTTCCACATCTAACATTCTAACATCTACCAAAAGTCATGTTCTTAAAAACCTAAAACATATAGCAAAATGAAACTTATTGTAGTAACATCTTGGTCTATCAAATTTTTGTGATATTTATTTATATCATTTATAATCTGTGTAACTATGGAAACATGTTATTATAGTAACATTCACTGACTGAAATATGTTGTGATAATACTTCCTGATTACTTCAAGCTACTTTACAAGCTTACTTTAAACACTTCTTGGGAAGTTCAATCTTGAATCACTTTTATTACTGTCACTATAGTAACAGTCTACTGTAAGTGGTTGCTTATTGGTCCTGGAGCAGTGTTTAGAGTTTTGCCACTATGAAACTGGCCAGAGGTGACCCACTGGATAACAAATGCAGTAGCCGCCCACAGCACAGTGGTCACTGGAGAGAGAACATAAAAAGTCCTGTAATAATGTGTGCTGTGGGCTTGACAGCTTTGGACCGAACTGAGCTAAGGAGAGATGTCCCAGGTGCAGCGTTGGGTCAGTGCTGGTGTTCCCTTGTCAGGGAGTTTGGTAGCGGATGTCCTCTGAGCTGCTCTTGCTCTTATCACAGAGTGTCAGCATGACAGAGTCCAGCGCTTATCAGCTACGAGTCCACAAGACATGCTTGTCCTCCAGCGACGCTTCACAGTCTTACTTCGTTGGTTCTCTCTCTCTCTCTCTCTCTCTCTCTCTCTCTCTCTCTATCCCAGGCTCTTGAGTTGTTTTTATCAGCCTACCCTGTCTGATAGAGGACCTCCTGGATGACCTTGCCTTGCTCAGAGTAAAGGGCTAAATCTTGGTCAGGCTTTGTGTGCGTGACTAGATTACATGTGCAAGTTAAAGTAGAGCCAAGGCTCTTTTGCTTTCTCACCTTTAAGCCAGTCCTTAGTTCTCCACAGGTGCCTTCAGCCTTTTCAAGGGTCATTCCCGACCAAAGGGAGTGAAAATGTTCCATAGGGAGGGGAGCTGAAACTGTATAGGGAGCAGTAAACAGCGATTTCTCACTTAATAGAGTTACGTTCACCCATAAGCTTCATCCTTCTGTCCCTGCATGTCTACTGAAGAGTGCATGCTGCTCTCTGTTTGGTGGTGGTGTTGCGGGACGTTCAGAATTAAGGATTTTAATCAACTGTTAGAGTTCTCCTAACCCTCCTCCCAGGGAATATATAAGGAATGCAGTTCATATTTCGGAAAAGCATTTTACTGCAATGTCTACAAGAAAGAAATACACTATATGGACAAAAGTATTGGGACATCTGCTCATTCCTTGTGGGTGTTAAAACGAGTCTATCCTGCTTTTGTTGGAGGAACTGCCTCTATTGACCAGGGAAGAAGGCTTTCTACTAGATTTTAAAGCACTGCTGTGAGGATTTGATTGCATTCAGTGACAAGTAAGGTGAGGTTGAGATGTTGAATGATCACACATTTACTGCTCCACAGCTCCACAATGATAGGAGGCTTTATTTATATATGTATTCATGGTTTGTCCCATGCTGACCAACTTCCCAGAATGGAGCAACATTTTTCCAGAGAACATAGTTCTTCCATTGCTTCACATCTAAATCCTGGGGGGCTTTACATCCCTCTAGCCCACACCTGGCATTAGGCATGGACCCAATAAGCTCATGTTCATCTGCCCAAAAGAGTCCTATTCTCTTACCAATGCTTCTCTAGAGTCCAGCTGCGTGTGTGTCAGCGATGGGTGCCACTTATAGTAGTTGAATGCCTTCTCTAGAAGGGGTGTCCACAAACATTTAGACATGTTGTGTGCGTTCAAGGTCAAGTCAGTTCAATTCAGATTTATTTATATTGTCACAGCACAGCTTTACATAAATCCCGGTCCAGGCCTTCCACAGCGAGCAAGCCAAGCGCAACACTGCAAGCCCTTGCCACATTGATGTCATGTAAATTCATAGTGCTGTTTTTTTCAGTAAACTTTGAGAGGAACCAAGACTTAAAAAAAAGAGGATCCATCACCCTCTGGTCGACACCAGATAGCAAAACAAATCACATACCGAGAGCGGTGTAATTCCACACTGAACCAAAAAACTGTGGAAATTGGTCATGTGTTACAGGAACACGGTTTGTGTTAAAAGAAAGCTGTTGTGTTGAACAGATTTGATTCATATGTGGCAGCTTGTCCCAATTTAAAAGTACCAAAGAATGCATTTATTGAGTATTTTGGTTCTGTGATGCCTGAAAAGTACTGTAAGTGCTTCTTTGGCAAGGAAACTGTCAGGACACTCAGTAATATAGTGTGTACAATGTGTGTATAATGTGTATAGTGTGTATAGTGTGGATAGTGTGTGTAGTGCGTGTGTAGTATGTATAATGTGTGTGTAGTGTGTGTATAATGTGTGTATAGTGTGTGTATAATGTGTATAGTGTGTATAATGTGTGTATAGTGTGTATAGTGTGTGTATAGTGTGTGTATAGTGTGTATAATGTGTGTATAGTGTGTGTATAGTGTGTGTATAGTGTGTATAATGTGTGTATAGTGTGTGTATAGTGTGTATAGTGTGTGTATAGTGTGTGTATGGTGTGTATAGTGTTTGTATAGTGTGTGTATAATGTGTATAATGTGTGTTTAGTGTGTATAGTGTGTGTATAGCGTGTGTGTATAATGTGTGTTTAGTGTGTGTTTAGTGTGTGTATAGTGTGTGTAATGTGTGTGTATAGTGTGTGTATAGTGTGTGTAATGTGTGTGTAATGTGTGTGTATAGTGTGTGTATAGTGTGTGTAGTGTGTATATAATGTATATAGTGTGTGTATGGTGTGTGTATAGAGTAATAATTAATATTATGCGATTGTGTAGAAAACTTACGCAGGTGTAAAGCTGAGGGAAAGATGTAGGTGCATCGTTCTTCACAGTGTTACAAAAAACACACATTTTTACACAAAGAAATACTGAATATTTACACATGAACTTACATTATACATATACACGCCATACACACACTATACACAGTATACACACACTATACACATTATACACACATTCTACACACTATACACACCATACACACACTATACACAATATACACACTCTATACACACTATACACACACTATACACACATTATACACACATTATACACACTATACACACACTACACACATTATACACACATTATACAGACTATACACACATTATACACATTATACACACTACACACACACTATACACACATTATACACACCATACACACACTATACACACTATACACACTATACACACACTATACACACTATACACACACTATACACACATTGTACACACATTATACACACTATACACATTATACACACTATACACACACTATACACATTATACACACTATACACACTACACACATTATACACACATTATACACACATTATACACACTACACACACATTATACACACATTATACACACATTATACACATTATACACACTACACACACATTTTACACACATTATACACACTATATACACATTATACACACTATACACACACTATACACAGATTATACACACTATGCACACTATACACACTACACACACATTATACACATTATACACACTACACACACATTATACACACATTATACTCACTATACACACATTATACACATTATACACATTATACACACACTATACACATTATACACACACTATACACACCATACACACACTATACACACACTATACACACATTATACACACTAAACACACATTATACACATTTTACACATTATACACACTATACACACTATACACACTAAACACACATTATACACACTATACACACATTATACACACTATACACACATTATACACACTATACATACTCTCAGTATATACTACAATACTGCACTGGTTGAAGCAGTTAAATGTACAGGTTTGATATAATCTGAATGTTTACATCATTTACAAAAGGCACTGGATGGGTGTGAGTTCAGATGTAGTGTGGTTGGGGAAGTCTTTGTGGGTGCAGTGTGACTGTGCATAAGTGCAGGGTGCAGAGTGTGTATGTATGGGGAGGAGGTTTGATGGTATAGATGAGGTCCACAGTCCATAAGCTTTGTTAAGCTAAGTTTGTTTACTTGTCATAGTGTCATTCTGTTGACTGATAATTTCACTTAATTTAGGAAATTGCAGATAATTTAGGATTTGTCAAGAAAAAGTGCTTGAAACAAGCAAGACTATCTGCCAGACACTTCCAGTAGATAATTTTTTTTCAAATAAGTCAAAAATAATATATAACATATATAATAATAATAATGTATAATCTTATAATAATCATTCAGCGATATAAAAATGGGATGTGTCAGATAATTAGGCTACATTTAGGCAGTAAGATGAGTTGAAAGAATTGGTGAAACTCCACACTGAAAGAAAACCCCTTTTAAATGTAACAGAATTGGCCTGTTTTCCAGCTCTGTTTTGATTCTGCTGGTTTTATTTATGAAGGGCGAACAGCAGTGTTTGAGGGTCACGGTGTATCAGTTTCATGTGCCAGTCTCTCATTATTCAACTCCACCAAGAAAAATGCAGTTTGACATTCTCGGGACCCTTTAAATCATGAACTGCTTTTTTGTTCTTCGCTGTAGTACAAAACCCATGCTGACCTCTTAGTTACCAGAGGACAGTCTGCTCTGTATGCCTGACAAATACTGTAAGTGCTGTTTTGGCAGGAAAAACAAGCAAGCAGGACTGTCAGGACACTCAGTATTAGCCAGTGTGGTTGTGTAGAAAACTGGTGGATTGCGGACCCTGGAAAAAATGATCTTAGTAGGTGAAATCCTCTTAAATGTAGTCAAAATATCTAATATTGCTCATATTATTATTATTATTATTATTATTATCAATAATAATAATACTTATTATTATTAAATGTTATCTCTTATCTCATGTACTCTACTAAGAGTGTCAGTATTTGTCATTATTATTATTATTATTATTATTATTAATAATAATAATAATTTTGGGAAATTTTATATATTTCGTTTTTAGCTTTTGTCAAGAAAAAAAAAATATATATATATATATAAGACACTCTTAGTAGAATAAATGAGATAAGAGATAACATTTAATAAGGGAATACATTTTGAGGGAATAAATGTAATAATCATATAATATTCGTATAACAATGTAAAAATAAGAAATATTATATAATTAGACTACATTTACGATCATTTCACTTGCTAATACTTTGGGACCCAACATTTTCCAAAGGATTATGGAAAATAACAATGGAAATCCTGAACTGCCCTGGTTCCTTGAATTTTGTTGGGTTGGTCAAGCTCTGCTTCACAGCTGCATTAAGTGGCTAGACCAGTGTGTGTGTGTGTGTTTGTGTGTGGTCAGATTTCTATACAGTATGCAAGAGTATGTGTGCTAGCACCTTATCTGGAGGCTCTCCACATTCCTCCATAAACAACATGTGCCATGCTGATTCCCTCCCAAGGTTTTGCTCTGGCACTCATAGAGCCAGCTGCAGCAACAGACGCCTTAGCTTTTCCATCAATATGCATGGTCAACTTTTACTTGCCCTTTGGTTTTGGATGCTCATTTAAGTGTGCAAGTGGCTCCAGCAGCTGCTCAGTCTTCTCCTTATGTTCCACTGTGACCTATCCATGCCAAGGCCCTAATAATGTTATAATGGGCAGACTAGCTGCGATTAGGGCTGGGGTTGACTTTTTTATGTCAGGTAAAAATTATATTTTTCACTTTAACTTTAACTTTTAGTGCATTTTATTGTGCCGATTTAAACACTTTACTGCTTTTGACAGTTCTTTCATCAGTTCTGTCGTCAGTTGGCAGAACTTTTCTGTGAATGGTCGAGCAGAGCCTGCAATTATGAGAGTCGGAATAAGACACATTAAGCAGAGATAAAGCAACAAATGCAGCTCGAAAATGGGAAGAAACAAAAGACAGACAGACAGAAATGAACAAAAGGAGCTCTGCTGGATGCCCTAGAGGCGAGGGGAAGAGAAGGTTAGAGAATGGAGTGTTTTCTCATTTTTAATTAATATTTAAGTATTCTCTGACAAAAAAGGTCAATTTTCATTTGCAGTAATGTTCCAGCCGGAGGGCGAATGACTCATGGCCGCAGCCTTACTTAAAAACCCTCATTGTGAAGGTGAAGGAGAGAGGTCGTGCAGAAATGGAGAACAAATGAAAGCTGAGATTTGTAATATGGATATCTGCAGGGATCAGGTGTTCAGGAGAGGGGGGTGGCTGGAGAGGGGATAGGTGCGAATGACTGACCTACGTACACATATATCTGCCTCTAAGGCCTTCTTCTAGATGTTGGAGCATTGCTTTGAGGATCTGATTGCATTCATCTGCATCCAGCCACAAGAGCGTTAGTGAGGTCGGGAAGTTGAATGATCACCACCCTACCTAATCCCCAGCCCCCCAACTCAACTCCCAAAAGTATTGGATGGAGCTCCACCATCCATCATTCCAGAGAACACAGTTCTTCCACTGCTCCACAGCTCAATGCTGAGGGGCTGTATACCCCTCTAGCCCACGCCTGGTATTAGGCACAGTGCCAAAAGTTAGAAAATCTGCTCCTCTGAGTCCTAATCTATAGGCAGTGTTTCTCTACAGGTACTAGACAAGCTGTATGTGTGTGTGCATTTGCACATCTGTGTCAACAATGGGTGCAACTCACCAAAATTGAGTGATGATAGATAGATTAGCAGGTGATGAGTTGCTGAGGCTTATAGGTGTGATCCATGGAGGAGGTTTTTAATGTCATGGCTGCTTATGGCTCTACATTCTCCAGCACTGATGTAGGATGGACTGATAGGATGGATGGGTAGAATAAGGTAAAGGTGCACGTAAATATGTCCTCCGCATTTAACCTATCTGTGGTAGTGAACACACACACACACACACTAGTGCACTAGGGGCAGTGAGTACACACACACCCAGAGCAGTGGGCAGCCAACTCCAGTGCCCGGGGAGCAGAGAGGGTAAAGGGCCTTGCTCAAGGGCCCAACAATGGCAGCTTGCCGAGCCCGTGAATCGAACCCACAACCTTGTTATCGATACCCCGCGCTCTAACCGCTGAGCCACCACTGCCCCCTTCACTACACTTCAGTGAAGTCTCCTAATAATGGGTAGGAGCATGGATTGGTGGATACATGAATAGATGGACTGATGGATAGATAGATAAATGGATAAATGGGTAGGAGGATGGATGGATGGATGGATGGATGGATGGATAAATGGATAAATGGATGTAGCACACATACATACTAATAACATTATTATATTAATAATAGTTGATTAAAAAAATTTCAGAGAGTTCTTCACAAAAACATAGGGTTGAATATGGCTGGCTAGCGCTGGAGATTCAGCGATAGCGTGTTGTGATGTGAGCACGTGTAGCTAAACGTTTGTATTGTGCAAGCCCCCTGACTCTGACTAACGCTGGCCGTGGGAGCTGAAAAAGAAACGGGGAGTTTTGAGTGACAGCTTCCTTTCATATTCCCTGTGCTATTCCGCTCTTTTACTCCACCCAGGGTGCAGCGTGGGGGCGGTGGGGTGGTTACAGCAAATTTAGCTTTGGCTAATTAATTTCCTTTCAGGCTTCCAGCACCTAAAACGAGGCCGTGAGACTTCCCACAGCGATGCTTCGTTTTCCACTAGCCCCCTCCCTCCCTGCCCGCTTCTCCTTGCGTTTGATCACTTCTTCAGCGTGGCCTCTGCTGAGGCAGCCTGCAATGACTCTGGCTCTAATTATGTAAAATGAGGTCAGCCCAACCAGTCGTCAACCAGGGCTTCTGCAAAGACACAGTCACATTAATGTGGCGTTCTCGCCTTGATTGCTGTGCTCTTTAAGAGCAGTAGGAGCTTTTGTCGTTGTGCCAAAAGCTAGAGTAACAAGGCCTGCTAATTTTGAACACAGATATGTAGTCATGAAGATAAGCGTATAATAATGATATACTTGTACACTTCAGCAAAGTCTCTTGTCTTCCCATATTCCAGCTAAGGAAGCCGGGGTCAGAGCACAAGGTCAGCCATGCTACGGCACCCCTGTAGTAGAGAAGTTAAGGGCCCAACAGTATCAGCTGAATGATCCTGAGTAACGAACCCACAACCTTGGGATCAGTTATCCAGTGCTCGAGCCACTGAGTCAGCACTCCCCATGGCCTCCCCATGGCTCTCACAGCTTGCAGGAAGCAGTACAGAAGCTGTGAGACTGTCTAGACGAGTGTAGAATGATGAACCGAGCTGTAAATGATTCAGTAAGAATTGAGAAAGTTTATTAAGTTTTTATTTTTGTTCAACTATTGAATAAAACATTTTAAAGAATCAGTTTTTAGGTCATAACATTTAAATTAATACTGCATAAAATTCACACAAAAAAAAAAATATTTTAAACTTTATTTTGATCTTTAACCTTTTTAGAAACCTAGACCTAGTTGTGAGATTTACTTTTAAAGGCTAATATTCAATATTAACTCTGAAACTAATAATTAACATGTCTTTTGGGGGCATGGAGTTAAAGTATGACCCACATACATGCCTTTAAGGTTTGGTACAGTATATCACAGTGTAATACAGGCCTTCAGGGTTTAATACAGCCCTTTCGGGTATAGTACAGTACATTATAGTGTAATACAAGCCTTTAGGGTTTAGTGCAGCACACTAATGTATAGTAAAGACCTTTAGGGTTTAGAATAGTACATTACAATGTAATACAGGCCTTCAGGGTTTAATACAGCCCTTTAGGGTTTAGTACAGTACATTACAATGTAATACAGGCCTTCAGGGTTTAATACAGCCCTTTAGGGTTTAGTACAGTACATTACAATGTAATACAGGCCTTCAGGGTTTCATACAGCCCTTTAGGGTTTAGTACAGTACATTACAATGTAATACAGGCCTTTAGGGTTTAGTGCAGCACATTAATGTATAGTAAAGACCTTTAGGGTTTAGAATAGTACATTACAATGTAATACAGGCCCTCAGGGTTTAATACAGCCCTTTAGGGTTTAGTACAGTACATTACAATGTAATACAGGCCTTTAGGGTTTAGTGCAGCACATTAATGTATAGTAAAGACCTTTAGGGTTTAGAATAGTACATTACAATGTAATACAGGCCCTCAGGGTTTAATACAGCCCTTTAGGGTTTAGTACAGTACATTACAATGTAATACAGGCCCTCAGGGTTTAATACAGCCCTTTAGGGTTTAGTACAGTACATTACAATGTAATACAGGCCTTTAGGGTTTAGTGCAGCACATTAATGTATAGTAAAGACCTTTAGGGTTTAGAATAGTACATTACAATGTAATACAGGCCTTCAGGGTTTAATACAGCCCTTTAGGGTTTAGTACAGTATATTATAGTGTAATATAGGTCTTAAGGTTTTATACAGCCCTTTAGGGTTTAGTACAGTATATTACAGTGTAATACAAGCCTTTAGTGTTTAGTACAGTACATTATGGTATGAAACAAGCCTTCAGGGTTTAATACAGCCCTTTAGGTTTTAATATTGTAGAGTTCAGTATATTAGATACTTTGGGGTTTAGTACAATACATTCATGTGAAGGATAAGCCTTTAGGGTTTATCTGTAATACAAGTAGACCTTTGAGGTTTAGTACAGTGCATTACAGTGTAATACAAACATCTAGGGTCTTGTGCAGTACATGACATTATGCATCAGATCTTTGGGGTTTAGTGTAGTAGATTCCATTATAGTACAGGCCTTTGGGGTTTATTACAGTATATTATAGTATAAGACAGTCATTTGGGGGTTAGTGTGTACACTCTAGTAGGCCTTTCGGCATTAACACAGGCCTTTAGGGTTTAGTTTGTACATTCCGGTATAGTGCAGGCCTTTAGGGTTTAATACGGGCCTTTAGGATTTAGTATAGCACTTCCCAGTATAGTGCAGGCCTTTAGGGTTTAGTATAATACATTCCAGTATAATTCACACCTTCAAGGCTTAATACAGTACATTTCAGTTTAGTACAGGTTGGGTTTAATGAGGTACATTATATATTGAGTGTAATATACAGCTTTAAGGTTTAATACAGTTTAATATCCAATACATAAGGCTTTCCATCATTGTGAAGAACCATTTAACTGGCAAATAATTATTTAACTCAATTGGTTCTTGGAGTTGCCTTGGTTTTATATTGAACCATTTTGCCATTAGTACTCTTAGATTTAAGGGTGTGGGCAAAACATTGATGCCTACAAGAATTGGATGGTGAGTGTAATCTTCTAAAAAAAATAAATAAATAAGACATGGCTTGTTGTATGCCAGAAATCACCACTAAGTATTTCCCCTATTTCATCTTAAGAAATGCTTAATAATTATGTGAAGCCTTCATCTTTGTATTAAAGCAGCAATCAGTGCTGCTCCACAGCTTTGATCAACAGCCCTCATTAGGGTGAATTTCAAGTGGAACCTTACCTCAAGCATTTGTCATCTTCTGCTCCACTCTGTATTTAAGTTCTCATGGACGTGGTGCTGAGCAGTGTTATTAAAATGTAATATCACAATATTTCCTAAAGAAAATCCCAGTACTGGATGCTGCGAACTCACTAAGCACTCAACAGGGTCTTCTGCTCCGTTGCAGGAGAACACACTGGACCTCACGGTTGGATGTGTTGAGCATACTGCAATGCTTTTCAACAGGTCAACTTGGTTGGCCATTCTCCGTTAACGTCTTTCATCAGACAACGAGGTGTTGGAGGCTATCTGCAGGACCGCGGCTCATTGGATGTTTTCTCTTTATTGCACCATTCTCAGAAAACTCAAGCAGATCTAGAACTACTCAAACCAGCCTTTCTCTGACCTTCTGGAATCAATCACATACCTCTCAAAATCAGAGATCATATTTTTCCTCATTCTAATGCTTGATGTGAACAGTGCCTTTATGCCCTGCACTGCCTCCACACGATTGGCTGATTACATAATTGCATGGATGAGCAGTTCTACAGGTCTACCTAATAAATAGTTCAGTGGATTTATGGATGTTCTTTTCAGGTCGTATAGGTGTGAACCTCCACACATGTAGGCGCTGATGCCATGAAGAAGGGATGAAGCTACAAAAAAAAGGCCTTGAAATGTGCCAAAGCCACATTTCACAGCCATTTGCGCTCTGCTGGAGGACCGTTCTCCTTGAATCTTCTGATTTTGTCCAATGAAAATGTCAGGCATCATTGGAAAAGCTGACTTTGGTGCACTTTCTGCACTTTAGCTCTTATGAAACACACTTCATTAGCCTCAGAAAGGCTGGGGCAAGGAGCGGCACTGTACTGCTGTGTGGGCTTGATTGGGCTGCCATTTTAATCCACTGCTTCCCACCCAGGGTAATACAACCACTGTCCTTCCAAAAAAAAAGAAAAATAAATTGGGGGTAGGGGAGGGGCTGCGTTTTATCCATTTGTCATTAAATGTCAGGTAATGCATACTGACCAAAATTGTTTTGAGGCATTTAGGAAATAAAGGCACATTGGAGGGTGCTGCACTTCATTTAAGACTTGCTTTGGAGTTTACTCATATATAAACTGCACTGCGGAGAGAAAGAGAGAGAGCGAGAGAGCCAAGGTAATGGCTTCGCCGCCTAGAATA
Organism: Salminus brasiliensis; assembly: GCF_030463535.1. Classification (NCBI taxonomy): domain Eukaryota; kingdom Metazoa; phylum Chordata; class Actinopteri; order Characiformes; family Bryconidae; genus Salminus; species Salminus brasiliensis. The sequence goes on along the minus strand of NC_132889.1, from coordinate 33,046,914 downwards.
GGGACTCCTGGCTAGAAGCCATTAAAAGTGTGTTGCAATGCAGGGGAGAGAGCAGGGCAGCAGTTTGTGGCTTCCACATTATTAACCTATTGATTGTTGCTGCCCATGAAATATCTTCTGCTTGGCTTTAACGGGGCAAGCAGCAGAATGAAGACCAGAGAAGGGCGAACAGATGTAGCTATCGGGAGTTGCATCTGTTCCCTCTTTTCTGGTTGTCATTTTGGTCAATCCTTAAATCATTCATCGCTTGAATGCCACAGAGTATTTGTGTAGTGTATTTAACCATGTGCTGGGACCATTTTCAGAACAGCAGTGCCACTGGCATGGTGGTGGCATGTTTTTGGGCATGAGTACAAGTGTATTTGGGAAACAGGGAAGTTGCTTGGCATTAACAGGCCTCCACCAGCCTGGACTGTTCACACAAGGCAGGTTGTGTCCATGGAGTCCTCCTGTTGGTGCCAAATTCTGACCACCCCTATAGAGACTGTGGTGCTGATATTCCAAGAAGATCAGCAGTTCCAGAGCTACTCAAGCCAACCCTTCTGACACCAACATCCACGCCATGCTCAGAATCACTGGAGATCCCATATTTTCTCCACATTCTGATGGTTATTGTTAAGGTTACCTGAAGCAGCTGACCCATATCTACGTGATTTCTTGCATTGCATTGCATTTGCCACCTGATAGGTTGATTAGATACTTGCATGAATGTGTAGGGGACCAGGTGTCCCTTATAAGCTTCTTGGTACACGTAGTTAATTAACACCAGTACCACTCTAAAAATCTAAACTAACTAAAATCAATATTGAATTGATTGGTATCCCGGCGTAGATGAGATCACCCATCACATTTCTTCTCTGGTAGAGTGCAGCGTAAAACAAATTGGAATAGTCCATTCTGGATTTCATAAGGCCAGAACCCGGCAGGTGATGTGTGTGTATGTATGTGAAATCCCAGTTGGAGTAATCAGGTGTTATGGGGCCTGGATTCCACTTTAATTAAGGCATAATTAGGCTGGAGAAGGTCACTGTGAAGGACATGAGCTCTAATTAAAACACTGACTCAGGGTAGAATCATTCCTGGCTAAATGGATGGGTGCGTATGATTGGCATGCTGTGAATTGCTTCAGGATTCATTTATCACTGGGCTGAAGGGTAGACCGTATATGAAGCCATTCACTATTGCTCGCTTCTGAAAGCTTTCTTTAATGAATGAAACTGTCCTACTATATGAACCGCAGTGTACGGCTACATCCAGCACACTTTAACAGCGATGTATAGTAAGGAAGTAGAAGTACTTCACTACTGTACTTAAGTACTAAAATACTGTATCTGTGTCTACTGGAGTATTTATTTTTCTCCTAATACTTTTACTCAGTTACATTGTTAATGTGCTGCATCGTTACTCGTTACAATTATAAAAAGGGTACAAATCATTTCAAACCCATGTTATCACCTCCAGAGCGCTAGATGGCGCTGTCACCGGGTTTGATGAAGCCGCCTCAAGCGATCGAGCCGTCAGCATGCATGCTGCCATTCTTCCTCTCTCTCACTCCGCTGCTGCAGTGAGGACACTAACGCTAGAGCTCTAGTAGTTTATCTCCAGATGGAAGAAGAAGAACCACCAGAAGAAACTCCTCCATCTTCACCTCCTGCAAATACTCGTATGTGTCCGAATGGGCTGAGATCTTTCAGCTGTAGTTGAGTTTACAGAGAGTGAAGCTCAGGGGTTTGAGCTGCTCTCCTCACTGGTTTTACAGATGAAACTCCTGTATGTGGCGGGTCGAGTCAGGTCTGCTCAGCTTTCTCTCTTTTGGGCGAGTTTGTTTAGAGAGTGAACTGAAGACTCGTGTTCCTGAACTTCTACAGTCCTGTCCTTCTACTACAGCCAGAGGAACTGAGACCGTCCTTAAGTCTGAGCATCTGAAATAAACTACTTGCAAAAACTTAAGTATAAAAAGTGTTGAATACTTTAGAACTTCTACTTAAGTCTGGAGCTTAAAGATCACTTCTACTCACGGCGTTTTTTCTGATAGAGCACTTGTACTTTTACTCAAGTCTGGGTCTCTAGTACTTTATACATGTCTGCACTTTAATGAATTTAGACGTTCCACACACATTGTAATGCTCTCAGTGCTTCAAAGTTATGCCATGGAAGGGCCAAAGGTTTTGGTTTGGTTGGTTTGATTTATAAGTGTGACTGACTGATCTTACCGGACTGGCCAAATCATTGCCCTGAAGGTTCTAGGGGAATTTCAGCATCTATGGTAGCTATGGTAGCTACCATATGATAGCTAGCGGGTTAACCATGGACACCAGGACATTTTTCAAGGGGACAACCATAGCCATCAGCCATAGAAAGTGATTCAGCTTCAGCAGCGTTAGCATCAACCAGTGAACAGCTGTTTCCGGACAGTCCACGGTGAGTGGGTGACACGGTTAGCATAATTGAATGTTACTGTGGACAGTAGATGCCGCATTGGGGCTTGTGAGACGTGTCTCTGACTTTGCCATCAAGAGGAGTCAACTACTGCCGTCAGCCATAGAAAGTGATTCAGCTTCAGCAGCGTCAGCATCGACCAGTGAAGAGGTGTTGTTTCAGGTCCGCGGTCCACAGTGAGTGGGTGACGTGGTTAGCATAATTAGACATTGGCATTTAACTGTGTAGAGTGGATGCTGCATTTGGTCATTGAGGTGTGTCTCTGGCTTTGCCATTGCGACCTAACAGTGCTGTTCTGACTCATTAAAATAGGAGGAAATGCCAGACTTTTGTGCTCCTTTAGATAGATGTTCAAACTAAAAACTATAAATGTAAAGTGAAGAAAAAAGAAAGTAGCCTTTTTACAGAGGTGAAGTTATTTACAGCTGTTTGCAAAACGTTCCTTATCAAATTCATTATCATAATTTAAGATGTAAACTGCTATTTTATATTTATTGCATGTAAAGTGACAATTTCTACTTCCTACAGCTTAAAGTAGGGCTTAAGATTCATGCAATTTTTAAATGCATTATCTACTAATTAATGTTTTTTAATGTTTTATTAGTTTTTTATTTAAGTTTTAATAACTTAATAAAATTATGAATACAAATGATTTTTTTCAACCAAATATATTGGAATTCCCTGAGGGACACTAGTAGACCTGAGGTGAGCATGGTCCTGGACAATTGGGCTAAGTTCTGGATGTTTAAAATGTTCGGCTCTGGCCCTAATCAGACCCATAATGGAAAAGCTCTATACAAGTTCAAGGGTTCTGCCTGACATGTTCATGCTATATATGTCAGGCCCTCGTTATCGCGCCCTCCCCCGGGGCAATCCAGGGCCACCGCCCACAGGCTCATATAAGGACTTCTACCTCACTTCTGGTTCATTTGTGTTGATTCCGGTTCATTTGTGTTCGTTTGTTGTTCATGAGTTGCACCTGGGACTGGGAGCATTTAAGGAGCTCCATGACGGCCACTCCTTGCCATGAATTGAATCTCAAGGAATTTCCTTGACCCTCCATGATTCCCCACGTGTTGGTGGCGTGTTCAGGTTGGCAAGCGATCCGTTCTTAGTCAAGAGATATCGTAGTCTGATTTGAGAGGCAAGCGTGTTACATTTGCTTCCTGCTCATGCTCCTAGGCGACCCCAGCTCGAGGCAGTCACAAGATACTTGTTAACATTAACATGCACTGTTTACTGAAAATATCCTTAGCTAGTTTGTGTAGGTTAGTATCCTAAAAAAAGACACCTCAAGCTAGACACTGCCAAATTCAAAAGTTTCAGACTGGTGTCAGCAGCAGGTCTAAAACAGTTGGTTGAGAAGGTTGAGATGGACATTGATTTCTCAGAAAAACATCTATAGATCTGAACTTGACCTTGAAGAACAGCTGAATTCAGTACACGTTTTCAGTGTTAGTCTCTTGATAATCTACTGAATGTTCAGATGCTCTCACTGAGATGATGTTGATCTGTTACTAAGAGTCTGGCGGGGGGGTTATTTCATTTAAAAAGGACCACTCCCCATAAGGTGTTATCTAACTTCCCATCAAATTCCATCATAATAAACCATCTCTTCTAGATGTTCCAGATGTAGCCCTGCTACATAATTGAGCTTTTTGATTAAAAAAAGTCAGCAGTCATAGTTCAGTCAACTCTTTTTTCTTTTCCCCTTTATTTTGCTTTATAACCTAATCTCACTGTCAGTGGCTTGTTTGTTATCACTTGTACTGTATCTCCGAGTAATCAGAAAGGCTCTCGTTAAGCTGCTGACTAGCTTAGTTTAGGCTAGCTTCTTATTTTATTATTATTATTATTATTATTATTATTATATTAAAACGAATCTCTTTATAGACTACATTACAGATGTTCAAAGTTTATTATATTATTCATAAAAAGGATCAGTATTTACTGTATATTTTTACATTTATGTTCATACTTGTCAGCAAATACACAGTGAAATTGCTCACAACTAACTAAAGTAATCTATCAAACCTAGAGCGCTCTTACCACTTACAGTACTTGGCTAATTCATTCATTTTAGCCAAGTATAAGGCCGCTACACAGACGTGGCATGGATGGTGTGGAGAAGTGTTTAGAATCTGAACCTCAGCAACAGTGAATCTCTTTGCCTGTTTAAACGACCCACAAGTGAAAAGTAATTAACATACAATAATAACATGCTTTTCTTAAAGCTGATAAGTGTGACTTCGAGGGTCAAACAGCTTGTTCAGAGAGCTTATAAATAATTTATGACTCCTTTGACTTAGGGCATTATTTCCTGAAGGTTATGTGGCTGTAGTTTTGCCACAGAGCCCCCGAAACAACGGCTACGTTCCTGCTGCAGGTGTCCCAAACCACTTTCCGCTTGGGCCGCTTTCATATGTGGTACTAAAATCCAGTGAATATCCTCCAATACGCAGCAATGCGACTCCAGATTCACGGGATTCATGTGACTTTTACATTAATCCAACTTGGTAATACTCATAAATGCATGCTGAGCAGGAGGGAAAATGGACAACAGCAGCGAGGGAGGTTTTCAGTGGTGGGATAGCGAGGTCACAGGGTGATGTCTATGTTCATACAAAATTAGAATGTGCACCTCGCAATTGCTCTGTGTTGGAAGACATTTCTTAAGAAATGCCTGAACACAGCCACAGGGGGGGCGCTGCTACAGCATCACAGGAAAATAAAGAGCTTTCAGAAAGGCTACAGTAACTCAGAAAACCACTCTGTACAATTGTGGTGAGTAGAAATGCATCTCAGAAGGTCCAGCCTGGAGGAGGGGTTGGGCTACAACAGCAGAAGCTCAAGTAGGGTTCTACCTCTGTCAGCCAAGAACAGAAGGCTGAGGCTGCAGTGGGCACAGACTCACCACAACTGGACAGTTGAAGGCTAGAAAAACAGAGCCTGGTCTGATGAATCACCTCACCTCACATTATTGATGTTTTATTTGCTGTTTTCTTTTCATCATTATCTGGTGTAGACCTGAGAAAGGATGGGTTCCACTTTTGAGTCTTGGTTTCTCTCAAGGTTTCTTCCTCTCGACCCGAGGTAGTTTCTCCTTGCCACTGTTGCCACTTGCTTGCTCTAAAGAGGCTTGGATCTAGATCTCTGTAAAGCTGCTTTGTGACAAGGGACACATTTGGTAGAGTCGGAATTTGACACCAACAGCTTGAATCCATGGACTCCACCTGCCTACAACAGTCCTGGTTGTACGCAAACATCTGCCTCACTGAGTTGCTGCATTAACCAGTAACTGGCCCAGAGCATTACCGGGCCAAGTCTCCCAGTTATCCCCTCCAGCATTGGAACGCATCATTAAGCCTGTCACAGTGTCAGAACCCAATAACTGAGATTGCTCAACAACTCGATCCTTTACATGCTAGCCTAGCAGCCCGGATGCAGAGCTAAGGAAGCAAACTTCAGACGCCAGCGATGTCTCGACCTCAGGGGAACATTCTGTCCGTCTGATTTTACACTGAACTTCTCTCGTAATATGATCAGGTGGAGCTGAACGTTGTAGAGCCGGTGCCCTCTGACACGGAGCGCTACCTGTGCTAGCCGGGCTGATGTTTTTTCCTCGCTGTGGCTAAGCTAATAGGATAAGCCCTTGTGATCTTCCCTAGCTGACACAGCTCTGATTCAATCTCTGCTCCACCACAGACAAATTTCATTTACCCCACAGATATCATTTTCTGATAGCAGACGCTTTTGATATGAGATCTTTAAGCTGTGGCTGAGAGGCTTCTTGCCAGGCTGACAGGGAAGGAGTTTATCTTCACTCGTCTCACAGCCAGCGAATACTCTGGCCACTTCTCTGGCTGTTCGTCAGACAATGTAAAGACAACGTTACCCACGATGCCACTTAATCAGAGGGAATAAAGCAGGGCCAACTGGAAAAGTGGGTGATTGGGCGTTTGTAGAATGAGATTAGGGCCACATGCAGCTTTTTTTATGGTCCTCTTCTTAGGGACTTTTATCTATGCCAAAAAAAGGCATGTACTAAAGGACTTAATTAAAATGTGTCATTTTTTTAGTTTATATATATATATTAACTAAAAAAGACAGCTGATGTGTTATTTACACTCATATCTATCCAACCTTTGCATATTTTTGCACACGTCCCCAAAATTACAAAAACATCATTACCATATTACATTATATTATACATTATATTATATAATTATATTATACATTATATTAATATCATTACCATAACAGCCTGAAATGTCTGCCTGAACAGATTTTTAAATTAAAGTTTTTATGTCGTAACCATGGAAACATAGACTGACAAGTGAGCTCATTTTGATGATGAGTGAAAAATTGGATTTTCTTTTTCTCCCTAATTTTAGATAGCCCACTCCAACCTACAGATTAGCACTCTTCCTCTATCACATGTAATGCTCCCAACACTGGGAGGGTGAGCACTGACACAGCTCGCCTGCTGTGACACATGCGCAACCAGCCAACGCATCTTTTCAATCTGCTGCCGATTCAACTGGGTCACTGGGCAACCAATGGGTGCCGGGTCCCCAGCTCTGATGCATTGGCCAGCAGATGCCTATGCCAGCCAGCATCACACAGAAGGGACGTGGGGAGAATGAGATCTAGCCAGCCGGAGAGAGCAAGGCCAGTTGTGCTCTCTCAGGCTCCGGCTGCTGATGGCGAAGCAGCATGACCCCGGTTTTCGAACCAGTGATTCTTGGGTCATAGTGGCAGGAAAAGTGAGATATTTAATCATGTTTTCCTTCTGATTTTGGAGTAGATTTATTCAGCACCATTACTCTTTATATGTACAGCAATATTTTACCATGACAGATAAATAAAACGTTTTAAAGTGCATCTTATACGAGCTGTTGAGTCCATGATCTAGGGTCTGAAAAAGTGAAATTTGCCATTACCTCAACACATCAACTGCTTGCAAGGGTTTTCAGGTTTCACCATCAATATCCTTTAAACTAAGACATCAAGTTTCAGTCAGTTTAGCCCAAAGACAACTGCAGAGAGCTCTAGAGAATACAGCCATTCAGTAAAGGATAAAAAAGCAAGTGAACTCTTAGGAATGACCTGGATTTCCATGGTAAAGAGAACCCCCAAACTGAAGAATACCCCCCTCTGATATGTGGAGCCAGGAATGATGGATGACAGGGTTAAGAGGGAGGTGACTCGGTGCTGGAGGGTTGCGCAAGTGACTAAGGTAGAGATGGGATCTATAGGAGGTTAGATTAGAGAGGAGGGGCTTCAAGCATGTTCCTCCTCCCACGAATACAACATACTACAGCAGTGCGGCTGTAGACAGCGTGGTGGTGTAGTGTATTAGAGATGTGGTAACGAGTGAATTTAATGAGCTTAATTCGTGAATTTAAAAGGGTTTTGAGTGCACCAGGTTTTTGGGTGGGTGTTGATGGAATGTCCTTCAAAATCAATTTTTGTGCATATTTTTTTTTATCCAGGGTTGATTAGTTCATTTAAGTGTCAGTGTGTAATTATCATGTCTTAACATAAGCCTCTCTCCCTCTCTCTTTTTTCTCTCCATCTGTCCTTCTCTCCCATTCTTTCTCTTTTCCTCTGTCTCTCTCTCTCTCTCTCTCTCACTCTATCTGATTCTCCCTCCCTCTCACTCTTTCTCTCTCCCACCCTCTTGTACTTTCTCCCTTCCACCCCCCTCTCTCTTTCCTTCTCGCTCTTCCTCTTCCTCCCTCATACTCTCTCTCTCTCTCTCTCTCTCTCTCTCTCACTCCCTTGCTCCCTCTTTCTTTCTGTTTCCTTCATTCTTTCCCTCTCTGTCTTTCTGCCATCCTTACTTTCCTTGCATTCTCTCTCTCTTTTCTTCGTTCCCTCCCCACTCTCTCTCTCACTCTCCTTTCTCTTTCTCTCTCACTCGTTATCTCCCCACTCTCTCTCTCTTTTAGTTCCCTCCCCACTCTCTCTCTCACTCCCTTTTCTCGTTCACTCTCCTTTTTTCCACTCATTTCTCTCTCTTCCTCCCTCATGTCCTCTTTCTTCCTTTGCGTCCCCCCTCCCTCCCTCTGTCTCTCTCTCTTTCCATTTCTCTCTCTTTCTATTCCTCACTCGCTCTTTCTATTTTTTCACATTTTCTTTTCTTCCTCCTTGCTTCTCTCTGTCTCTCTTTGTTGTTCTCTCTTGCTGTCCTTCATTTGCGCTCTCTCTCGCTCTCTCTGTCTCTCTCTCTCTCTCTCTCTCTCTGTCTCTCTCTCTCTCTCTCTCTCTCTCATGCTCACTCCCTTGCTTCCTCTTTTTTCCTTCCTTCCTTCTCTCTGTCTTTGTCTTCCTTCCCTCGCACTTTCTCTCTTTCTCTCTCACTCTCCTTTCTCTTTCGCTCTCTCCATTCTCTTACTCCCCTTTCTCTCTCCCCACTTTCTCACTCCCCTTTCTCTCTCCCCACTCTCTCACTCCTCTTTCTCTATCTCCACTTTCTCACTCCTCTTTCTCTATCTCCACTTTCTCACTCCTCTTTCTCTATCCCCACTTTCTCACTCCCCTTTCTCTATCCCCACTTTCTCACTCCCCTTTCTCTATCCCCACTTTCTCACTCCCCTTTCTCTATCCCCACTCTTTCACTCCCCTTTCTCTATCCCCACTTTCTCACTCCCCTTTCTCTATCCCCACTTTCTCTCACTCCTCTTTCTCTATCCCCACTTTCTCACTCCCCTTTCTCTATCCCCACTCTCTCACTCCCCTTTCTCTATCCCCACTCTCTCACTCCCCTTTCTCTATCCCCACGTTCTCTCACTCCTCTTTCTCTATCCCCACTTTCTCACTCCCCTTTCTCTATCCCCACTCTCTCACTCCCTTTCTCTATCACCACTCTCTCTCACTCCTCTTCTTCTATCCCCACTCTCTCACTCCCTTTCTCTATCCCCACTCTCTCTCTCACTCCTCTTTCTCTATCCCCACTTTCTCACTCCCCTTTCTCTATCCCCACTCTCTCACTCCCCTTTCTCTATCCCCACTTTCTCACTCCCCTTTCTCTATCCCCACTCTCTCTCTCACTCCTCTTTCTCTATCCCCACTCTCTCACTCCCTTTCTCTATCCCCACTCTCTCTCTCACTCCTCTTTCTCTATCCCCACTTTCTCACTCCCCTTTCTCTATCCCCACTCTCTCACTCCCCTTTCTCTATCCCCACTTTCTCACTCCCCTTTCTCTATCCCCACTTTCTCACTCCCCTTTCTCTATCCCCACTCTCTCACTCCCCTTTCTCTATCCCCACTCTCTCACTCCCCTTTCTCTATCCCCACTTTCTCACTCCCCTTTCTCTATCCCCACTCTCTCACTCCCCTTTCTCTATCCCCACTTTCTCACTCCCCTTTCTCTATCCCCACTTTCTCACTCCCCTTTCTCTATCCCCACGTTCTCTCACTCCTCTTTCTCTATCCCCACTTTCTCACTCCCCTTTCTCTATCCCCATTTTCTCTCACTCCTCTTTCTCTATCCCCACTTTCTCACTCCCCTTTCTCTATCCCCACTCTCTCACTCCCCTTTCTCTATCCCCACGTTCTCTCACTCCTCTTTCTCTATCCCCACTTTCTCACTCCCCTTTCTCTATCCCCACTCTCTCACTCCCCTTTCTCTATCCCCACTTTCTCTCACTCCTCTTTCTCTATCCCCACTTTCTCACTCCCCTTTCTCTATCCCCACTCTCTCACTCCCCTTTTTCTATCCCCACTCTCTCACTCCCCTTTCTCTATCCCCACGTTCTCTCACTCCTCTTTCTCTATCCCCACTTTCTCACTCCCCTTTCTCTATCCCCACTCTCTCTCTCACTCCTCTTTCTCTATCCCCACGTTCTCTCACTCCTCTTTCTCTATCCCCACTCTCTCACTCCTCTTTCTCTATCCCCACTCTCTCTCTCACTCCTCTTTCTCTATCCCCACTCTCTCACTCCTCTTTCTCTATCCCCACTCTCTCACTCATTCCCTTTTCTCTTTCTCTATCCCCACTCTCTCACTCCCCTTTCTCTATCCCCACTCTCTCACTCCCCTTTCTCTCTCCCCACTCTCTCACTCCCCTTTCTCTCTCCTCACTCTCTCACTCACTCCCTTTCTCTTTCTCTCTCCCCACTCTCTCACTCCCCTTTCTCTCTCCCCACTCTCTCACTCCCCTTTCTCTCTCCTCACTCTCTCACTCACTCCCTTTCTCTTTCTCTCCCCCCACTCTCTCACTCCCCTTTCTCTCTCCCCACTCTCTCACTCCCCTTTCTCTATCCTCACTCTCTCACTCACTCCCTTTTCTCTTTCTCTATCCCCACTCTCTCACTCCCCTTTCTCCCTCCCCACTCTCTCACTCACTCTCTTTTTCTACCCCCACTCTCTCTCTCACTCACTCCCTTTTCTATTTCTCTATCCCCACTCTCTCTCTCACTCACTCCCTTTTCTCTTTCTCTATCCCCACTCTCTCTCTCACTCACTCCCTTTTCTCTTTCTCTATCCCCATTCTCTCTCTCACTCCATTTTCTCTTTCTCTCCCCATTTTCTCACTCCCCTTTCTCTATCCCCACTCTTTCACTCACCTTTCTCTATCCCCACTCTCTCTCTCTCTCTCTCTCTCTCTCTCTCTCTCTCACTCACTCCCTTTTCTCTTTCTCTAGCCCATCCTTCCTAACCCTTTTTTCTTTTCCACTCCATTATCTCTCCCTTTCCTCCCTCCTTCTCTCTCTCTCTCTCTCTCTCTCTCTCTCTCTCTCTCTCTCTCTCTCTCTCTCTCTCTCTCTCTCTCTCTCTTAGTGCAGGGTCAGTGGGGTGATAGCCATTTGGAGTTGTTTGTTCTGAGAGGCTTCTCTGTTTGAGCTGTGCGCGAGTGCGGGGTCTGTCCGTGTGCTGGGGGCAAAATGAGCTCGTTAGGAATTCTGAGGACGCCTCTGCGCCTCACACTTCTCAGAAGCCGTGTGACATCTGCACAGCCATTTGTTCGACTTTTAGGAGGCCGCACCTGCTTGTTACTGCAGAATAAATCTGACACTAGAGACAAAAGATTGCATGTGTGTGTGTGTAAGTGTGTGTGTGTACGTCTCTGTGTGTGTGGATCAAATAGAGCCATTTTGCCCTTGTGTAACACTGCTGGTCATTAAAGCTGTTAAAAGGCAACTCCTCTGTTGATTGACCCGTTCATGATCCGCCCACAAGTTCTCCTGCACACGTCCATCACAGCATGTTGGTAGGAACTACCTTGGATACCATAGCAACCACTTGGCAGCACCATAGGTCTTTAGCTCGCTGTTTTGTGCACAAAGACTCCCAGGTTTTATGTCCTTGGTGGCAGAGTTTTGTGTTTTGCGTTTTCCTTGAAGCAGTGAAGCCGCCTCAGGTCCTCTGTCCTGAGTTTTAAAAGTTATTATATTTTATATATATATAAATGTATTTAATAATTTATTTCTATTAATATTATTTATTTATATAAATAAGTACTACATACCCCCCTTATTTTACAAGAAATGCTCATTGAGAAAGTGTCCACAAACTTTTTTTTTTTTTTTTGGCCATATTTTTCCTTTTTACTCCCAATTTCTCCCAACCTTTCTCTCTCTCTATCTCAGTGCCGGGTCAGTACTTTTACTTCCAATCCTCCAATCAACCCACCCATTCGTAGCCCCCCTAGCACTAGCAATGCTCCCGACACCAGGAGAGTAAGGACTTAACACACGTCTCCTCTGATACATGCAAAGCCAGCCACCAACTCTTTTCAAACTGCCACCATCGCCAGCCTACCGACACACTCAGAGGAAAGCGCTGGGTCCCCAGCTCCACCACACCAGCTAACAGACACCTGTGGCGGCCAACATTGCTTCAGATGTGATGAGGGGAGATTGCGTTATGTAAAACTATATACACCGATGAGCCATAACATTAGTACTACTGAGTAGACCCCTCTTGTGCCACCGCAACAGATTTGACCATTTGAGGCATGGACACCACACCATTAAAGGACTTTTTGGCCTTTATGGAGCTCATCAATGAGTCTCAGATACCCATGACACTGGTGTCAGCCCACTAGTTGTCCTTTCTTGGGCCACTTTTGGTAGGAACTAATCACTCTATACCAGAAAACCCCCCACAAGACCTGCCTGATGAGATCGACCCACCTGGAAAGAGCATGGCTAATTTTGCTCTCTCAGACTCTGGCTGCCGATAGTGAAGTGCATGGCTCGGGATTCGAACCTTTTGGACATGGCTATTTATTTAATACAGTGTCTTTCTCTTTTTCTTTCTCTGCAGCTAACATACCTGCCACCTCCGTGGGGGGAGTGTGTGTCCCGGGCACTGGACTCAGGCTTCTTCCAGGTCTACAGCGTCACGGCCTGCCGCATCGAGTGTGAGACGCGCTACATCGTGGAGAACTGCAACTGCAGGATGGTCCACATGCCAGGTTCACTCTCTCTCTCTGCTGCTCTACCACCCTGCCTGTCATCTTCTGTTCCGCTGTTTCATTTATTCATATATTTCCACGGTAAAATGGAAATGATTTGCTGCGTTTGAATGCAGATTGGAAAACAACTTCATTTCTTGAATCCGTTGTTTCAGATAAGCAAGTGATGGACCATTCAAGTGTGAGATTTAGCCACAGTGGCAATTTACTAGCACATTTCCTTGCGTTCTCTCTCGCTCTTCCTCCCTCTCTCTCTAATTCTCACACACACATACATAGCATGAACAAACAGACACAATATCTGACATCTTATTTACACTATAAAAAACTATACACACCGATGACTGATATTAAGTGCCTCTACGACCGCAAAGTCTGAATATTCGAGGCAAGGACTCCACAAGACGTCTGAAGGTGTACCGTAGTATCTGGCACCAAGACATCAGCAGCATATCCTTTAAGTTGTTGTGAAAGGTCAGCAGTGTTTTTAGCATCCTGACAGTAAGTATGGGACTGGGGTGTTATCTGGGATACCCAGAAGAATACCCAAAAGATTTCTGAAAAAATGCAGGTTGAGAAAGTGTCCACAAACTTTTTTTTTGGTACCTCCAGTCAACCCACCCAGTCGTACCTCCCACTAGCACTAGATGTCAGAAGTGGTCCCAGAAGTGGTTTTATCTTCATTACTTGCCAATTATGAGCTCCCCTTCTGTGGACACTGGCACAGAAAAAGCCATGGTCACGAGGCCTGCTTCTCGCAGAAACCCATATTCCCATAACTAGGGTCTGGAGTCTAGGGGGGATGAGCTGCTCTCCTGAAGCCGCTGTCGGGTGTTAGCACATCACAGCTTTGGGGCTATAAAAGCAGGGTTGATGTAAATGTTGTGGTCAGGACTGGTATGTAAGACTTTCAGGGTTTTTGAAATTTTACAGCTCTGTTTCGGTCCCGCTGGATTTCCTTTTGAAGGAGGAACAGCGGTGGTGTTTACATTTTACTGCCTAATACACTACAGGCTGCACCACCTCCCTGAAGGGGGGGGCTGTAACTTGCACGACTGTGTTCAATATAAATTCCAAACTGGTCCAAACTGTGGATTCTTCACCCCTTATATATATATGATTTGAGCTGATTTACAATGCACTGAACGGGAATCCTTGAGTTAGTTTCCCATTACCCCTCTACCTTCCTCCTCCTCTGCTTAATATCCTCAGCTAATTGAAATGATAGTCAGGATCCAGTAATTAACTAAATGGTCATTAGTAATTAGTTGCTAAGTATTAGAGTTTCATATTAGACTGCTTTAATATCCTCATTAGGTCTTCATCTACTCTGGGAGCTCCACTTAGTGACCTGTGCTGAATGGAGGCGGTTTGGTTTAGTTGCAAACCTGAAAATGAGGATCCAGATAAAAGGAAATATGATATTTATAGACTTCATTTGGTAGCTGGTGCTGCTGCCTTGTTTTTTGGACCTTCAAGACTGTAAGCATAGCTCTCTCTCCATCCAATTCATAGCATGATTAAATATCTTCTCTTCTAATTACAAAAGCAAATGTTGCGTAGACTGGACTGGACTTGACTGGACTGGACTGGACGTTCCGGACAGTGAAACTTCTCCACTTTCTTCGCCTGAAATAAGAAATAATTCCTATCCAATCATAACATGCTTTTTTTTTAGCACCAACTATAAAACCATACACTCCTAAAAAGTGAGAATTTGAGAGAGAAACTTCAGACAGTAGTTAGAGAAAATTTAACCACACACCTACACACACACACACACACACTTTTATTGAGTGTGTTCAGCAGTTGTGTTTGACAGGGTGAAGTTGCTGCTGCAGGACTGTTTCTTTTCGACAGTGCTTTCCTAAAGCTCATCATTAATTCAAGAAGACTGAGCCTAAAACTAAAGCTCCTCTCTCTCTCTCTCTCTCTCTCTCTCTCTCTCTCTCTCTCTCTCTCTCTCTCTCTTTCTCTCTCTCTGTCTCTCTGTCTCTCTGTCTCTCTCTCTACAGGAGACTCTCCATACTGCACTCCAGAACAGTATAAAGACTGTGCAGAACCTGCTCTTGGTGAGTGCTGCATAAAATCATACACACAGGTTTGTTTTACTATACTTGTGAGGACTGCCATTTATTTATTTATTTATTTATTTGGTGCTACGGCTAACCCTCACCATAACTATACTAGCCATACCTCTGACCATACTAATGACCCTAATCCTAACCTTAACCTTAACCCAAAAGCTGAACTTTCTGCTCTTTGAAGATGTCCTCGTTTTTTACGTCACGCTGTCTTTGTGAGAACGTCTGGTCCTCATAGAGATAGCAGTATGAGAACAAACATAAATTGTTTGTTTTATTATATTTGTGAGGACTGCCATTGGCCAAACCCTAACCATAACTGTAGTGAGCATGTTAATCTAATCCGTCATGGTGTACTATCATTGTGAGGATAGTCGTTTGGTCCTCACAGAGACACTAGTACACGAACACAACACATACACATGTTTGTTTTACTATAATAGTGAGGACCACCAATAACTTTTGGATGAGTTGACATTTTACAGCTACCCTGAACCCTGAACCTGACCCTTAACCAACTAACCGTAATCTTAACCCAAACCTAAACCCAACCTTATACTCAGCCTTCTGAGTATCTGAGGGCTGAACCCTCTTCTGTTTTTCCTAGAAAGAGACACACATACACATAGACAGGCCTATATATATATATATACATATTTTTAACCTTCTTCGCAGACCTTATTGCACAACACACTCACATAATCATGTACATGCTCGTACAAAAACCTACATATCAGATACCAATCAGTGACCAACTCATGCCCTTTCCCTTCAGCACACATACGAATATCCACACCCTTTCAGTCCGTTCACCTTCATTGCAGCTTCACTGCAGTTAAAAGCTCTTCAGAATCAGCCTTCCTGCCACTCAGGCCATAAAAAAGAGGGACGGGGAGATTAAGCCATGTTTTGAATGTTAATTCCTTACTTGTAGTCGTTCACTCTACTTACTGAAATGCAATCAGCCGCTTAAATATGCACTTACACGTCCCTGACCAGACCAGATCAGACCAGGCCAGGCCTTAATTTCCCATCTCTTTTTATTTGTCTTATCTTCTTCAGGGCCAGCTTGGAAAACCAGACAGAAGGTCTTATTTTGGCGCTGTTTTCCGATAAAAATGAGAGTTTCGTGCATGTGGCTGGGAGAGTGCGAGGGTTTTCTATTTCGAATGCATTGTGTGTACAGTAGCCAGAGGGTTAGCAGCAATTATATATTTCATTCTTTCACATTTTCTTATTGACTAATGCAATCTGCAAAATCCACCTCTTCCTAATTAGCAATGTTGGCTCTGCATTGACTAATTATCTCCCACTAACGAGGAAATTCAAATGAGATGTGAGTTGCACTTGTCACGTCTCCAGCTGATCAGTTATTCAGCCCAAACCGTCTCTGCTTTCCCTGCTCGCCTTTTCAAAAGTGAACTTTTTCAGGAAGAAAAGGCGTAAACAGAGCCGCTATAATTCAAACCGCAGCCTTCCTCTGCGAGTGGAGCTCACCGTGAAACATTTTTAGCACACTGGCAGGTGTGTGTAGGGGGGGTGGGTGAGGTGGGATTGTGCTGGAAAACACAACAGCTCACCAGAAAGTGTGCATTCTGCCTCAGACGTGGCCGACAGCAGTGAACAGACAGATCTCGTCCCCATTCCAACCTCCTACTGGACTGAATCATGCCAGGAGAACCGCCTTGCAAATGGTTGACTGCTTTAAAAGGCTCATATCCTGGAAAAACTCAATTATCCTTGCTTTGATATGCTTTGAGGGCTTTGATAGGCTAGGTAAACATAAGCATGTTCTCTTACGCCCACAAAATAGCCTGGGAGCCTGAGAGACGGAGTTCCTAACCTGTTTAAGCAACTGGAGCAACGCAAGACCTTTTATTGTCCTGTTTATGTGCAAGCCATCCTAGACTAATCTTGCAGCGTGAAATGCCCTCGTCATGAAGCACAGATTTTTTTAAATTGTTTAAAAAGGTCTGCCACATTGTTTGCCTGCGATTTAACCATTTAACACTCCAGGGTTTATTACACATTAATAATTACTCAGGGCCTAAAGGGACTTCTGTATAAACTGGTGGGGCTATCCTTTGGTTAAAGAAGTTTGTAATAACACTTTTGGCCCGCCGGCGGGACGAGAGAGCTCGAGGGCTCCCTATACAGAAATTTGATGTATGGCCATATTTGTACATATAAAGGAATGGGCATATATTTGGTATAAGTACATGAGGAGAGCCTAATCAAACTAATTCAAAATATTACAGCTGTTTATTTATTTATTCAGGATAATTATCCAATATTATAATATTGCAACCTTCTTATCTACTGTTAGCATGAAGTTTTAGGTCAAATATATGCAGAAATATAGAACCTGGAAATATGAAAGGGTTCACAAACGTCCAAGCACCACTGTGTAAATATGTTTAGTGTATAAACATATATGTACATATATTTTGGCACTGTCCAATGAAAAACATGTATCTCCAAAATGGTGATCTCATAAGAGAAGGCAAAATGTTCTTTATTCCATTCAATTTAGAGCATTTCTATTGGTCTGTTTATCCAGAATTATTTACACAATATACAGATCAGATACAGGGTTCAAACAGATCAGAGGATCGCTTGTTCGTATCCTGTTCATGCTGCCAGCCATCGGCAGCCGGGGTCCCGAGATAGCGCAATTGGCCTTGCTCTCTGTAGGGCGGGTAGATGGCGCTTTCCCCCCACATTACTCTAGTGTGGCGCTGGCCATTACTGGCGTCTGTTAGCCAGTGTGCATCAGAAAAAGAGGCAGTTTGAAAAAGAGGTGTGACTAGCTGCGCATGTGTCTGGGGGGGGGCATTGCATGTAAAGGGGAAGGAGAGAGTATGTACAGGTTGGGTAATTGGTGATCTAAATTGGGGATAAAATCAATTAAATCAAATAAATTTATATAAAAAAATTAGATACATGTTTTTCATTGGAGAGCAGTGATGTAATTGTATATGAACAGAGTATATATATACAGTGCCCTCCATAATTATTGGCACCCCTGGTTAAGATGTGTTCTTTAGCTTTTAATAAATTGAGTTTTTTTCTAAATAATATAGGACCACGATGGAAAAAAGAGTAAAATCCAACCTTTAACTCAAGTGAATTTATTCAGTAGGAAAAAAATCCCACATTAAGAAATAATTGTTTAACATCAAATCATGTGTGTCACAATTATTGGCACCCCTGATGTTAATACTTTGTACAACCCCCTTTTGCCAACAAAACAGCACCTAATCTTCTCTTATAATGTTTCACAAGATGGGAGAATACAGATAGAGGGATCTTTGACCATTCCTCTTTGCACAATCTCTCTAAATCATCCAGCAACCTGGGTCCTCTCCTCTGCACTCTCCTCTTTAGCTCACCCCACAGGTTTTCAATGGGGTTGAGGTCTGGGGACTGAGATGGCCATGGGAGGAGCTTTATTCTGTGTGTGGTGAACTAGTTCTGTGTAGATTTGGCCATATGTTTTGGGTCATTATCTTGCTGAAAGACCCAGTGACTACCCATCTTCAGCTTTTGGGCAGAAGCCACCAGATTTTGTTTTAAAATGTCCTGGTATTTCAAAGCATTCATGATGCCATGCACCCTAACAAGGTTCCCAGGGCCTTTGGAAGAGAAACAGGCCCACAGCATCACTGATCCTCCCCCATATTTCACAGTGGGCATGAGGTGCTTTTCTGCATACTCAGCTCTTGTGTTACGCCAGACCCTCTTAGAGCATTTGTTGCCAAAAAGCTCTATCTTAGTTTCATCTGACCAAAGCACACAGTCCCAGTTGAAGTTCCAGTACTGCTTAGCAAACTCCAAATGTTTGTGTTTATGATTGTGAGTGAGAAAAGGTTTTTTCAATGCATGCCTCCCAAACAGCTTGTTGGCATGCAGTTAGCGCCTGATGGTTGTTTTAGAGACTTTGTGACCCCAAGAAGCTACCATTTGTTGCAATTCTGTAACAGTGAGCTCTGGAGACCTTTTTATTTCTCTTATCATCCTCCTCACTGTGCGTGGTGGCAAAATAAACTTGCGTCCTCGTCCAGGCTTGTTTACCACTGTTCCAGTTGTTTTAAACTTCTTAATAATTCCTCTGACAGTAGATATGGACAGGTGTAGGTGAGTGGCTATTTTCTTGTAGCCATTGCCTGACTTGTGGAGGTCAACACACATCTGCCTTACTTGAATGGTATGTTCCTTTGTCTTTCCCATGTTGAAGAGAAATGGCCTCTGTGTCATGTCATATTTATACCCCAGGGTAACAGGAAGTTGTGAATTACTAATTAAATGTTCCTACATACTCTGATCAACTTCATACTACTGTAGAATTGACAGAAATACTTTAATTATGTTTATTTCCTAAGAAATATTAGGGGTGCCAATAATTGTGGAACAGGTGATTTTATGAAGAATAATTATTTCTTAGTCAGGGATTTTTTCCCCCTTAAAATTCACTTGAGTTAAAGGTTGGATTTTACTCTTTTTTCCACCGTGGTCCTATATTATTTAGAAAAAAACTCAATTTATTAGAAGCTAAAGAACACATCTTAATCAGGGGTGCCAATAATTATGGAGGGCACTGTATATACACATTGCACAGAAGCAGCTAAAAAATCTAAAAAAGGACAAAAATGGGGATGCATTAGACAGCAGCGATGTATTTTTGACATATTTTTGTATGTCATATTATTATCTCAATATTGCTCAAATGAAGATCCAATATCCATATCGCTGCTGTCCAATGAGAATGTATCATGTACCATGCTTTGTCCGTTTTTTGTTTTACTCATGGTTTGAACCCTGTAGCTGCTCTCTACGCTGAGTACATCATTCTGGATGAATGGACCAATAGAAATGCTCTAAATTACTTGGAATAAACCCTTATTTTAGATTGACTTCCATTCAAAGTTAAGACCATTTTTACCTTCTCCTGTAAAGTCCCCATTTTGGAAAGCGTCAATATGTTAAAATATGTTTTTAAAAAAGCCAAAGTTTTTCATGGGTTTTTATAAAACCCCAAAAATGACTTCAGGAGAAAAATATAGGCTTGTAGAATACAGGCCCTTTAATAAGTGGAAATTAGTAATTTTGGTCAAACAAAGCTTAAGCAAACATCCTCCATGCCAGTTTAATATTGAATATATATTATATATTGTTTATATTGACCATGAGCAAATTATGCACCATGCCGTTTCTGTTTTAACAGCCTCCTCTAAGGCTTTTGATTACATTTTTAGGAGATAGGAGATAGGAGATAGGAGTGCATTAGTATATTTCTACAAAACACTTATCTGGTATAACACTTACACAGGGCACTCCACATCGTCTAGGCAGAATATGGGTTCATTATACTGTGGTAAAAAAAACACACACACACTTAACTACAGTTCTCTGTTTGTGGATGCAATGACTGTCCAGAAATCCTATGCTGTGTAATAAGCAGACCCCTAACATCTTCACTGGACCCCCATATATCTTTACGTAACCCTTTAACTGAAATCCTTTAATAATATAGTTTAACCATTAGCCTACATTAGAGCACTGACTTGATTTAAACATATACTATATTGACAAAAGTATTGGGACAGCTTCATCATTCATTCATTCATCGTTTCCTCTGAAATCAGGGGTTTTTAAAGAGTTCATGCTGATTTTGTTGGAGTAACTGTCTCTACTGTCCAGTAAAGAAAGCTTTCTAATACATTTTATAGAGCACTGCTGCTGCATTCAGTAACAAACGCATTGGTGAGCTCAGGATATTGGATGATCACCACCCCAACTCATCTCAACAGTATTGGATGAAGCACCATCCATCATTCCAGAGAACACAGCTCTTCTACTGCCCCACAGCTCAATGCTGGGGGGGGCGTTAGAGCCCTCTAGCACACACTTCAGCGAGTCCAGTTCTGTTGGCAATACTTCTGTACAGGGACTAGACAAGCTGTGTGTGTTTGTGTGTGCATTTGCACATCTGGGTCAGCAATATATGCAACTTAAAGTAGTTAAATGCATTTATTAGAAGCAGTGTCCACAAGTTTTTGGACACGTAATGAAGTAATGATAGTGAGTACTTTGTAGTATGGGTGGGGCGGGGTCCTAGTAATGCCACACTGTGTTTGTGTGTGTGTGTGTGTGTGTGATGAAGTAAGATGGCTTTTCTTTCGTGACTGCATGACCTTCTAAATGGCAATGATGGCATTAGGAACAGAGCGAAGGAGAGGACAATTAGCCAGAATGGAGGAAGACAGGGGAGAGGTGAGGGCCAAGGAAAAGAATGGGAGGTACGGGGAAGCAGAGAAAGAGAGAGAGAGAGAGAGAGAGAGAGAGAGAGAGAGAGAGAGGACTAGAGAGAGAGAGATAAGCAGGATTAGAGAGACAAAGGTAGAGAGAGAGGGACAGATAGTGAGGATGTTTAAAATGTCACTGGGAAAGGTCAGGCTGTAGCGGGAGGTTTTTGCGAGTTGTGAGCTGATTAGAAGCAGAGGTGAAGCATAGCTACAGGCGAAGGATCTGGGAGCTTCCAGCAGGCAGGCGAAATCGCAAATGAACCGCCGTCCCGGCTGCTTTACCTGCCACAATGAAAAGAGCCAAGGCCGCATTGTTTCCAAAAAAAGTGTGCCGACATACAAATGTGGACCCCCGTTCACCTCAGCCGCGATTCAGAGGCTTCGGCTTTAACTAGGCCGAAGCGCCGAGCTTTACAAAGAGCCCCTTTTTGGTACCTTTGATGTCTTATCACCGGTTTGACGGCGTATGAAACTTTAGTGTCAGCTGAGGCTTAAACCGCAAGCCAACTCTGCGCTACAGACCCAGAGCGAAAGTTTGATATTTGCTTTGACATCTTGTCATATAAAAGACAGCACGGGCGCTGCCCGCATATCAAAGCGATATGCGCTGTGCAAATTTACCCAGTGCCAGTCAGGATGCGTACGAAGTGAGTCAGGCCTTCGCAAAACCTATCAAACATCCGTTTATCCTTCATCTGCTTAGATATCAGGGGCGGCAGATTCGATGTTTCACCTTTTCCAGTGCCAAACCGGAGCTAGGATTTAAAGTCAAATCAAATCCAGGCAAATGTGTTTGTGTAGCGCTTTTCACAACTGACAAAGCAATGTGTAAAGGAAAGGGATATATTAGGCAGGTTTTATTCTACAGAAAGCAGGAACAAAAGCTCAACAAAAACTCAATAATGTCCAAAATAAAATAAAATAAAATATATAATATAGGTCAAAAAGGAGACAAAGACCCCAAAAGTTCCACCAGCAGCTCAAAACTACAAAGCACAAAAGTCAACAAGCTTCAAGAAGCAGGAGAGACCAGAAAAAGCCTTGACAGTCCACAAGTTTAGCCAACCACAGCGAGCACAAGGTGACATCTGTTAACACTCCACAAATACTGAAGGGAAAGAAAGGGCCTTTTAAAGGGAAGGTCCTTGCAGGGAAATAGGATTCAGGTGAGAGGGACAGGAGGTGGAGCATTAACTAAAATTCTGGTGACGCCGACCTCTGGTGACACCAGAATGTGTAATGTCCTGGGGCAGTTCCCTAACACAAGGTACAGGAATCATTAATACGTGAACAACAAAACATACACAAAGACCCCCAGTGAGAAAGCCAAAGGCAACAGTGGCAAGGAAAAACTTTGGGAGGAACCAAGCCTCACAAGTCAGAACTATTTCTAAATGCATGATAAAAGGTCACTGTACCACCGAGACTGTTCTGCTGCTCAGGTGTGCTGCTATCATCATAACATACCTAGTATAATCATAGTAGAGATGGTCAGAATAATGGAATTAAAGATGATGGTGAATGCTGGTAAAAGTAACAGTATTAATAGGAATATTTGTAGAGCTTTAAAATGTGCGCCACCTGACCTTTCCTAACGATGGCTACGAGCGGGCCATAGCCCTAACAAGCTAATTAAGGTATGAGGGAAATATTGAATAGGTCAAATCCTTATATATATATATATAACTCTAAAATTGTCCAAAAGAAAAGTAATACATTAATCTTGCTCATTAAAAACCCTGTACCTTAGAACCTTTCAAATGTACCATAGTCACATTTCACAACACTCCTCAGGAGACCCAGGATGGTTAACAAGGTCAGAGGTTGACAGCGGTACAGTGTGTGGACACTCTGCTTATCAGGGGACAGAATAAAGCTAGACAGTGACAGTGGCAGTGACAGTTTTCATTCACTGTCAGTTGTTCTGCACGTGTCGCCTGCGGCAGCCCCACAGACAACCTTGCTGCCGTGCTTTTTCACACCATGACGTCCTTACCCGGCACAAAAAACCCTGCCTAGTGTTTCCCTCCTTCCTTGAACAGTGAGCTGTGTGTTTGTGTGTGTGTGTGCTGGGTGAGTTTAGTTGATGTAAATGTTGAGTTCCACATGAATAAATGATGCCCCATTAGCACAGTTATTGTCTTTCCGTGGATTTGCTTTGGGCAAAAATTGTGTTGATGTAATATGTGGAAACGATTTCCAAGCTAAATACACGGAAGCGTTCATCAAAATGAATAGGATTAGTGAAAGTGGCTGTGTTGCAATTAAATTTGAATAATATTCCAACCAAACTGTACTTACAGACATCTGTAAAACATTGATGTGTCTTTTGATTGCAAAAGTGTTGAGTCTATATGGGAGAAATGGACTGCATGAATGCTAACCCTGCTGTGTGGAGGCCGTGATGTAGCCTGGCAAGCTCTCAGAGCCTGTTTATGCCTGGTCAGTTCATGCGACTACTGTCTGGATTGTGTCCTGTTAAGGTTTTTTCACCACATTAATTTTATTTTTGAGAACTTACCGGTCAGTCCTTCTACAGAAGCTCGAAGCCTTGGTGTTGTCTCTGGATGATCAGTCATCGTTCTCAAGTCATGTTGCAAACGTAACTCGGTCTTGCAGATTTCTCCTGTACAACATCCAGAGAATTCGACCCTTCCTCTCTAGAGAGGAGCCACCCAGGTACACGTTCAGTCTCTCGTCACTTCAAGACTTAACTACTGCAACTTTCCTCTGGCTGGTCTCCCTCTGCGCACCATCAGGCCCCTGCAGCTTATCCAGAATGCAGCGGCACGGGTCGTCTTTAACATTTCTAAATTCAGCCATGTCACTCCAGTGCTGCGTTCTCTCTTCACCAGCTTCCAGTAGCTGCTTCCCACATCAGATTCAGAACCCTGACGCTGGCCTACAAAGCCAAGAACGGACCAGCCCCTCCGTACTTGATGGCAATGGTCAAAAGCCGATGTGCACCAAGAGCCCTTAGAGCTTCAAGTACGGCTCGGCTCGACCCGCCATCCCTCAAAATCCACGGAACACGAGCGTCCAAGCTTTTTTCTGTCCTGCACCAAAGTGGTGGAACGAGCTTCCCCTGGGTGTCCGAACGGCCGAGTCGCTCGCTGTCTTCAAACCCAGACTGAAGACCCTCCTCTTCTGAGAATACTTGGGCGAATAGCAGAGTGGTCTCCTTACTGACTTGTGTTTAGTAATGTCTAAACTTAGAGGTATCTTGGAATTATTAGTTTATTCAAACTAGCTGAGGTTTTTCTTGGGTAAATAGTAAAGCACTTTTTTAAGTCGCTCTGGATAAGAGCGTCTGCTAAATGCCTTAAATGTAAATGTAAAAGTCTGGCTAGACTGGTTAGACTGATTGCTGGGTGGGACAGAAAGTACAGACGAGCTCATTAAGGCCTATTTACACCAAGTACGCTGTGATTTTCATTGTAGTAGAACCCTTTCTGCTAAACGTTGTTAAGCTTCCTTGAGGAACTTTTAGGGGTTCTTCAATTTGAAACTGTGGAGGAACGAACCTCTTAAGGTGCTTTGAGGAACCTTTGTATAGCCTTCTTCTGCTTTGTGGGCTTTAGTTATTTTAGCATTTTGAGTGCTAGGCAGCTGCTTAGAGGAGCCCATGGCTGCTGATTGTTGTGTGAGAAGATGTTGAAGTGCTGGATAACAACCTTTTCTTGAAGGTTCCTCAAAGCACCAAAGGAAACTTTTAACAGTTTTCACCACATTCATTTGCACTGGGTAGTCAAATGCATGTCTGGTAAGGCAGACTGATTGCTGGGTGGGACAGAAAGTACAGATGTGCTCATTAAGGCTTATTCACACCAAGTACCCTGTGATTTTTATTGTAGTAGAACCCTTTCTGCTCTGGAAACAGGGTTCGAAAGTCTTGGGAGGGAAGCTAAACATTGGGCTTCAGTTATTTTAGCATTTTAAGTGCTAGGCAGCTGCTTAGAGCCCATGGCTGCTGATTGTTGTGTGAGAAGATGCTGAAGTGCTGGATAACAAACTTTTCTTAAAGGTTCCTCAAAGCACCAAAGCAACACAGTTACCTCCTGGAACTTTCAACAGTGTAGCTTGTGGTTCTTTGTGGACATAGATTAAGATGCACCTAGGCAAACCTAAAAAAAAAACCCCAACTGTCTCTGTAAAGTTCTCCCAGTCATTCCCCAACCGTTCAGCTCTGCTCCACCATAGATTTTCCTCAACCCCTGCATGTTTACATTCAGCATGGTGCTGCTTTTCATAGAAGCTTTTGAGTTCTGCTACAAGAAAGACGAACAAGCTACCGCCGTGTTGATGCTCATTTGTTTGGTTTGCAACCATGACATCGGAGCTGTGATCAGTCAGCCTGATTTAAACACATTCGTACAGTGCAGAAATACAGAGCAGGCTCCAACAAAAAAAAATGGTG
The DNA here is from genome assembly GCF_030463535.1 of Salminus brasiliensis. Lineage (NCBI taxonomy): Eukaryota > Metazoa > Chordata > Actinopteri > Characiformes > Bryconidae > Salminus > Salminus brasiliensis. Next base: position 33,021,242 of record NC_132889.1, on the reverse strand, counting down.
CAGCATTACAGTCCGTCAGTGTCGGATTCAGTGTGAAATACATCATGAATACATGTGTGTTTGTTTTCAGCACCTGACGGGTGTATTTTTTTTTTCATCCATACAAATCGAACTCTGTGTGACTAGGCCACCAGTTGTTTATATGCTCGGCCCTTTCCCGTGCTGTGCTAAAGATGGCTATTGCTGTAAATTTAGCTAAAGAGTTCCAAGAGTTGCTTTGAGATATTTGTTGGAATATTGCACAGTTGTCAAGCATCCATCATTACCTTCCTCACAGACATGGATAATAAGCTCAGTTGCGTACTGCATGGCATGTGTCTAGGAGAGACTGGTGTGTTTACCCTGCTATAACGTGGCTCAACTGTGTCTCAGACCAGCTCCCGAAGTCTCAGAGTTGTTTACATTACTTAGAATCGTGCTATTTGTCAGCTAGCAAGAGACAGATTACTCAGTAATCCAAAGAGTCCCTTTTATGGTATACACAGCAAATCTCTGGAGTTAGACAAAAGTTAGTGGAGAAAATCTGGAGTTAGACAAAAATGTGTGAAGGTGTTAGATTGTTTGAGTTTATTCTCTAATTTAGACTGCAACTTCAGTTTTGTGTTTTGTGTTTATTAACGTTTAGGCAGGACATGATTTGTGCATTGAAATAATGTCATATATAAGGTAGCATCTCATATATTTTCCTCCAGTCTTGGTTACAGTGACAGCCTACAGAGTAAGTAACGCGACTTGTCTCTCATGGTGGATACATTACCTTAGCTAACAAGCAAAGAGCTGAGTTGGGTAATGTAGCTAGGCAGACTAACACAATTTTATTAAATTCAAAATTAAAATTAAAAAAGCACTAATCTGTCTGTCTTTTGTAGTCATTTTCTCCTAAATGTTCCAGTGTTTTGAAATATTAGTTTAATAAGTCAAACTTTTTTCATTTTTAAGTTCATTTTTAACTCTGTGAAGGAGTTCAAATTAACTCCAGTTGAGAGCCATAATTTCAGTCTAGATGGGATAAATATTTTAACTCAACACCATAGCAACCACTTTGTAACACCATAGCAACCATGTAGCAACAGCATAGGAAATACCAAGCAAAAGCAGTTTCACCCTGTTTACCATAAAGCAACGCCATAACAACCACATGGGATACCGTAGCAGTCATCTAGCAACACCATAGCACCCACCTAGCCACACCATACAAACCACCTAGAATACCTTAACAACCATGTATTAACACCATATCAATTACCAAGCAAAAACAGTTTTACCCTAATTAGCATAAAGCCAGGTATACCATGACAGTCATCTAGCAACACCATAGCAACCACTTTATAACACCATAGCAACCATGCAGTAACAGCAGAGCAATTACCAAGCAAAAACAGTTTCACCCTGTTTACCATAAAGCAACACTATAGCAACCACCTGGGATATCATAGCAGTCATCTAGCAACACCATAGCAACCACTTTGTAACACCATAGCAACCATGCAGTAACAGCAGAGCAATTAGCAAGCAAAATACGTTTCACCCTGTTTACCATAAAGCAAAACCATAGCAACCACCTGGGATACCATAGCTGTCATCTAGCAACACCATAGCAACCACTTTGTAACACCATAGCAACCATGCAGCAACAGCATAGCAATTACCAAGCAAAAACAGTTTCACCCTGTTTACCATAAAGCAAAACCATAGCAACCACCTGGGATACCATAGCTGTCATCTAGCAACACCATAGCAACCACTTTGTAACACCATAGCAACCATGCAGCAACAGCATAGCAATTACCAAGCAAAAACAGTTTCACCCTGTTTACCATAAATCAACACCATATCAACCACCTGGGATACCATAGCTGTCATCTAGCAACACCATAGCAACCACTTTGTAACACCATAGCAACCATGCAGCAACAGCATAGCAATTACCAAGCAAAAACAGTCAGTTCATCTTTCACTGTATACAAAATCTAGTTACAGACAGTAGGCTTTGCCTAATATGGGGTAATTATTATTTTGTCCAGTATTTTGCTGTGCTTCTCTCTCTCTCTCTCTGTCTCTCTCTCTCTCTCTCTCTTTCTCTCTCTCTCTCTCTCTCTCAGACAGACTCTCTTATTTTCCCTGTTCACCTTGTTTACTATCCTCTCGGCTCTTTTTCTTATTTTATCTGTCCTCAGCTGCCCTGTCAGCAGTAGAGGGAAGTAACTGCATTTGCAGAAATCCCTGCAACATGACACGCTATAACAAAGAGCTGTCCATGGTCAAGATCCCCAGCAAGACGTCGGCGCGCTACCTGGAGAAGAAATTCAACAGATCAGAGAAGTACATCACGTAAGTTCACTCTCACACACATCTCAACTCCGGGCTCAGAAAAAAGCTCCTGTTCCTCCAAAATCAGGCCATATGGATGTCCACCAGGGTCCGTGATGGTGACTAGGAGGGGTTAAACATGGGCCCATCCGGGTTGTACACTGCACATGGAGCCTAGGTAGGACCCATGTGAGATTAAGGTACAGCTGTGATGCTTGACCCATTTGGGAAGCCCAACTGGGTCCCAGTAAAAAGGCATGCGGAACCCCACTCAGAGCCCATGCACACCTGGAACCCATCTAGCTTACATTCCACCCATGTGAGCCCCACAGGAGCATGTTGGCTGGGCAGTGGCAAAAAATAAGATGGGCAAACCGTAAACTTAGTTGGCAACTAGTTGGCACTCTAGTGGTTGGCACCACTCTTGACCTCTTGACCGTCATATGAGGGTTTTGATGTGCCAGCATATGAGAAATTCATCTGAACCTCCACAGTCTCTCTGAACTGCCATTTCTTAATTACCTCAAGCTGAAAACACTGGGCTATCTTCGCTTAGCCTTTCCCCGACTTCTGGGCATTGATTGCTTTCATTTTTAGACCTTTAGACAGTTTCCTAGAGAAACCTATGCTGTGGAGGGTTAGCACAAGATAAGAAGCAGTTCTGTGCGGGAGTTTTTAGTCTTGCAGATTTCATCTTAACTTCCACGGTCTGCACTGTAGAGACCTCCAGTATTGGGCATTGAATGCTTACAGTGTTAGCATGTGGTTTAAATAGTGAGAAAATGTAGAATATTTGGAAATTTGGTTTAGCTAACACTTTCTAATTACAACTGGTGACATGACACAGGACTTTGCTGATTTGCTGATCAAGGTTTGGACCTATACAAACACTATCAGCTTTTCTTCTGAAAGCTAGTTTGGAAGCTATAGCTAGCTATGCCAGTTCTTCTGTAATATGCAATGTAATGTTAGATTAGACCTAAAAAATATCAATGACCACCTAAATTAGTTGCATTATATGCGAGACCCTCACGGCATGGCTTCCATGAAAATTTGGTTCTCGCACAAGTAATATGCTACATTTGCTAAATGGAGTGAGGTCAGGATGTTGGATGATCACCATACCACTTCATCCCCAACTTATACCAAAATGTATTGGATGGAGCACCACCATCATTCCAGAGAACACAGTTCTTCCACTGTTCCCCAGTTCAATGCTGGGGGGTGGTGGTGGGGGGGTATAGCCCTCTAACCCACACCTGGCATTCGGCAAGATGCCAATAAGTTCATGTTTATCTGCTCCAGATTCATATTCTATTGGCAGTACTTCTCTACAGGGACTAGACAGGACTAGACTAGATGTGTGTATGTACATTTGTGTGTCAGCAATGGGTGCAACTTGAAAACAGGGTCATTAGACAGGTGTCTGCAAACTTTTGGACATACAGTGGATTTTTTCTGTCCTGCAAGTGGTGGAACGAGCTTCCCCTGGGTGTCCGAATGGTAGAGTCGCTCGCTGTCTTCAAACCCAGACTGAAGACCCTCCTCTTCCGAGAGTACTTGGGCGAATAGCAGAGTGGTCTCCTTACTGACTTGTGTTTAGGAGAGTCTAAACTTAGAGTATCTTTGAATTTTAGTGTATTTAAACTAGCTGAGGTTTTTCTTGGGTAAATAGCAAAGCACTTTGTAAGTCGCTCTGGATAAGAGCATCTGCTAAAGGCCTTAAATGTAAATGTACCCACCTGGAGAGAGCACAGCCAGTTGTGCTCTTTCCGACTCTGGCTGCTGATGGCATAGCGGCATGGCTCAGGATAGTGGTAGTGCATTAGACCTGAGCTGCTCAGAGCCCTATGCTAATAGGTTCATGTTTATCTGCTCCAGATTCATATTCTATTGGCAGTACTTCTCTACAGGGACTAGACAGGACTAGAGTAGATGTGTGTATGTACATTTGTGTGTCTGCAACTTAAAAAACAGGGTCATTAGACAGGTGTCTGCAAACTTTTGGACATACAGTGGATAGATGTCCCTTGTAGCGCCAGTTCAAAACTAAAGAAGTGAGCTTCAGACCACAGACGTGTCTCGGCTGATCGACTTTCTTAAGTGTAAAAGCAAAGTTTTGTACATTTTTTTAAGCGAACGTCACGTTAAGACAGCGTATTCTTTAAGACATAAGAGACACATTGTCTTACTGTCAGCAACTGTCAGCTATTTATGTCTGTTCAGGGGCTGAAATTTAGAAGGCATGAGTGGATCTTTATATCTTTGGGCATGTGGCCCAGCCTTGACTTCCATCTGAGAGGGAAAAAATGGGCGTGGCCAGACATTACGGAAGCTATAAAACTTTAACGACTGGAGTACTGGGCCTTGCAAAAGAGCCCTCAGAGTGCCACTCTCTTTTAGTCATACGTTTCAAATCAGCATCGGATGTCTTTGTGCTGTCATTCAAGCTTCTTCATTCACTCTCTGTGTTGGATGTTACTGCACTGTTCCAGCTCTCAGAACAGCCTACATTCCTCTGGGTCTGGCTTCCACAAGCTGTTGGAAACATTCCTTTGAGATTCTGGTTCAGGTTGGCATGATTGTGTCATGCAATTCCTGCAGATTTTGCAGCTCCACCTTCATGCTATGAATCTCACATTCTACCACATCTGGTGACGGGAAAGGCCTCAGCAGAACACTGAACGACACTGGAGGAAAGGGCCGGGTCCCCAGCTCCGCCACGCCAGCTAACATCGCACCGACACTTAAGAGTGATGAGGGGAGAGGGAGAGCGCCATCTACCCACCTGGAGAGAGCACAGCCAATTGTGCTCTTTCAGACTCTGGCTGCTGATGGCATAGCGGCATGGCTCAGGATAGTGGTAACGCATTAGACCTGAGCTGCTCAGAGCCCTACTTCTTAAATACTTCTATACTACACAGTAGGCTAAAGCAGTACACTAGAATGCTGCAGAAACAGTATGCAAATATCCCGTAGTGTTTCTCACACTAACACCAACAGAAAATGTTCCCCAACGGAAAAGGGAAAAACGTTACGTGAGGAAAATTCTTCGTTTCAAGTAGGGAATTCTTGCATATTCTTACCTGTCGTAGTTCCCCTTCCCCTCATCTTAAACACAATGCAAATATGCAGATCCCTTCACAGATCTGAGAGCCAGACAGTGTCCTTAATGAAGACAGCCTTCTAATCCACATGCAGAACGTGCTTTAATGGCTTCCGTTCAAATGACAGGCCTGGATGTTTCCCATATCCTCTCGTAATTGTCTCTGATCAGGGAGCAAATCCCAATTCACACAAGCGCTTGCTTCTAATAATGCCGAGGCCATGTTCCTGTGATGCTGAACATAAAAATAAGACATCTATTGTTAGATCAGGCTTTCGGCAGACGAGATTTTTTTTGCGGGAATTTCCGATTTTCCTTGTGTTGTGACGAACATCACATCCTCTCTCTTCGTTAGTGCTTAAAACCAAAGCTCGAGCTGGTGTGTTTGATGACACAGGGGTGGGTGGCATTTGGGAGTACTCTGAGACAGACGCACTTACAGCTGTTCCAGATGCACAGACTCAATTAAATCTGCCCATAGCACAGATATCTCTGTAGACCTTCCTGTCAGGGAAAGACACTTTCCTGATTATTATTTTTTTGGGATCATACTTTTTTGTGTATCATACAACCATCTACAAGTTTGCCCTGATTGTTGAGAGTTGGATCTCTGGTGATGCCTCGGCCATCTGTGGCTCCAGGAGTGCATAATTGTTGATTTGCTCAATAGAATTGGCAGTACTTCTTTACAGGGACTAGACAAGCTGTGTGTGTGTCTGCATTTGTACATCTGCGTCAGTAATGGGCGCAACTTAAAGTAGAGGCATGCATTCATTAGAAGGGGTGTCCATAAATATTACTGTAAATTTGATTTCCCGCCAAATTATGGTGAGAGTGTATAAGCGGACATGTATTTAACATGTATGCATTCACTGACTTAATGAGGTCTTTTGTCTCCTCTGTTTGCAGGGACAACATCCTGGTCCTGGACGTCTTCTTCGAGGCTCTGAATTACGAGACCATTGAGCAGAAGAAAGCGTATGAAGTGGCCGGCCTTCTAGGTATAGAACTCAGCAGCAATCCCTGCGCACATTTCCATCAGCCTTGCCCAGCGCCTACCTCCTCGACCTCCCTCAGACTTCTCTCTTCTATTCCAGTACTCGTTCTGCCCTTGCTCATCATGGCCTTGTCTGCTTGTTTTGCAGGCGATATCGGCGGGCAGATGGGGTTGTTCATTGGTGCAAGCATTCTGACAATCCTCGAGCTATTCGACTATGCCTATGAGGTAAGTCCAGAGCACTTTTTCTATCTCCAGCTGAGACTGAACCACACACACACACACTTACACTCTAATGCACTCAGAAAAACACAATGGCCAGATTCTCAGAACATATGTGGATCCCATACCCTTGTGCACATAAAAAAGAGCAGTGTTTGAAAGAACCACTGTCAATATTAAAATATTCAGATCTTCACACACACACATACACACACACACACATACACACTATGTTGGACTCATGCAATCAGGCAGGCTCTAGAGTGGAGCCGAGTGATGCTCTTTCATCAAGTCTCTATTGCTGCTGGTTTCTTTGGTCTGAAGACTCTGACCAGCATTAACCTCCAACTCACTGCACTCATATTACCCCACCAAATTCACACACACACACACGAACACACATGAATGCGCCTATTCTTCTGGTAAAGAACTCGATGTGCAGACTTCGTTTATGTTGGCAGAGAACCTCTGAGCATTTCTGGAGCTTCTCCAAGTTCATGGCCCATGGCTTTCTTGGCTCACCGCTCCTTCAGAGAAGTGGTCATCTGTGGTGGAAGTGCTGAAAATGGTGCTCATTACAGGTACCTCAGTAGTAATGAAGACCATAAACCAGTAATCATGAAGGCTGCATGCGGAACTGGAGCAGGTTGGATGTGTGGAACAGGGAAGCGAACTTCAGCATTCAGTCTGCATTTGGTCCATTGGCTCTTCAAACACCAATGTTTGTTCCATTGGCTCTTTAACACCAGTGTTTGGTCCATCGGCTCTTCAACACCAATATTCAGTCCATCGGATCCTCAACACCAATGTTTAGTCCATCAGCTCTTCAACACCAGTTTTATTATCCATCGGCTCTTCAACACCAATGTTTGGTCTATCGGCTCTTCAACACCAGGTTTTTATCCATCAGCTCTTCAACACCAATGTTTAATCCATCAGCTCTTCAGCACCAATGTTTAGTCCATCAGCTCTTCAACACCAGTTTTATTATCCATCAGCTCTTCAACACCAATGTTTGATCCATCAGCTCTTCAACACCAATGTTTAGTCCATCAGCTCTTCAACACCAATGTTTAGTACATCAGCTCTTCAACACCAGTTTTATTATCCATCAGCTCTTCAACACCAGTTTTATTATCCATCAGCTCTTCAACACCAATGTTTTGTCCATCGGCTCTTCAACACCAATGTTTAGTCCATCGGCTCTTTAACAGCAATGTTTAGTCCATCGGCTCTTCAACACCAATGTTTAGTCCATCAGCTCTTCAACACCATTGTTTGTCCATCAGCTCTTCAACACCAATGTTTAGTCCATCGGCTCTTCAACACCAATGTTTAGTCCATCAGCTCTTCAACACCAATGTTTATCCATCAGCTCTTCAACACCAATGTTTAGTCTATCGGCTCTTCAACACCAATACTTAGTCCATCGGATCCTCAACACCAATGTTTGATCCATTGGCTCTTCAACCCCAGTTTTTTATCTATCGGTTCTTCCACACCAATGTTTAGTCCATCGGCTCTTCAACACCAATGTTTAGTCCATCAGCTCTTCAACACCAATGTTTGGTTCGTCGGCTCTTCAACACCAACGTTTGGTTCATTGGCTCTTCAGCACCAATGTTTAGTCCATTAGCTCTTCAACACCAATGTTTGGTCCGTCGGCTCTTCAACACCAATGTTTGGTTCATCGGCTCTTCAACACCAATGTTTGATCCATCAGCTCTTCAACACCAATGTATTAATAAAGAGTAGAACACCATTTAAGACTTTTGAGAAGAAGTGATGCCGTAGATGTCTCGTTGATGGTCACCTGACATACAGCTGAATGCCTATTAAATGCAACCAAACTATCCAAGGAAGAAGACTTTCTACTAGATTCTGGAGCATTTCTGGGAGGAGTTAATCATATTCAGCAACAAAAGTGTTAGTGAGGTCAGGATGTTGGATGGACACCACCCCACCTCATCCCTGAATCAGCAGTTCCACTGCTCCACAGCTCAGTGCTATACCTCTCTAGCACACACCCGGTGCCCATAGACTCATGTTTATCTGCTCCAGAGAGTCCTATTGTATTGACAGTACTTCTCTACAGGGACGTTACAAACGGTGTGTGTGCATTTGCACATCTTCTCTGTTTCAAGGAGCCACGAGTGAGAAATAATTAAACAAAATAAAAGAAGTGGGGTTTTAAAGTGCATGGTGGGCAAAGTGGTTTAATGATTATACATGTAGCTCCTGAAGGACACAGCTCCGTCTACTTTACCTAAACTCTTAAATATAAAGGTGCTTCAGGTGGCCCTTTTTTTGAGTAACACTATAGAAGAACCACTTTTGCAAACCTTGTTCTTTTGGGAACGAAAAGTGGTTCTTCAATGGCAAAACTCAAAGAACCATTTGAAGCACCTTTATTATTAGGAGTTTCCAAAACTGAAGGCTGCTGAGAAGTAGGTTTTGTGAATGCAGTAACAGTGTGTTTATATGCTCTCACAGGTGGTGAAAGAGAGGCTTCTGGACTTCTTGAGTCGAGACGAGGAGGAAGAGAGTCGAGGAGAAGACGTGGTAATGCACTTTTGCTTTGTGTAATAAATCTGGTTAATGAAGGGTAATGATATTCCACCATCATGAGTTCAAGATTTTGGCCACAGCCTACTCCTTTATCCAAACCTGTGATTAGTAGCTCAGAATCTGGACTGGATTTGATCGATTTTTATTAGAGCTGCCTTGTTGTATGTTTTCTGCAAGATGATGATGGAAGTGGCATAGCAGTTCAAAATGTTTTGGGTTTGGACAGAATTTTATCTGACAGCCAAGTTTAGACAGACTAGACATGATTAACTGAATATTTTACCTTGACTGTGAATAAAGTGTATGTTCAGTGGAGCGAACTCATATTAGAAAATAATACCTAACTGCCCAGCTCTAGCAGCAGTCAGTTTTGTTGGACTACAATCAAAAACCAAATGTGGTTGAGCTACAGTCAGAAACAACATTTTGTTGCACTACAGTCAAAATTTTATGTTGTTGAACTACAGTAAAAATATATATATATTTGGTTGAGCTACAGTCAGAAACATAATTTTGTAAAGCTACAGTCAAAAATCAAATGTTGTTGATCTACAGTCAGAAAATGAATGTTCTTAAGCTACAGTCAGAAATTAAATGTGATTGGGTTACGGTCGGAAACAGAATGTTTTTAAGCTACAGTCAGAAATTAAATGTGGTTGATCTACAGTCAGAAAACGAATGTTGTTAAGCTACAGTCACAAATTAAATGTGGCTGGGTTACAGTCAGAAAACGAATGTTGTTAAGCTACAGTCACAAATTAAATGTGGCTGGGTTACAGTCAGAAAACGAATGTTGTTAAGCTACAGTCACAAATTAAATGTGGCTGGGTTACAGTCAGAAAACGAATGTTGTTAAGCTACAGTCACAAATTAAATGTGGCTGGGTAACAGTCAGAAAACGAATGTTGTTAAGCTACAGTCAGAAATTAAATGTGATTGGGTTACAGTCAGAAACAGAATGTTTTTAAGCTACAGTCAGAAATTTTATGTGGTTGACCTACAATCAGAAATGAAGGTTGTGAAACTACAGTGAGAAATGAAATGTGATTGGGTTACAGTCAAAAACAGAAGGTTGTGAAGCTACAGTCAGAAATGAAATGTGATTGGGTTACAGTCAGGAACAAAATGTTGTTAAGCTACAGTCAGAAAACGAATGTTGTTGATCTACAGTCAGAAAACAAATGTTGTTAAGCTACAGTCACAAATTAAATGTGGTTGGGTTACAGTCAGAAACAGAATGTTTTTAAGCTACAGTCAGAAATGTAATGTGGTTGACCAACAATGAACAACAACAAATGAAGGTTGTGAAACTACAGTGAGAAATTAAATGTGATTGGGTTACAGTCTATTTGTGCATTAACACCTGTATCTTCCTCTCCCAGAGCACCTGTGATCCAGTAGTGAATCACTCAGAGACGATCAGCCACACGGTCAGCGTTCCTCTACAGACCACTCTGGGAACGCTGGAGGAGATCGCCTGCTGAGTGCACCTCCCCTCCGCACCACCGGGGGGCGAAACTACATCTCCTCTCTCTCCCTGACCGTCTGCTGACTGGACAAAAGTCTGGGGAAGAGGAGCAAACACGAAAAGAGGGAACGTCAAAAAAGACTCGCTCTCTCTTCTTCTTGCCGTTCGAACTTTTACATGACCATCTTGCACAAAACCCATAAAACAAGCGCGGAGGCAGCTCTCAGACACGCAGCGTAAAGCGAGGAGGATGCTGAACTCTTTTCACAAACACACACACACACACACACAAACACTCACTCATACACGCACACAGTTCCCAAAGCCGAAACTGAGGCAGGACTCGTCTGAGACAGTTCCAAACACAAAACAAGTGTGTGTGAATGTGCACTCGCGTAGGACTTCAGTGTGTAAATGTCTCTCTCTCTCTCTTTCTCTTTGCTCCGCCGCCGTTTTGAAGTCTACTGCCAAAAAACATGAAGAAATACCAGAGAAAACATGGTGAACCTCTTCTGACTTTGCATGTGTCGGTTTCTCGGGATGTGATGCTCTCGTTTTCTCTCTCGCCAAGAGCGCTTCCATCGTGCCGCTCGTTCGCTGTGTGTGTCTCTGCATCCGACTGGCCCATGAGATGTCACCAGGGGATACGTCCTGAACCTAGAAGCAGCGCCCATCCTTTTCCTTTCCCTTCATTTGCTTTCCTTTTCTTTCTCTTCCTGCTTTCACTTGTTCTTTTCTTTTTAAACTGAACCCAAACAGGAACCCTTAGGAACCCATAGTAACCCCGCTGACATTTCCACCATCATGACTTCACCTTGTGACTGGATAACGAGGGTCTCACCACCAGGCACCTTCTTTTACCAAACTGATTTTACGAGGGAAGACGAAGAAGGAGGAAATAGCAGAAGAAGGAAATATCGCCGGACCTGAGAGACTAAGCCATAGGTTGTGGTCATCTTATGGGAGGAGTTCCCATAACTAGTTCTTAGGGGTCGCTTAGGGGTTTATTTTTATGTTGTTTAGCCAGACAATCAATTATTTTTGCCACATTTCAGATACATGTCTTTTTGAGCAATCTCATCATTGGAGATGTTTTATTACTGTGTGTTTGACTTCATCAACGTAGACAATACACTCGCAAAAGCAAGACCACAATGTTCCCTAAAGGTTCTTGGCTTGGGCTTAGAGGTGTAGGTTAAAATTAGGGGATAACGTGGTTAAAAAAGGGGTTTAAAAGGGTTGATTTCACATTTACAAAAGTGGTCCTTCAAGAACCTTCTACTGAAAGACTAATGAAAGTGGTTCTTCAGTGGCGCTGACCCCCAAACCTTTTTTCCAAACCTCTATTTTTAAGGGTGAATTGTTAATAGTTATATGCTATAAGTTCAGACCATGCCATCAGTATATGATTATATGGGAGGAGACTGTACGCGAGAGGGGAGGACTAGGAGATCATTAGGCTGGAGTTCGGATGGCTTCTGCATTGTGGTGGAAAGCCAGACCCTCCTCTGATAAGTGGAGCTGGACCTCTGCCTTAGAAGAACCACTTTTGGCCACATAAGGAACTATTTTCTAAAAGAGATGTACACTATATGTCCACATGTTTGTGGACACTTCTTTAAGCTGCACCCATGTACACATTTACAGCTTATCCAGTCCCTGTAGAGAAGTATTCCCAACAGAATAGGCCTAGAGCAGATGCGCATGAACCTGGTGGAAGCATGCCTAAAACAAGGTGTGGTGTAGAGGGGTATAAAGCCCCCCCTCCCCATTGGAGCTGTGGAGCAGTGGAGCTGTGTTCTCTGCAATGGTGGCGCTCCATCCAAAACCTTTGGGATGAGGTGGGGTAGTGATTATCCAACATCCTGACCTCACTACTGCTCTGGTTGCTAAGTGCAATCAAATCCTCACATCTACTAGAAAGCCTTCTTCCCTGGACAGTAGACAGCTCCACTTTTTTAAATATACCCTTGATTTTTGAAGAAACAATGAGCAGGTGTCCCATTACTTTTGTCCATATACCATTACAGAAATGGCTCCTCATTGAACCAAAGTGGGTCTTCCATGGCAGGGGTCTGGAAATCTGGACCTTGAATACAGTTTTCAGTCCTGGACTTTGTAATGTTTTGGTAGGTTTGACACAACATGGCCAACCAATTACATGAACAGTTCCCTTAACGTCCAAAATCTAGGGCTGGAAACTGGATTCAAGGTCCAGGTTCGAAGACTTGGTTTCTATGGCATCACTCAAACGACTTTCTGTAGCACCTTTAGTTTTAAGATTGTAGGACTAGGAGAATTGGCAGAGTTAAAGGAAGGTGATGGGGTGGTGCAACAAGGTAGAGGTGGAATTTCTAGGACATTAGGTTGGAAGGAGGAGGATCTTTAGACATGCTCCACTTCCTAAAATCGTGTTCTTGAAAAACTCCACTTAAATAAGTACAGCTTTTCTACATGTAGCCTTTAGGCTACGGATCTTGCTTAAAATGTTGTATGTTGTGTTCAGAATTACAAAAGAGGAGAGTATAGATTCTGTAGAGGCTATAGAGAACGTGGAGTTATTCTCCCTGCTTCCACATGTGTATTATCCAGAGGATATAAGGATATAAGATACAAGCTTAATGGGATGCTAATGGCATGGAACGATAGCCATTAGCATTGTAGTTGCCGTCCCTCTAGCAAACCACTTTAGGGAAGTTGCCATCCAGACAAGTAGCCTAAAGAACGTGACATACACACTAAAAGGGCTCAGAAAGGCTTTTCTCAAGCACTACCTTACATCATGTGAAGAAAATTGGTAGAATTCTTAAAAACCTTTTGGGTTTAACCATATGAACATTTGATCGTCATTTAAGCAATATTAGGAGATGGAGGTAATGTAAGTAAACACATACAACTGAAGAAATGTCTTTAAAAGCCATCTGTAACATATAATTAATAGAAATTGAATTTTAAAATCACCCACATTTATTATCACTTCAAATGTGTAGAATCAGATCAGCTGCAGATGATCAGAACATGGTTAGAGAGGATTCTGGAGGAGTCTGTCTTATTTCAACCTCAGAAATTTAGTCTGGTTTGCTCTTGATGGTTGAAGTAAGCGGTGAAGATCACCATGGCCAGATCCAAAGAGCTTTCTGAAGTCTTCAGAAAAAAGGGTGTAGATGTATCTGGATATTTTTAAATATCCAGATATTTAAAAGATATTCCCTCCCTCTGTTTATGAAAATATTTGCGTCACACAGAAAGGCGAAAAGGCTTGCATGAGCGTGCTAGCCCTGTATAGTATTTAGGGAGATAAAAGGGCCTCATAAAGAGGGACATCAAAGCACCACAAAGCCAAATTACACACTGTTCCCTATGTAGTGTACCATGCAAGGCACGAAATTAGGGATTCTAAATAGGGCATTTATATTTGTAATAGAACAGAATTTTCATTTATTCATATGTACTGAACTCTGGAGCTATCTGAGTGTAGAGTTTGTACATTTACATTTATGGCCTTCTCCAGAGCGACTTACAAAAGTGCTTTGCTATTTACTCAAGAAGAACCTCAGCTAGTTAGACTAAAATTTTACAGATACCTCTAAGTTTAGACTCTACTAAACACAAGTCAATATGGAGACCATAGTACTCTACTCTTCACCCAAGTACTTTCGGAAGAGAGTGTCTTCAGTCTGCGTTTGAAGACAGCAAGTGACTCGGCTGTTTGGACAGAAAATAGCCTGGTTGTAGATTTAGGACTTATGTAGTTCATTATCTAGGGAGTGAGGAGGTTAATGAGATTCAGCCAGAATCATGCATGGGTTGTGACGTCAGTGTTTTCATAAGGCTTCGTTTTCCCTGTCCACACGATAACACTGAAAACAGAGTTTTGAAAAACCTCCATCTTGCAGAGCGCTTTGGAAAAGTTCTGTTTTTAAGGGCCAGACTGGCGTTTCTGTGTGGACGGAAGGCCAAAAGCAGACAAAACATGTTTTGTGTTTTTAAAATATCCGGACACGTGTGAAGATCTCAGAACACAATTTGAAACCAGACGTTCCACCGTCTGCAAAATAATTCCCAAATAGTGAACATTTAAAGCAACTGCCAACCTTGACTCTGCCCTACAAAGCCAAGAAAGGACCATCCCCTCCATACTTGATGGCAATGGTCGAAAGCCGATCCGCACCAAGAGCCCTTTGAGCTTCAAGTACGGCTCGGCTCGACCCGCCTTAAAATACTTGGGCGAATAGTAGAGTGGTCTCCTTATTGACTTGTGTTTAGTAGAGGGACTTTACTCAATTATTAGTCTATTCAAACTAGCGTTTTTTCTTGGGTAAACAGTAAAGCACTTTTGTAAGTCGCTCTGGATAAGAGCGTCTGCTAAATGCCTTAAATGTAAATGTAGGCTGTCCTAGCAAGTCCAGCCCAAGGTCAAGATGTCATCACAGGACCTACAGGTAGCTCTCAACACAGCTGACGTCAAAGTACTGAATCTGCAATGAGAAAGAGACCGAACAAGTCTGATTTTAATGAGAGGTGAGGAAGGAGGACACCATCATACTTTGACATCAACTGTGGCAGAGCTACCTTAAGGTCATGTGATGATATTTTAGGATTGTCACTTGGCTGTATGCCATTGCTGTCACATGAAACCTTTTGTAGCTCCAAAATGGCAGCTTTACAGGAGAAGGAGAAAACTTTTGAAGTTTAAATGGAAGTCAATGGAAAATATTTTAGACCAAAATGTAATTTTGGAGCATTTCTATTGGTCTATTTATTGTGTAATTTTGAGACCATGTAAAGAACAAATGCCAGATTCAGATTATGACAAAAATGGAGATAAGCTTTTTGCGTGACAGCGTTGATATGTCCTTTCAGATGCTAGTTATTACACTCCTAATCCACCTGCTGGTTTCTCCAACTTCAGAGCCTACTTTTGTTTGTCGGACATAGAAATGATGCTACATCATCAGATTTTTCCTGACAAGTAATAAAAACCACATGTTTTTGGATTATTAAACTTGAATCATTTTAATTGCTGGCTCTGAAGTCGGCTCGTTCACAAGCTGACTGGGCAGCAATTTTGGACAAGCAGTTCAATGCACCATCTGACCTACATCCACCAAGATTGAGATGATTCTCCAACAAATGTTTTCGCAGCAAAGGTTAAACTTAAGCTCTCATTAGCACAGTCCTGGCGTTCTCCAGCTCTTCAGTTCTCTTCTGCGGGACCCCGTCCTCTGGCCTGTCACCATGGAAACCGTCTGCATGCATTGCACAGCTGCAGGGGGCTCATGAAAAAGAAAACAAATGAATTTAATTGAATCGAATGAGGTCCTCGTTTTTCTAGGCCTCGCTCGAGCCCTCCAGGTCTCTGCCATCTCCAGACATGCACCTCGGGCTCTGCGAGAACATAGCGTGGTAAATTTCCATGCTAATATGTTTTTATTTCATTAGGACTTGCATTATTATGATTTTCCTTCATCCTCAGCCTAATTCCGAGGGCATGTTTACTATTTACACCCCCCCTCCCTCCTCTCCAGAATCACAATCACAATTGGGTGATGCAGAACTCCTCGTTGAAGGCGAATCTAGCAGCCATGATTGAGAGGAAGAACGGTGCTAATGTGGCTAAAATGAAGTGGAGTAATGACTGCGTGGTGCTGTCTGGTCGTGGCAGCGGAGAGAGGCATATTGGGGTGTTAATGTGGTCGAAGGTAGAACATGGCGGGTGTAGATTTGTGTGAATCCTGTCTCTTTCGTTTTGGGGCGCGATCGTGGGTTTGTTGATTAAATGCTCTGTGGAGGATAAGTGTTTCTTAATCTGGTGTGCTCTGATGAGTTTGCTTTGTCATGATCAAATTCAACTCTTGGCGTTCGGGGGTGGGGGGGTTAAAAAGCACTCAGAACGTTTCAATCACAGCCATTGTACATTTTTGCATTTGTATACCTCTTCAACCAACCAATGAATGGACAGGTTCAGTGCTTTCAACACATGTGGCTCTAAGATGGCCCTTTCTACAAAGTCTGGATGTGGAACACCGAGAAACCAGTTCAGTGTTCAGTTATGTCCAGTTGTTGGCCAGTTTCATGTTCATAGATTAGGCCTAACTTAACTCACTATTCCTTATAGGCTGGGCTCTAAGATGAATCTGGGTCTGGCCCATAGCAACGCAAACCATACAGTTTGAAACTAGGCTTCACCGTTTACTTAAGGTGTCATTTGGTCATTTCAAATCAATGTTGTTATTGCCAGCCCCTTTCTGTAGCTTGTCCATCAATAGGTCCATAGCATTCCAGATATTATTGGGTGGTGGTCCATCCTCAGACTGTCTAGAGGTAGTGTGTCACATAGAACATTACTATGTTGACCACCAGTATGTACCTATATGCCGTGACAGTATGGGAATCCTTGCTCCTGGCTATCCTGAGGATGGTCCACCACAATAGTAGAATAGTAGAAAACGGTCAACAGTGGTCCAACAGTGGCCTCCTTTCATGGGTGGGGTAACTGGGGATAACAGAAGAGCTAAGAGCATTCTGTAAATGTAAACCTATGACGGTATATATGGTAGATGAATCTGCTAATATGACCGTGATACGTGAGTACCTAATAAACTGGCAACTTTGTGAATATATACCAGTGGTCTCCAACCCTGCTTCTGGAGAGCTAACGTCCAGTAGACTTCAGGTTTAACCCCAGATCAAGCACCTCTGAAAGCAGGAATGGATCAGATGGACTAGATGGATTGGTCTGAATGGGATGTGTTAGATTTGGGTTGGAGGTGAAACCTTCAGAAAGGTGGGTTTCCAGGAGCAGGGTTGGAGACCACTGATATACAGTAGATACATGGCTATTATTATGAATAAACAGATATAGGTGCTACCAATGGTTCTTTGAGTGATGCCATATAAGAACCACTTTTGGTTCCCTAAAGATTTAGGGTTTTTGTTGGAGAAAACTCAGAAGCACTAGGGGGCAGTGGTGGCTCAGCAGTTACAGCTCCGGACTATTGCTGACAGGGTTGTGGGTTCGATATCTGGGCTCGGCCAGCTGCCACTGTTGGGCCCTTGAGCAAGGCCCTTCACCCTCTCTGCTCCTCGAGCGCTGGAGTTGTCTGCCCAATGCTTTGGGTGTGTATGTGTGTGTGCTCACTGCCCCTAGTTCGCTACTGTGTGTGTGTTCACTACCACAAATGGGTAAAATGCAGTGGACACGTTTTGCTGTATATAGTACAGTGACAGATACGTGCACCATCAGAATTAGTAAAGAACCTTTCAACCTTGAAGTCAGGGTTCTTTACACTCATGGCTTTCTCTTACAAACATGGTTCTTTAGGTACACAAAAGGCATCCGCAAAGAACCATTTAAAAGACCTGTATTTTTTAGAGTGTACCGTTATAAAGGCCTAAGCTATATTACATATGACCCCATCAGGGACAAAGAGTGAAGGTTCTGATGGTCTGGTGTGGTCTGTCTGTCTGTCTGTCTGTCTCTCTCTCTCTCTCTCTCTCCCTTCTCTCTCTCTCTTTGTGCTGTCCTCTCTGCTCCTTCTCAACCCACTGCTACAAGAATCTTTCAGAGAATTGTAGAAATGGCACTATTTATATATTGATTTGACTTTTTTTATTTTTATGGTTTACTGCAGGACTGCTTTTCATTACGTGATATGCATCTGTGTTTTTAATGTGATTAAATCGAAATGTTCCTTTTTCCTTGCTTGTGTACTGTGCTCTTTCTTCATTGCACTAATTCATGCTCATGGGGTATGGTGGTGTGTGTGGGTGAGAAAGAGTGAGACAGAAAGCGTTCCTGTATCCCCATTTAGCAACTTTTTTCTGTTGTTTTTTTTTTCTTTTCAGATCACCAGTTCAGAGAGCGAAAATGCTGCAAGTCATCCAGCCGGTTGACTTGCCCATTTACATTACATTTACATTTAAGGCATTTAGCAGACGCTCTTATCCAGAGCGACTTACAAAAGTGCTTTACTATTTACCCAAGAAAACCTCAGCTAGTTTAAATAGACTAATAGTTAAAAGATACCTCTAAGTTTAGACTCTACTAAACACAAGTCAATAAGGTGACCATAGTACTCTACTATTCGCCCAAGTACTCTCAGAAGAGGAGGGTCTTCAGTCTGGGTTTGAAGACAGCGAGCGTTGGACTCTGCTGTTCGGACACCCAGGGGAAGCTCGTTTCACCACTTTGGTGCAGGACAGTAAAAAGCCTGGACGCTCGTCTTCCGCGGATTTTGAGCGAGGGCGGGCCATCAAGTATGGAGGGGCTGGTCCTTTCTTGGCATTGTAGGCCAGCGCCAAGGTTTTGAATCTGATGCGGGCAGCAGCTACAGGAAGCCCAGTTAGGGTAGTTCTAGGTATGAATTGTAGAGAGAATAGTCTCTGTAATACAATAGAAGTATAAGGAAGGAATATAATCCAGTTTACTGTGCTAAATGTAATATAGACAAACATGTCCATCCTTTCAGTTGCAACCTCATTTTTTAAATTTAAAGGTGCACGTATTTGTCACAGAACAGCGAAATGTGTCCTCCGCATTTAACCCATCTGGTAGTGATCACACACACACATTAGGGGCAATGAGTACACACACACCCCCAGAGCAGTGGGCAGCCAACTCCAGCACCCGGGGAGCAGAGAGGGTAAAGAGTCTTGCCCAAGGGCCCAACAGTGGCAGCTTGCCGAGCCCGGGAATCGAACCCACAACGCTGTTATCGATATCCCGGCGCTCTAACCGCTGAGCTATAATATATATGTTAGCTTAAAATGTTTATGATGTTTATAGCTTCCTACCTATCCAGATTCGTAGCTTTAGCTATTTAGTGCATAGTGTTCTTTAATAAGGGATGAGGTCAGGTAAGGGCAGGAACAGAAATGCTGTGGCACAAACATAATGTAGCCCCTGAAATGAGACACTTATAAGTAGTGCTAGCCCTACCATGGCTTTAAAGATCTCAATGTGAAGGTAAAACATGCAGTCGTTCAGTCTAGAAATGAAATTGGAGATATGATCTTGTGCAGTGTTCATTCTGAACTAAATGCTAGCGTCCATTTTTTTTTTTTTACCCTAACTGGGCAACTCAACCGAGCGGTCACATAGGCTTTTCGGGGGACATAGAGCTACATTTTATTGTCATGTTTCTGCCATTCAACAAAAATAAAACTGTTAGGTGGTGTAGAACATTGTTTCACAACATGCACAGGTTTTATTACAGCAATCTGACCAGGAAACAAGGTCTACCATACGGTTACAATGCCTGTTGAAGGGTTAAAGGCCTGAAAACACTAAAACTGTTTAGAAAGAAGTGAAACAGATTGAAAGGAAACAACTGGATGATTCTGATGGCATCTCCATCAGAACATCTGAAAGTGCTGCTCTACTGTGACAGTAAACAAGAGCAGTTTAATGGAATTATTGCCATTATCGCACTCATCTCGTTGAATTGCTATCCATCACAGATATTTTGTAGCTGTGAAAGATTTCAGCACGCTAAAGTGACACAGCAACCCGATTGGATTTTAGATATCTCCTGATCGTGTGATACACACGTCATGCATGAGAGACTCTTGAATTTCTTGTTTACTGTTAGTAGGTCCACTAGGTAGGTCCACTGCATTCTTCATAAGTAAAAAAGCAAAGGGAATTTTCTCAGGGAGGCTCGGTGGTGCAGGACAGCTCCAAGGGCCTAGAGTAGTGGGTTTGAACCTTGCTTCGCTCACTGTCTGTGAGGAGTTTAGTGTGTTCTCCAATCCTAATCCACCCACCTGATCCAGCTAATTACTGCTGTCAGAAGTACTTGAGGTAATATCTGGGTTGGATGTGAAACCTTCAGGACAATAGATGCCCAGGACCAGGGTTGGAGACCATTGATGTACAGTATACACATGCAACAGACATATATATTCCCATAATAGCAGCCTACCAGTGTAAAGGCCTAAAATGTATTACATCCAGTATATGGACAAAAGTATTGGGACACCTGTTCATTCATTGTTTCTTCTGATATCAAGGGTATTCAAAAAGAGCTTATCCTGTTTTTGTTGGACTGATTGCCTCCACTGTCCAGGGAAGGCTTTCTACTCGATATTTAGAGCTTTGCTGTGGGGATTTTATTGCATTCAGTGACAAGAGCGTTAATGAGCTCAGGCGAGGATATAGTACAGAGACTATAAATGAACAATAGAGTGCATAGCACTGGAAAGCTGTATATGCTTGGTATAAAATACTGCCCAGTATGCTCTAGCATTCAGATCACTGGTCTTGATTTTTAGCATTCAGAGAAGATCTATATGAGTGGAATAGTGCTGCAGGCAGCTTCCACATGCATTCTGAAGTCTGTCGGGGCTGGGTGAAATCAGAGGGAAATGGATCGGCCTCTATTTAATTTCACTCTCATGGTGCCAGTAAGTGGTGTGAAATGACTTTAGCTGTGAGTGTGTGTGGAGTCAAGGCAACAGGCCTGGACAGTTTGGTGCTTTTCCTTACCGATAGTCTGTATATTATTCCTTTTTCCAAGTCAAACAGGTTTTGGATGAATCATAGCAACCTCAGCCTCTGGGCTCAATAACTATCAGGCATTCATTTCATGTATTTTGGAACTTTTAGACAGCCGAGACAACATTTCACAGACCTTGCGTATCCTATGCTCTTTTTTCGTAAGCTCGCTGTTGGCCCTTGTCTAGATACATCAGGTTTAGGCCAAATCATGGAAAACTGAGCTGTCAGATGTCCTGAAATGGAGAAAACTATAATGCCAACACTTTGTTTCCTTGTAAATCAATTATATGTCCAAATGTTTGTGGACACACCTCCTAATGAATGCATTTAGCCACTTTAGGTTGCATCCATTACTGATATGGATGTGCAAATGCACACACACACACACTCACAGCTTGTCTAGTCCCTACAGAGAGGTACGGCCAATAGAATAGGGCTCCCTGGACTCCATGAACCTATTGGCACTATGCCGCCTAATGTCAGGCGTGGGCTAGAGGGGTATAAAACCCCCCAGCATTGAGCTGTGCAGCAGTGGAAGAACTGTGTTCTCTGGAATGATGAATGGTGCTCCATCCAGTACTTTTGGAATGATTTGGAGAGTTGGGGATGAGGTAGGGTTGTGATAATCCAACATTCTGATGTCACTCCTGACCAAAGGTCTTGTTGCAGACAAATCCTCACAGCAAAGCTTCAAGATCTAACAAAAAGGCTTCTTCACTGGACAGTAGAGACAGTTACTCCAATGAAAGCAGGATAAGCTCTTTTTTAAAGCCCTTGATTTCGAAAAAAAGAATGAATAAGCATGTGTCCCAATATTTTTGACCATGTAGCGTTTCATCCCTGCAATGCAAAATCATTGTATCTCCATTTGTCACTTTTTGACTTGCTGTGAATTTGACAGTGAAATGAAAAATGGACCAATACAAAAGCAAAATCCAAAATCTCCAAATCAAAAAAGAGTTTTTCCATCTCCTATAAAAGGCCACTTAGGAGATACAAGGTTTTTGCATGACAATGGCAAATCACAGGCCAAAACTAAACACAGGGATTTAACTGGTTGCTTTGCTCGTCAGTCCCACAATGCCATCCAATGGCGTACCTCGAGAATCACACTGGAATTTAGTAACTGTGTTATTAGTGACCTGAAAGCAAGCCATATCTCACTCGTCTTTGTTGTTCACTGCCTTTGAGAGGCTCATGGCTAATTGAACGGTGTCTGTAGTGATCAGTGAGCTGTGAGCACTGTAAGCATTACATGGCCTGGGGAAATCAGTGGCATTTTGAAACGAGTGGCTCCGCTAATGAGCGACAGCTTTAATGGAGAACATCTGAAGCCTCAAGGCTTTTAGCTACAGACACACAGTCCCCCAGTCTGTCTTCACACCATTAACAGACATCCTAACAACCTTTGTTCCTGTCCTTAACCGTTCTGCAAGGAATCCTTTCATACGTTTGACCAGATCAGACCAATCCTCCAGATATCTATTCAACCTACACAATATGGACAATAAGTATCCGGACACCTACACATTATACCTACAGTAACTTTTTACCGTCTTTAATCCATAGGCCCTAATATGGAGTTGGTCCCCATTTTGCAGCTCTAACAGCAGGGGGCGTGGCAATAGTGTCTTAGCACTTGGCTTACACAGAAAAACACACAGACACAGACTGGATGAACTTAAAAAAGTGTCTGTATTTACATGGCCCCATCACTAAACACCAAAATGAACATCCCACAGCCCAATAAGAGCACCATAGTGTCAATGAGCTTAGCTTACTCATTTCACATCGCTTTCATCTGGACCAACTGAGCCCTTTTTAAAGCCCTCCTGGAGCACACCAGGTGGGCCTCATTAGGGAGGCGCTTAACAGCCAATGTGAGGGCTGGGTAGGCGTTTATTTGTGAACCAGGACTCACCATCACAGCTTTTCCTGTGCCAATGTCCACAGAGGGGAAGCTTAAGCTCGGCACAAGATGAAGCAAATCCAGGGAGACCAAACGGGATCCTCTTCTCTCTATAGTCTGCTCCCTCAAAAGCAAACTGGACTACCTCAGTTAACCCAAACTGAAGATAAAGACACATCAGAAGGAACGGTACTGGCATATTGGTTTACTGATAAGACTGGAGAAAGGTAAATCTGGGAGAGTAAGTGGGGGTGAAGCTAAAAGCTAACTGGCTACAATCTCTTCAGCTTGTTTACAGGAAGTCATACTGAGAGGACACAATGAGAGGACAGCAGCACCATCCGGTAAGACTCTGGAATAATTACAGTGTTTTTTTACAGTGTTAAAAAAGTAGCATGTTGCATTTTGAGGCAAAATAACAGGGTGGTAAATAAGCATTTCCCAACCCAACTAAAGTCACATACTGTTTATTTATCAAAGAACAACAAGAAATCCGTACAGGCACCTTTAAGGCCTGCCATATCGCCATTACCGCAAGACAACCAGGCCTCGAGGTATTTAGCAGTATTTAGCATCTTCACATCTGTTGCGCTGCTTTAGTTCATAATGTACCTGGACTGGTTAATTAGTTAATGGGAGCTGCAACAGAGGCGACGCAAATTCAACCAGTTGTTTGATTTTCACTGCATGTAATTAACCAGACACGTCAAACTCAAATCCAGGAGGCCTTACATCCCTACAGAGATCAAGGTTTTCACCCTTTTAAGAGTCTTCCCCTTAATCAGCTCTGAAATGGATCTTATAACTGAATGCTTAGAGAGTACATTGCACTCACTCGCTACATTTGGTAATGTGGTACCTCTTAGAATGAAAAGAATCATGCAGAAAAAGCTGATCTTATGATATTCATTATCATTCTTTAGAACAAATAAAAGATCTGAAAGCAATCAATTAAATGAAATAAACTAAAACAGAAGGCCTTCTAAAATACAGAAGAGAATACAGATTTCTGCCTTATAATAGTACAAAGACAGCACTGCCGCAAATAATAAATTATCTTTTATTATTCTCTGGTGAAGGCTCTCTCAGTGCAGCATTTTACCCTCAAAGCCACACTATCCTGTTAGACAGGCTAGAAAACGTGAGGTTGGGATTACTGGAATAGCCCTACCCTGGTCCAGATCCCACCTGACTGGTTGCTGCTATCAGTTTGTAAATGGAAAATATACATACAAAAGTAAAATATGGCATCCCCCAAGGTTCTGTTCTTGGACCTTTACTAATATATACACTACCCACAGAGTACTGTTATCTGCAGACATGGCATCAGCTTCCATCAGCTATGGAGAAGACACAATTGTATAATGATGTCAAAAGATGTCCAGAAGACACACTTCAGCTTATTGAGATTGAGAAGTGTGTAGAGGATATTAAAGATATGATAGATATGCTCAACTCTGGACAAAACAGAGGTATTTCTGCTTGGCCCAAAAGCTTCACTGTCCGCTTAATCTTCATAGCTTCTCAGCTGCACCTAGTACAATTATGATAGATGGTGGGATAACACCCTCTTGTTAAAAGCCCTATACCAATAAACTTGGCCTGACTTCAGGTTCAGCTTTACAAAACACTGTTCTAACAGACTGCATCCTGTAGTAATTACCCGATAAGTTGAGTCTGACGTGTTAAATGGGCTCTGAAGTCTGATACCCCTGTTTTTTGGCACAAAACTGCAAACAGATCCTGTTCCAGTTTACGCACAAGCACAGCTGTCTTAGACAGTAGATCAGCACCACGGACAGTGACACAATGCCAACGCAGTCCAGAATAAAACTGCTCAATAAAAGTGTTTTATGCAGCCCTCTGCAAGATCTTTGCTCAAATCAGAACTCTGCTGTTCTTCCAAATTAGAACAAAGCATTAGCATTAGCATTAGCATCAGCGTTCCATGCCAGAGTGTCCATTATAGATTCAGCGAACTGCTTTGGCCAGCATATTTCCACACATTATTGTGCATGTGTCATTTAATTATACAATAAATTGCTGTGAGGATTTGATTGCATTCAGGTCTGAATATTGAATGATCACCACCCCACCTCATTCTCAACTCCTCAACTTGTCCCAAAAAGTGTTGGATGGAGCACCAGGCATCATTCCTCAGTGCTGGGGGGCTTTATACACCTCTAGCCCACACCTGGCATTAGGCTTGGTGCCACCAGGTTCATGTTGTTTATCTGCACCAGATAGTCCTAATCCATTGGCAATACAGCTGTATGTGTGTGTGCATTTGCACATCTCTGTCAGCAATGGGTGCAACTTAAAGTAGCTGAATGCATCCATTAAATGCGGTGTCCACAAACATCTGGACATATGGGGTGCAGTTTTGTTTTGTTTTTTTACTAAATTTCTCTCCAGTTTAGCAGAGCTAATTAACCCACCCACTCAGTAGGACTCCCCCAGTAATTTGCAATGCTCCAACACTAGGGGGGTGAGGACAGGCACCCCACCCCCCTTCAATACATGAAAGGTCATCCACAGCCTCTTTTTGAACTGCAGCCAACGCGGCAGTACTAGGAAAGTGCTGGATCCCCGGCTCTGATACATCAGTCGACAGATGATCATCCTATGCCGGCCAGCATCAAAACGGGAGTGATGAGGAGAAAGAGCACCATCTACCCAACCAGACAGAGCCCGGCCAGTTGTGCTCTCTCAGGCTCCGGCTGCTGATGGCGAAGCAGCCAGACCCAGGATTGTTAGCGCTTAGTCTGCTGAGCCACTCGGAGTCTCTAAAATAATGAATATAAACTAAACTCATCCATAAAACAACTAGAATAACCGGGATAGCTTGGTACTTTTACTGTAAACACATCAGCAGAAGTAAAAACTAACCTTTCACCCTAAGATTAAATAATAATTTAATAAATAATCTTAAAACAAAGATTAGGAGTAGGAGTACAGGACTTGTATACTTTTCCCTCCACTGGTAAAACAGCACATATTCTAAACAAAGCCGGTGGCTAATTCTGCTAAAGACTCACTGCGGTGAAGAACTGCAAAAATAATCAAATAACTTCACTTAATAAAAGGAGATGAAAGTAGTGACCGTCCATCTGTTTCGCTCATGACGCCCCGCTGAGAAGGGTCAGTGGAGGCACCTGTTCTGCACATTTCATGCATAATCAAAATGAGTTTAATGCAGGGGTGTCAAACAGGTCCTGGAGGGCCACAGCACACCTGATTGACCTCCTGGACACCTCGGTAATGAGTGGATGAGTTGAATGAGGAGTGTGAAACGAGGCAGAGTGTTCAATTCAGCTGTGGCCCTCCAGGACCAGAATCTAACACCTGTGGTCTAATGCAGGCCAGCAGAGAGAAATCCATGAGTCAAGCCAACAGTTGCTCATGTTCATTTCCTTCATCTTTGTGTGTGTGTGTGTGTGTGTGTGTTTGTGTGTGTCAAATAACGAAGCAAATGATTCTCCTTATTCTCTTTAAGTGGCTTCCTTGAAGGGTGCGATGAGCTAACGTGTGACTGATTGTTTATACAGGAGGTGCGCTGCTGAAATCCTTCTGAAAAGACGTAATTAAAAGGCAAATATTTCGCTGGGCTAATGAGCCTTTTCCAATGCAGGCAGTTTTTTTAATCAGGCAACATGCTGAACGACTTCAACACGCTTCAAAATGAGCCCATAATATTTATAGTCTGCCTGCAGTTCAATTCCCGATCATGAGAAATTCCAGTTTCTTCCATTTCTAATTTGTCCTCGGGGTGTTGGTTTATGAAAGTGTCGTGCAAATTCAAATTGCTTCATAAAGTCCTGATTAAGTCTGGAAGGTCTTCGGTGGGTGGATAAATAGTGGGTGTCTATGGGGAATATCACTACTTACCCTGGATAAGATCCTTAATCAGTATTCACCACCACAGGAGCATGTGATATTAACTTGTTTCCACTCTCTGGAGATCATAAAGTTCTTACCTTCGGATAACCTTCAAGAGAAGCAATATCTTTTAATATACAGTAAGCATGGCATGGAAACCCACGTGCTGAAGTTCATGCAGCAGTGTAGGCTTAGTAGGCTGAACCTTCTGAACTTCTCGTCTACATAAAGGTGACAATTAGAAGTAGCTCTGCTCTGGAGATGTTTTTGTTGTTGTTAATGGAAGGCTTCAAAAGGTTCCTTTGAGCGATGCCATAGAGTGTGTTTACATGCACCTAATAATCCGACAACTGCAGAAATATTGGATAATGGGTTTACACGAGTCAGGCATTAATCAGATTTCTACCTTGCAACCAGCCAATAAGGATTCAAGGATTCAAGGATTCAAGGAGACTTTATTGTCATTCGCATCACATGTGGTACATGGGGTGGAACGAAATTGTGGTACCCAAGGACCCAGTTTTACCCAGACAGCAGTACTTAAATAAATAAAATATACATAAATATATACAAATATATGTAAAAATGAAAATAAAATACAGAGAGAGAACATCATAACATCATAGAAGCATATGAGGTAAACTTCAAACTTCTTGCTGCAGCTTTTTGTAAACATAGGCCAGTGGTTGAGCAATTCCGGTCCTGGAGGTCCGGATTCCTGCACATTTTTATGCCTTTCCTGCTTAAACACACCTAAATCAACTCACAGCAAACTGTGTTGAACTGGACTGGCCCCTGTTGCCCACCCCTGACATAGACCCGCATTTACCGGCCAATGTGATTCTAATACTACGAAATGCTGCCTTCATCAGAGTAAGCCTATACACGTGCTGGGAAATCTGACTACTGAGCTAAAATCCGGACCTCTCGGACACTTTGTTATTATTATATATATCACTGCTATGGACAACATCACTAAGTCTGTATGTATGTTTTAAATCTGATGCGGGCAGCTACAGGAAGCCAGTGGAGAGAACACAGCAGTGGAGAGACATGGCTGAATTTAGGGACATTGAAGACGACCCGTGCCGCTGCATTCTGGATGAGTTGCAGGGGCCTGATGGTGCGCAGAGGGAGACCAGCCAGAAGAGAGTTGCAGTAGTCAAGTCTGGAAGTGACGAGAGACTGAATCCAGAGCACCTTGGCGACTCTCTAGAGAGGAAGGGTCGAATTCTCCGGATGTTGTACAGGAGAAATCTGCAGGACCGAGTTACGTTTGCAACATGACTTGAGAACGATAACTGATCATCCATGACTACA
Source organism: Salminus brasiliensis (assembly GCF_030463535.1). Lineage (NCBI taxonomy): Eukaryota > Metazoa > Chordata > Actinopteri > Characiformes > Bryconidae > Salminus > Salminus brasiliensis. The sequence continues at coordinate 32,992,962 of NC_132889.1, read as the reverse complement.
CCAAGGCTTCCAGCTTCTGTAGTAGGAGTGACCAGTGAGTTCTCAAAGGTGATGGCAAGATCGTTTTTTGGTCCAGCAGTTCCCGGGATGTACAGCAGCTCCGTCTTGCTGGGGTTGAGTTTGAGGTGGTGAGCCGCCATCCAGGAAGAGACGTCGGCGAGGCATGCTGAGATGCGGGCAGAAACCTGTGTGTCAGACGGGGGGAAAGAGAGCATGAGTTGATTCATGTTGACATGTTGTTTACATGAATAATCATGTGAATAATCCAGTAACTGCAGAACCACTTTTGGTTCCGTAAAGAAGCATGTTAATTATGGAGATGAAGTATGTAAAGGTTCTTTACCAATTTAAAGGTTCTTCACACATCTCTGTTAGAAACAGGCTTCAGATTTATGGAACCAATGTGACCATGTGACAGACTTCCCTCGCGTTCCTCTTACAGCCAGCACTAAGGCTGCATCCCAAATCGAACACAAGCGCACTAAACAGTGCACACAAATAGAGCACCAGCTTTAAAAGTGCATGCATTAGCATAGTAAGTAAAGTGTAGGAGTATGTGGTTTGTTTGCCACCTTTGACACCATAGCAACCACCTTGAATAGTATATTAACAACTTAGCAACAATCCAGCAACCATCAGGCCATAGCCAGCACACATCCAAGCAACCATCTGGTATAACATAACTACTGCCAAGAAACAGCACAGCAAACATATGTGAAAGCATAGCAAAGCATAGCAACCACCTACCAACTGTAAAGATGCCATAGCAACTGCCTAGCACCAGCTTAGTAACCATTTAGAAAAAGCTGTATAGCAACAACCTTGGACACCATAGCACCTGATTAGCAACAGCATATCCACCATTTATAACAGAATAACACCCACCTAGCAACTGCACAGCAACCGTCTGTAATACCATGTGGTAATCATTTAGCAATACCATAGCAACCACATGGCACAGTGTGACAACTGCCTTGCTGCTCCATAACCACCTGAAATACCATAGCAACAGCATCACAACCACTTTGAACAGCATAATAAAAGCCATACCATAGAAACATCTTAGAAACATCTTAGTAACCACATGGAACAGCATAGCAAATGCCTAGCAAGCCAATAGCAACCACCTGGAATACCATAACATCAGCATCGCAACCATTCAGAACAGCATAATAAAAGCCATACCATAGAAACATCTTAGAAACACCATAGTAACCACATGGAACAGCATAGCAAATGCCTAGCAAGCCAATAGCAACCACCTGGAATACCATAACATCAGCATCGCAACCATTCAGAACAGCATAATAAAAGCCATACCATAGAAACATCTTAGAAACACCATAGTAACCACATGGAACAGCATAGCAAATGCCTAGCAAGCCAATAACAACCATGTGGAATACCATAGCAACAGCATGGCAACCCCTTGGAACAGCATCATAAAAGCCATACCATAGAAACATCTTAGAAACATCTTAGTAACCACATGGAACAGCATAGCAAATGCCTAGCAAGCCAATAACAACCATGTGGAATACCATAGCAACAGCATGGCAACCCCTTGGAACAGCATCATAAAAGCCATACCATAGAAACATCTTAGAAACATCTTAGTAACCACATGGAACAGCATAGCAAATGCCTAGCAAGCCAATAGTAACCACCTGGAATACTATATCAACCACAAATGCCTAGGACTCCAATAACAACCATGTGAAATACCATAGCAACAGCATCGCAACCACTTGGAACAGCATAATAAAAGCCATACCTTTGAAAACATCTTAGGTATAGGAATACCATAACAATGACCTAGCAGTGACCTATGAATACTACATAATGGGGGCATGCATAAGACCCCATGTCCTGACAAGGTAGAAAAAAAGTCTATAAAATATGGATTAAAAATCTTGCTTGATTTAAGCAACATACTTACCCTTGCACCCCCCCCCCCCCCCCCCCCAATCTGCTGGTTAATTGGATCAGTGGTGATAAGCCAGTCTCACACTGATGTGCTTTGTGGAAGCCTTTTGTGCTGTCAGGGTTTTGCTGTGGATTTTGCTCCAGAGAAAGAGCTGCCAATTAGACCTGCTCCACCTCACCAAAAACGACCTGTGCCTCCTATGCTATAACACACACTTCACTCACCGCGCTGTTTTTCAGTCACGGCTGGCAGCATATGGTCTTAACCCAGTGATTTGCGGTGCATCTGAATATTTTTAGACCCACACAAAGGCTTAATTGGTGATTGCTTCCCCTCCAGTGACTAATTTTTCAGCGACTAATTACGCGTGCAGTTTTGCCATCAATTGCTCTAATCTAATTTTGTCCGAATGGAAAGTGCATGTGATGTTGTTCCTTGAACTTGTTACAAGTGCTGCGGGTGGATCGACGTTATTAACTGTCGGCCTTACATCAGTATAAACAGTGTGGAGATGGAGGACTCATTATTTCTTTAACATTCACATAGGTGCTTTACATGGGTCCTGTATGCGCCTAGCAACAGGAATGGCACTGAGTGTCTGGCATCGAATTGGATAAGGTATATCGGATAGACGTTCAAGCGACAGTATTTACCTTTTAGTTAACAGTGCAGTATCTGTCTGCTCTGGCATATGAACATCCTACAATATGAACTCCACCACTTTGCCCTTTAGCATGGATCGGCTCTGTAGGTGTTCAGGTCTGCAGATTGGCTCCATATTCGGCTATACTAGGGATGCACTGATCCAATCCTAACAGAATTAGCTGGATCGGGTATCAGATAATTAGTCTGATCCAAAGGACTAAGCCATTCACGGAAACCGATCCATGCAGTGCCGGTATTCTAGGCCTCATAACCCAGGACCGAAGTAACCAACAGACATCATACATATATCATAGCAAACTGCAAGACCCCCCTATCTAACCAGCATGGTTAGAGCCCTCAACCTGTCATCAACTATCAGCGAGTAATCCAGCTCGTCTTCCATATAAGGAGAACTGAGAAGGGAGGGGCTGCTAGCTCCTCTTTAGTCTCACAGACTTTGCATTTCAGAATAAAAGTCCCGAGCCCAGACAACGCTTTGCCGAGGTCCAGCAGTTAATCATTTACAGAATAAACAGAAATTGGGTTCATTTATATCTGTGTTCATTTGTTATAGTTTGTTTTAAGTTAGTAAGGTAATGATGACGTCAATCCTGATGTCCTAAGTCTCTCCTGCAATAGCCAGGTTTATGGTTAATTAATTCAACAATGGCATCGGATTGGGATCGCGTATTGGGAGATACACAAAGTTCATGCCAATGGTCATAGTCATTCTGGCAGTCAAACCATTGGTTGTTAATTACATGCTGAATTAGCAGCATCATGCTACAACATTGTGTCCATGTGCTGTTAGCAAGGTGGCAAGCCCTGAAATGGTGGGGTTGTGATCATCCAACATCCTGACCTCACTAACTCTAGCTCTTGTCTCTGTGTGCAATCAAAGCCTCACAGCAATGCTCCTCCAAAATCTATTAGAAAGTCTTCTACCTTGGACAGCAGAGACAGTTACTCCAACAAAAGCAGAATCAACTGTTTTTTTAATACCCTTGATTTCAGAAGAAAACACAAATGAACCAGTGTCCCAATACTTTTGTCAATATACAGTATATAGGGAATGCCATTACAACGTAATAGCAACACCTTAGCATCCAACATCCTGACCTCACTAACTCTAGCTCTTGTCTCTGTGTGCAATCAAAGCCTCACAGCAATGCTCCTCCAAAATCTAGTAGAAAGCTTTCTTCCTTGGACAGCAGAGACAGTTACTCCAACAAAAGCAGAATCAACTGTTTTTTTAATACCCTTGATTTCTGAAGAAAAATCGAATGAACCAGTGTCCCCATACTTCTGTCAACATACAGTACATAGGGAATTCCATAACTACATAATAGCAACACCTTAACACCCACATGGATAGCAACTGCCTAGTTGCTTAGAATATGCAATGATCAGACCACTGGTATTGTGCTAGCCAGCCAAACCATCTGGCCAAATCAACTGGAGGCTGCACTATAAGAGTAGGCCGCATCTGGATAAAGGTCCTGGATAAAAGGATATGCTGTGTGTTTGGCATTTATCACCAAAACGGAATTGCTAATAATGATAAAAATGAAAGGCACAGCTTTTCTAATTGCTAGTGTTGGTCTTAAGCAATGGGGATGGCGCGACGTTACTATTCATAACTAAGTCTGTGTAAATAAGCCTGGCTTCAGACGTGTTGCGAACAAAAGACTGCAGATAAATAGCCAAATTAGTTCATTAGAGCCCTGAGTCCGCTCATAAAGATGAATGCCACTTTTTCCATTTTCAAGAAGCCGGTTAATGTTGTGTGTGTGTGTCTGTGAAAGAGAGAGAGGGAGATAAGGCAAAAAAAAGAGACAAAGCAGAAATAGAGGCAGAGCAGCATGCTGGTGAGAAAGAGCGCGAGCGCGTGAGCGCACAAGTGTGAATGCACTGCTGTGCTTGCTTTTAACAAATGTCACGAGTGTGAGTGACATTCCGAATCCGTGCTGCTAATAGAGGCGCATTTCTCTCTGCGGACAACGCCACACTAATGAGATCGATTGTTATCCATTTTAATTGTTTTTGCCATCAGCGGCCTCTCAGGCATCGCACAGTGCTAAAGAAGTTAATTGCCAGAGTAGGGAGAAAGTAAAAGCGAGCAAATCTGCATGAAAGACACGGCCCGGCATCAAACAAACAACGCTTCGTCCCACGCACCCAGACAAATGTCAGCAACTGAGCAGCATATCTTTTTCTCACTCGATGCGAATGAAGGAAAATGCATTTGGCTACATAGGGCTAATGTGCCTGCTCACAAACCTGTGAAATAAGCTGGCAGAACATTTGAGCGAATCGGGACAGTCTGTCCTTTTTCCAATTAAAAGCTATAATCTTCTAATGAAATGAATTATTAGCACGTTCAGACGCTGGCTGTCTGGCTGCTGACTGAAAGTATTTGTTACTCTTGTTCTTCAGATACTCCCACTAAGCATTTTGTAAATGCTTCTCTAGCATCTGGAATTAGCTGCATAGTTTGTTAATAGTTAGACTAATAACACTGACAATTCAAGATTGTGACATGGATATTTGAAGCTCATAACACAAACATTGGAAACATGCAAAGGATATTTGTAGCTTGTTACACAGTCATTTGAAACATGTAGCAGACATATGAAGCATGTGACAGACATTTTAAGATTGTAACACTGACATATGAAGGTTATGACAAACATTTGAAGGTTGTAACATTTAAAGCTTGCAACAGACATTGGAAGCTTATTACAAAGTCATATGAAGTGTGTTGCAAAAATGTAAAGCTTGTAACAGACTTTTGTAACAGTGTGTAGCAGACATTTGAACCTTGTAACAGACATTTGAAGCGTGTAACAGATATTTGAAGCATGTAACAGACATGTGAAGCTTATATGTGTCCTCCGCATTTAACCCATCACACACTAGTGATCTAGGGGCAGTGAGTACACACATACCCAGAGCGGTGGGCAGCCAACTCCAGTGCCCGGGGAACAGAGAGGGCCCAACAGTGGCAGCTTGCCAAGCCCAGGAATCGAACCCACAACCTTGTTATCGATAGCCCGGCGCTCTAACCGCTGAGCCACCACTGCCCACATGTGAAGCGTGTAACAGACTTTTGAATCTTGTAGCAGACATTTGCAGCTTGTAAAAGACATTTGAAGCTTGTAACAGACATTTGAAACTTGTAGCAAACATTTGAAGCTTGTAACAGACATTTGAAGCGTGTAACAAACATTTGAAGCGTGTAACAGACATTTGAAGCATGCAGCACTTTTGAAGCTTGTAACAGACATTTGAAGCGCGTCACAGACATTTGAAGCGTGTAACAGACATTTGAAGCTTGTAACAGACATTTGAAACTTGTAGCAAACATTTGAAGCTTGTAACAGACATTTGAAGCGTGTAACAGACATTTGAAGCTTGTAACAGACATTTGAAGCGTGTAACAAACATTTGAAGCTTGTAACAGACATTTGAAGCATGTAATAAACATTTGAAGCGTGTAACAGACATTTGAAGCTTGTAACAGACATTTGAAGCTTGTAGCAGACATTTGAAGCTTGTAACAGACATTAAGCAAGTAGCAGACATTTGAAACATGCAGCAGACATTTGAAGCTTGTAGCAGACATTTGAAGCTTGTAACAGACATTAAGCAAGTAGCAGACATTTGAAACATGCAGCAGACATTTGAAGCTTGTAACAGACATTTGAAGTGTGTGACAGCCATTTGAAGCATGCAGCAGACATTTGAAGCTTGTAACAGACATTTGAAGCATGTAGCAGACATTTAAACATTGTATCTGATATCTAGGTTGAAGGTAAAGCTTGTAACACACCCATTTGATCTTGTATAGTGTATATCTTATCGTGTGTAGTACACAGTTAAGAGACAGCCACAGGAGACACAGAAATCATGAAGCAATTGCTGGGGTATTACTCCAGGAAATGAGTAAAACCGAGTCTTAGTATGTTGTTTGCTAATGCTTCTCTGATCTAAAATAATTTCCGCTTCATTGTTGATGTACATGGAGCGTAGCAAAGTATGATCTGTGTACCGACGAGTCAGGAATTCAAGGGAAGATTGAAAATGAACAAAAAGCTAACCTTGCTATTTTGTCATATTGTGGATGGACAAGAAAGGAGAAGGAAAATCCATAATACAATTTTAGCAAAACAGGAGCATGGACAAGCAAGTGAAACAGCAACAGAGCGAGGGAGAAGTTATTTACTGTTTAATCTGAATAATGTAGCACAATAGGTGATAAATTTATATTTATAATTTATGGGTTTTTTGTTTATATTGTTTTTTTTTGCAGCAAGAATTTTACAAGAGATTCAGTAAAAGTCTGATTCCAAGACTTATCCTGCACAGTTACTATTAATAAGTCAATATTTCAGTGTCCTTCTACGGAAGGATTTGCTAAAGTCTTCCAATCTGTCTTCTTCACTGCAAGACATCTCATAGTAAATTATGGATTTGTGGTGGAATGTATCTATAAGGCACCTTAAGGCAGATAAAATATATGAATCTTGCCCAAGGCCTGGTTAAACTGAGCCTATTTCGCTGAAGTTTCCTGGAGGTGGTTTTGAGGCCGCAGCCATGTTTAGAAGGTCGGCAGGCAGCGTTAATCAAGGTGAGATCTCACTAGACTAGAAGAAAAAGAGACTTTACCTCAAGGCTTTTCAGGCCAGTGTGTACAGACATCTAAACTTTAGGAACTGCTTAAAGGGACAACAGATACAACTGCAGCTCTAGTGGTTACAAGCTGAAGTACAACATCATTGGTGGAGTCTGTTTACTCCCAGCTGCACTCGCTGTTGGAAAGCTAACTACAGGATAAGCATCAACAACAAGGCAATAGAACAGCTGTCTTGCCCCTGGCCAAGTGTTGACTCATTCCACTCCACAAGTTATGATGACAAGATTATAACCCTTTAAGCACGAGAAAACCAGCCCATACTGATTTGTTGTTGTGAGAATTGTGCAAAATGTTTACGAATGATGTGCTGTCTTACTTTGTAATAAGGTTCATAGCCAGGAGCAACACTAGAGTTGTTTTTGTGGATGGAGTGGTAAGGCTTTACTAGGGGGTTCTAGATGCATGCTCCACCAGGGAAAATAAAACAGGCCTAAAAAGTCTGCTCAACATAAATTTTCACAGAGGTAATAAGCATAAAAGCTATGGAAGTATATAAGCATTTGGTGAAGTTTCCACAGTAGAGCCATCACTTGAAGGCACATATCTAATATGACTGTCCATCAGCGATGCAATCTCCTTACTTCTAGGCTTCTCAAATATCCAGACCATAGGCTGGTACCTGACCAAATCTGCTTGCTGTGAGGACTGGATTACACTCAGCGACAGACAAAAGCATTAGTGAGGTGATCACCACCCCACATCATCATCCCAGGCTTCCAACTCATCCCAAAAGTATTGGATGGAGCATCACCATCATTCCAGAGAGCACTGCAGTTCCACTGCTCCATAGCTCAGTGCTGGAGGGCTTTATACCCCTCTAACCCACGCCTGGCATAAGGCAGCAGGAAGCCAATAGGTTCATGTTTATCTATTCTATTGGCAATATTTATCCACAAGGCCTTTAGAGACAGAATAGCACAGCTCCATAACAATATCAGTAAGAATGAAAGAGTATTTATGATACAAACATAGCCTACATGTCTTTATGCTAATGTGGGGCTCAAACTGGCCAAGCAATACCCTGTTTATAGCTTAATTTAGCCAACGAAATTGTACTGGAGTTAGCTAGCAAGGTTACATGCATTGTTAGCCGCAAATACATTAATTACCTATGATGTACTAAGGTGGTTCAACCCTAGTAGCTACTACAAGACTTTTACAATCTCAGTATCTCTATCTCCCTTACTCTACATTACATTTTATTGGGTAAAATTAGGGTAAACATGTACCCTATGTACCTACATGTGTGTCACTAGACATAACAGAGATGGATTAGACAGAAATAGTCAAATCAGCTGTCAGCTCGACTGTGCTAAAGTACACTGTGGAGAGTATCACCCAGTACTGGAACTGCACCGCTCTTGAACGGAAAGCTCTGCAGAGGGTGGTGCGCACAGCCCAGCACATCATCTGGATTTAGCTTCCAAACCTTCTGAATTCATACACCAGCCGCTGTCTGGGGAAGTCCAGGAGGATCAGTAAGTACTCAGGAGGAGGTACAGAAGCAAGAAGACCAGAACCAGACAGTTCCGAGACAGCTTCTACCCCCAGGCCATCAGGCTGCTGAACAGCCATCAGTGTACAGTGTATCAGTCCAGTCTGTCACAAAGCTATCTCACCAGTCTCCTCACACAAGATATCACACCACACCTCCACTGCATGTAACACAGACTCTGCACCCTGCACTTACTTACTTACTTACTGGAACTGTGATCAACTGCTCAGGAATACTTAACACACTTCACAGAAGTCTAGCAAGTGAGGGGAACTTTCTCTCCACCAGCCCAACACATCGCCCCCATCATTCATGTTGATGTTTAACATCATCATTTTGTGAATTTTATTCAGGGGCACATTCAAACTTTCCCCTAACTCCAAAGCTATTCTATTAGTAAGAGAAAGGGCAGAAATGTGTGAGAGTGCATAAGCAAGAAAAACGTCACTCATTAAAAAACACACTCCAGCCTAATGGCGTATGTGAGAAATAGGCCGGAACCAAGCTTGACACCCAGTATTAGCTGGGCTCCATCATGGCGGTCTTGGGACAGCATTAAGAAGTGTTTTACATGCTTTTAAACTTAAACCACACAAAAGATACATTCTGGTATGGCCACGGCCACAACTAATTTCATTGACCACTGGCCGCTCGGGCCTTGAGAGTGCATTTCCAGGCTTGGTGATTAATTTATGCACCTTATGTTGGGGCGGTGCAACCTTGATTAGTAAAACTCACAACTTTCCCAATAGCTCCTGGCACCAGCTATTTGCATGCTGGTCATGGATTCCCCCCCTCATTCACTAGCATGGTGTAGTCATCCCCCCCAGGCTACCTTCGCTCAGGTATGCAATGATATTGTCTGTAATAATTGGCCTCTATGTTGAAGGCTATAAGAGCAGGTTAGTATTCAGTCTGCTGCTAAGTGTGCCTTTATGTTGTGGCTGAATTGTGGCGAAACAGCAGACGCAAGAGCTCAGACTAACCCACCTCTATTAAACCCCAGCTTTTATTTACCAGTCTGTGTGTCTCGGTCATGGTGACCATGAAGCAACTAGCACAGCCATGGCCATGTGGCGCACAGGCCCACTTATAACACAACCTCTATGTCTGTTTAACACGAACTAACCCTTAGAAACCCACAGCTAACTATTTTACACATGGAGTGCACTCATACCCATGAGCTCCCATATTATCATAGGCTAATGCAATGGTTCAAATTTGCAACATATAGCACCTTTTAAAGGGTTCCCTATAGCACCAACAGTATACCCTCCTTTCAGTACTATATAGAACCCTTTTAGGTCAGAGTGTACTTCTTAACACTGTCCTTAATGTTGATCCTTGGCAGTGTGTCCACATTAAAGCTCTCATGTTTTATTAGAGCTAACTGTAACATAGATAGAACCCATGTGCTTCTTCCAAGCCCCATTACCTTCCATCCATTCCTGGGGTCCATCCAGAACGTAAGCGTCCATCAGCAGCACAGAGGAAAAGCTGCTGCTGATATTGACCCAGAGTCCTCAAACCCAACCACAGCAGCGGTGAGCAGCAGCCATGGACAATATTTGCGGATCTTTTCTCCAGTATCCCCATTTGCAGTGTTTGTTGTCCTGGTTGCTCTGGACTCACTCCCTGAGAGCTTTCCTAATGCTGTTTTTATTGGTTGCTGCTCAGCTCTGTTCCTACCACTTGTCGTAGAGGTGCTCACACTACAAGATTCATCATAGGGAATTTTATGCACAACAGACCTGACCATTTGAGGCATGGACTCCACCAGACCTCTGAAGGCGTCCTGTGGTATTTGGCACCCAGACATTAGCAGCAGATTCGTTAAGTCCTGTAAGTTGTGAGGTGGGGCCTCCTGTGGATCCTATCTATCAAAACCCTAGGTGAACCCTGTTGTCTTTTCTTGGACCAGTTTTACCAAAACATTAGAAAACTATTAGAATGAAGAGAACTTGAGAACCTAAAGAAATAAAGTAACTAACAAGCTTCTAGACTGTATTTAATAAAGCAGTGGTAGGCCTCCTGCTGCAGGATTTAATTCTAACCCTAATCTAATGCACTCGTTTACCACACTGGAGCTCCTCGGTGGTCTAATGAGCTCAGGTAGGTGTATGAGGGGGATGGGCATAAAGGCATGCATACCCTGTGGCGCTAAAGAAGGAGGATTGTCTACTCTTGTCCTGAAGGAATGGTTTCAACTGCAAATCTGTTTATTTTATGTCTTTTTTTTCTTCGTTCAGCTTCTTACTTGAGCTGCATCCTGAAATTTCCTAAGATGTATGTCAGCTTGGCACAGGATTTACCTTGCTCGGATTAAAGCCACAGAGAAACGTACTTTTGGAATACTTAATGAAAGATTTCATAAGGTTCACTTATAACAACTGTTTAATAAACCAAAACCAGCCATAGCTTTTTTTATGTGACCATTTTCTGATTCTGATTAGCCCACCCTGTATTGTGCCCCAGTCCACACTAACCATTTATTTATGTTCCACAGTTCTGTGCAGACGTTTTAGGCACCCAAACACAAAACCATAAACCATGTCTCTCAGCAGTAAAAGGGTTTTTACTGTAGAGGCTCCAGATCTCATTAGAACAGATGCAGGTGAACATAAATCCAGTAAAAAGGAACAAGAGCTTCTCATTCTGAAGAAAGTAGTGAGATCTTCTGAGCTAGTCTGAAGGACAGAGCTTGGTTCCTCCAGGGTTCTCCTGGACGCCCCCCAGTCCAGCCAGCACAGTGTGGATGTGTTCAATCCCATCAGCAGCAGCAGCAGCAGCAGCAGCTCACCTGATTTAACCATCATTAAGCTCTGATTTACCAAACCAGGTGCTGGATGATCACTATAATAAACACTAGACTCCATGAGGAGAGCTTTGGACATGTTTTAATGAACACAGTGATGTAAAATCACGACTTTCTGTATGAATGTTATTAGTGTTTATTCTAATATCAGTGTTTTACTGAAGAAATAAACACTTACTGCCCAGATAAGGAGTTTAATATTGTGTAGGCTTGGATTCCACAAGATGTAGCCAGTAGCACTTCTGTGGGATTGGACCAGACGAGAGCCTTCATTCCCCACGCACTGACAGTTCTCAGTGAGCCTTGGGTGCCCTTTTGGTTGGTAGCACTTTTGGTTGGTATGTACCAATGTATACAGCTCCACAAGACCTATAAGGACTGCATGGAATCGGAAGTGAATGGTAGCAACCTTTTTGGGATTTTAACAACATTACTGGACAGTGCGGTTAACTGAGACCACCAGTGAAAATGCATGTATTGTATTGTGGCTGAGAGGAGGCAGGGTGAGGGTTCACCCCTTCCCACGCATTGCTTGGCCTCCCTAACGAACTCCATCTGGAGCCTTTTCAGAGAGCTGCTCCAGGTGTGGGTTAAAAATGACTGCAGGGGGAGATGCGGAGAGAGAAGGACACTGGGTGAGCATGAGGGCTAAAAGCCACGAAAGGTCCTACACTGCCTTTGTGTTTATTTGGGGTGTTGGTGATTTTTTATTTTTTTTGCAAAAAAAAAGATATTTGGATTTACTCCAAACCTGCGTCTTTGTTGCCTTTGTGTTGGACCAACAACCGGGTCACCATGGGCACACTCCTTTCCCAGAGGGATGGGTAAAATCTGCATTCCTTTCTAATTTATTACCTTTAATAATGTATCAATACTTTATCAATTAAAGCAATACTTTTATTCATTATTAAAATACATAATATTATATATTTTATAATATATATATATGATATTATTATTATATAAATTATTACTTTTTTCCAGTATTAGGTTGTGTGTCTTTTGTTTAATGAAATGTGTGCTACATAGACTCCAATAGTGGAAAGCTGATGGGCAGATCAGGTCCACATACGAGTCATCTAAACTCGAGCTTCAGTGAAAGATCTAAAAGTAAATTTGACATCTTATATAAAAAAGGCCACAACATGGTCACAAATTTGCTTGTAGTTTTACTTTGTAGTTCAGAATCTTAAATATTTCTTCTTCAATTTACTTGCCATAAATTGGTGACATCCCACAAAAAGAAAATTAAGTTGTGGCCACAACATAAGGCATGAGAAGAAGATGATGAAGTCTTGGCCACTACTTAGTAAGGTGTGGGAACGACTTCATTATCTTGTTCCCATGCCTTACTAAGTTGTAACCACTACTTAATTATCTCGTTTCCACGCCTTACTAAGTAGTGGCAACAACTTCATTATCTCTTTCCCATGCCTTACTAAGTTGTGGCCATGACTTAAGATCTCATTCCCATGCCTTACTAAGTTGTGGCAATGACTTCATTATCTGTTTCCCAAGCATTACTTAGTTGTAACCACGACTTAATTATCTCGTTCCCATGCCTTACTAAGTCATGGCCACAACTTAGGATCTTGTTCCCATGCCTTACTAAGTTGTAACCACTACTTAATTATCTGGTTGCCATGCCTTACTAAGTCATGACCATGACTTTATTATCTTGTTCCCACGCCTTACTAAGTAGTGGCAATGACTTCATTATCTCTTTCCCATGTCTAATTAAGTCTTGTATACTTCATTATCTCATTCCCAAGCCTGTGGGCATGTGGCCACGACGTAGGATCTCGTTCCCATGCCTTACTTAAATCATGGCCACAACTTCATTTTATTTGTGTGGGATGTTACCAGCGGGGCTCCATAGCTTCTTGTATTGAATGTCATCTATATCCTGATTGTAACGTTTTTTTGGGGGGGGGGTTTTATGGTTCTTCCAACACACTAATGTGAAAGTTCGTGCTGGACGACAGTTCAGCAGAATAAAGAAGCAGTGCTTGAGGGCTGTAGTCACATTAGATGTATTATCCACATGGATCATTTAATCCACACATACAGTCCTGTCTCAATAACAGTGAATGACAGACGCAAACCTTACTGAGTTGTTGAATTATTACATATTTACATACGAAAACCGCAGTGCATGTACATCCACCTCCTAAAACCAGCGCAAATGGTTCAAAGCTGAGTGCTACGAGAACAGTCATTGGCACAGTGGAAGGCTACTTGTTCTGGATTGTTGAGAATTTTATTTATTTTTGGTCATGCATTATTACGACCTACCTTCACTGCTACCTCTGTGTTTGATGACAGAAATCCAGGTGTGTTTTGGATGAATGCTAGCGTACTCCTGAAGCCTTCCTATGGCATAATGAACAAGCCTAGTGAGCCTACGAGCTGCAGGAGATTCAGGCTGTAAACTCTTTAAAAAAGCAGGTGCTTCAAATGGTTCCATAAAGAAGCTCTGTTTGTAGTACAGATGTGAAGAGAGTGTGAAGAGCCTCTACATTTGACATCAGGTGATGGTTTTCAGATCTAATTTGCCCTCATATGTTTCTTTCTGGAACTGCTGAAAAGTTCTTCTATGGCATCCCTCAAGGAACCACTTGAAGGCGCCTGCATTTTTAGCAGATTTAAGGTCAACTGCAAAGCTTTGTGAAAGCCAGACTACAGCTTGTCTAGCAATGAAGCAGAGTGTTAACAGTATGCGTGTTCATGTGTTCAGCGGTATGCCATGTTGCCATGACAACAAATCCACTGTCCTATTGCTGTTTCTTTTGAAGTTATCACTGCTCTCGTGGCTGATGATGCAACCTAAGAAAAGCGAATTGTAATTTTTAGCTAAACTTTTACCTAAAAACTGTTTAAATAAAAGATTTAAATAGTCGTCAAAAATAATTTACGTCGTTTAGATAAACTGCGCTATCTAATCCAAGTTAAAAAGAAGCAGCCAAGGTGTGGGTATGCATGGTACAGGTCTCTGACCATGTATGCATATCTGTGTATGGCATGTTATGGTGTTTTTAGGACTACCAAGTCTCCCCAGACTCAAGTCTAGCCGCAAAAGGGCAATCATCCTTTCAGTTCTCATCTTCTTGTCCGCTGGGTTCCACACCGAGCTTGAGTCTGTTTACAGAAACTTGTTTAGATGTTTTCAGACCTTCCATAGGTAGTTCTCCGCTGGCCAACCCCATTGCTGGGACACTACGGCCCTGGAAACGGCCACAGTCAGTCCTACTGTTATGGAGAGAAGTTCAGGGCCCACACTGCCAGAATGGCCCCACATGGGCATGAGTTCAGTCCAGTTCTGCTTGGTAGAAGGCCTTTAGGTCCGGACCCAGCTGACAGGCACCCAGAAGGCCTCCCTCTCCAGCCGCTCAAGAATGCCCCGCAGTTCAGCACAGGCACTGGCAGAGTCTTCCTTAATCAGGACCCGGTCCACCAGGTGTCCGTATTGCTGCTCGATCTGCTGGGCTGACTGACGCATTTCCTGCAGGTCCTCCTCCTGAAGAAGGGAAACCAGGGAAAGGAAGGGTCAAAGCTAGGGGTGTCAAAAGACAAAACAGGAGTATGGGTAATCGCTCAGAGACTCACTGTAACTCGCCCCTGCTCTCCCCCTGCTGGTGAGGTGGCAGCACTGCGGCGTCTGCGACTCTCCGGGATCCGTGGTTTCACAAAGATCACATAGGGCTTGAATTCGGCAGTTCGCAGGGTGTGCAAAGCCTAGTTGAAAAACAAGAAGAGGCCGTTATGTGCAGTTCAGTATAATTATATTGCAGATTTTTCCAACAATGTGGGCATAGCAACGGTGGCAGAACAAACTCTAATAACATCTACAATAATCTACAATAAAGTACATGTCCTAAAGTAACCGGACGCCACTTCTAATTGTTGAATACAGGCGTTTTAAGGTGCACTCCCCACTAAACACATATGGGGTTTTACATTTGTGCCCTACACCATTAAGCACGTCATCTGACGAGCTGTCCTTGATTTACAACAATCTCAAAACTTAAGCATGTCTCTATCCTATCAGATTGTGTCATTACACAATAAGGAGACACCTCAAGAAAGAATAATCCACCCTCGCTCCCATGCTAACATATAGGCCAGTATTTCTCAGCCCTGGTCCTGGAGGGCCCACAGCCCTGCACTTTTTAGTGCTTTCCCTGCTCCCAACTCCCCTGATCCAACTGATCACCACAAACACAGAGATGCAATAATAATAATAATAATAATAATGATTATTATAGACAGACAGACAGACAGACAGACAGAGAGAGAGAGAGAGAGAGAGAGAGATAGATAGATAGATATAGCATGAAGAAGACCCACTGAGAAGAACCAGGAATCAAAAGGAGAAATATGGAAAGAGAAAAACCACTAGGAAAGAAACACTAATAAGAACTAAGACTAAAAAAGGTGGGTGGGTGGGGCAAAATATTGCACTTTGTATTGCTACATAAAGGGACCTCTATTCCCTGAACCTGTGTGTGGAGTTTAAGTGGGTGTGTATCTGGTCCGCTGGGAGACCTGCGATACCACGACCCATCAGGCAAACCTGGTGGATTCCTGACTGCTTTTAGATATGAGACCATGGCAGGTAGGATGTCCACAGGAAATCATCAATAATACTGGCTATCGATTTGAATTCTGTGTCTGGCAACCAACCACAGCTGGACTTGCCAAAGAGATGCATTGGTCAGGCAGCTTGCAGCGTTTGTGGAACCTTCTGCTCATCACTATTATTACTGTAATCTAATTCTGTGACTCAGACAGGGCTCGTAAAGGGCATCTCTATAAGGGCAATCATGATGGTTCCATATGAATTTAGGAGGTTTGAGGTACTGCAAGTTCACCGTTAAGTGTTAAGCGCTGGTCTGTTTGGTCTTCCAGAGCGTTTTCTAAAAGAGGAAGTGCGGGACAGCACATCTGGAGGGCTGTCAAAGC
The DNA here is from genome assembly GCF_030463535.1 of Salminus brasiliensis. Classification (NCBI taxonomy): domain Eukaryota; kingdom Metazoa; phylum Chordata; class Actinopteri; order Characiformes; family Bryconidae; genus Salminus; species Salminus brasiliensis. Next base: position 32,976,422 of record NC_132889.1, on the reverse strand, counting down.
TGCTTGTTAGGAGCGCAGAGCACAAATGAAGCACTAGGGGGCAGCAGATTTCCATTTTAAGAGCTCAGTGAAATGAAACACCCTCTCTTGCCAAGTGCCAATTTTGGATTTCTTCTGTGTACTGAAGCCTGGAGGACGGGTTTAGGAAAAGACTGATTGGTCGAATTGTTCTCCAGACTCCAGAATCAAGAAGACGCTAGACAGTGGGTGGGGGGTGGGGGTGTGTGGGGGGCGGGGTATCTTCATGGTTTACAGCAGAGCGGAACACCATGTTTTTTTTCTTTCTGTTGATCCTCAAGAAACCACCATACCTCAGGCTGCACATCCACCAGGCACATCTTGTTCTTGGCTTGAACAGAACGGATTGCCTCTATACTGGTACCATACTGGTTCTCCTTATATTCTCCGTGCTCTATGAACCTACACAGCAGAAAAGAGCAGAACATAGAACGACCTTTAGGACAAAAACATAATGGATACATGAACCTTCAGTTAGAAGACATGCAAAGTCCAGCTTTCTCCAAGGAACACCTCAACAGACTGTTCATACTGTTCTAGAGTGTTCTATCCCATGCACACAGTCCTAGAATGTTCTCCCCATTTACCCTGTTCTAGAATGTTCTTCCCATTTACCCTGTTCTAGAATGTTCTCCATATTTACCCTGTTCTAGAGTGTTCTCCCCATGCACACAGTCCTAGAATGTTCTCCCCATGCACAGTTCTAGAATGGTCTCCCCCATTGCACTGTTCTAGGATGTTCTCCCCTATTTCACACAGTTCAAGAATGTTCTCCTCATTTATCCTGTTCTAGAGTGTTCTCCCTATTTACCCTGTTCTAGAGTGTTCTCCCCATGCACACAGTCCTAGAATGTTCTCCCCATTTACCCTGTTCTAGAGTGTTCTACCCCATGCACAGTTCTAGAGTGTTCTACCCCATGCACAGTTCTAGAATGTTCTTCCCATACACAGTTCTAGAATGTTCTCCCCATGAAAAGTTCTAGAATGTTCTCCCCCATTTACCCTGTTCTAGAATGTTCTTCATATTTACCCTGTTCTAGAGTGTTCTCCCCATGCACAGTTCTAGAGTGTTCTACCCCATGCACACTTCTAGACTGTTCTCCCCATAGCACACTGTTCTAGAATGTTCTCCATATTTACCCTGTTCTAGAATGTTCTTCCCCATTGCACACTGTTCTAGAATGTTCTCCATATTTACCCTGTTCTACAATGTTCTCCCCCATAGCACACTGTTCTAGAATGTTCTCCATATTTACCCTGTTCTAGAATGTTCTCCCCCATTGCACACTGTTCTAGAATGTTCTCCATATTTACCCTGTTCTAGAATGTTCTCCCCCATTGCACACTGTTCTAGAATGTTCTCCATATTTACCCTGTTCTAGAATGTTCTCCCCTATTGCACACTGTTCTAGAAAAAGCTAAATCTAGATGCTCTGCTGTCCTTTCCTGGACAGTAGAGACAGTAGAGACAGCCAACATAGGAATATTGGTGTTGGCAGGGGTCAAGTGTATCGTGGGCTATCAACCTCTCAATCCAGATGCAGCCCATCAGCTAAATTTGCTCTTTTAACTTAGAACAGGAGATGCTAGGCTAATGCTGCTGGTGACAGTCTAAGTCCAGTGTTTGTTAGCAACATTAGCCTCGTACCTCCTATCGTGAACCAAAGAAGCACATGTTAAAGTAGAACAGTTTCTTGACGAAGTGACGGGATCTGGAACAGGTGAAAAATTACGTTATCAGATTCTTCACCAAACTGTCCCTTTAAGGGTCCGACACACTGCATACGCCACTGTCCCACTGTTAGCATTACAAACTTTACGTGCACCATCACCCAGCGATACACTGCAGTGATTCGTCCGAGCTGACGGCTGATCTACTCGACTGTGGATTCGTCACCGCGTGTGAAAGCGTGAGCAGCTTACCGCTTGACGCCCAAGAGAAAGTGTCATTTCATGTGACTGTGGGGAAAAATAGGCTTAGTGGATTGAGGCTGAAACGTGAACTTCCCACAAATCACAGTTTGACGCGAGCCCGGTTTAACACGCCTCTTCTGCTTCAGCTGGTTGATGTGTGCTTTTACTCGGGAAATCAATGCCAAATCATCAGAGCAGAACCGGCTTAAGCCTTCAGTGCTTTAAAGGCTCACAGCTGCGCTCGCTCGTACTCACTTGTTGTTCTGGGCGTCAGCATCAAAGGCCTGCTTGGTGACAAAGTGGTACTCCACACCCTCCTTCTCATGGCTTTTCTTGGGTCTCGTGGTATCTTTAGAAAGGAACAGACATTTACAGATTAATCCAATGAATGCGCCTGCAGGTGATCTTTCTCCCGAGAAACTCTAGGGTATTAGAATTAGTCTAGGGTTTAGGATTTAGGGTTTAGGGTTAGGGCTAGTTATATATTAGTCAAGGGACAGGTGATAATACCACGCTGTAGACTCTGTAGATTCCGTCTCTAAACCAAGGTGAGCACATGCAGAAAATGTGACATTAAAATACACTAAATGTCCAAAAGTTTGTGGACACCCCTTCTAATGAAACAGCTTGTCTTAGTCCTTGTAGAGAATTACTGCTAAAGGAATAGGATACCAAGTGTGGGTTAGAGGGGTATAAAGCCCCCTCCGTTCTTTGGAATGATGGATGGTGCTTTATCCAGTGCTTTTGAGATGAGGTAGACCGAGTTGGGGATAAGGTGGGGTGGTGCTTGCTCTTGCTCTTGTCCAGTGTTGCTGAATGCAATCAAATCCACACAGCAATGCTCCTTCAAAATGTGATAGGAAGCAGCCTTCTCTGGATAGTAGAGACAGTTACTCTATCAAAAGCAGGTCAAACTCTTTATAATACCCTTGATTTTGGAAGAAACGACGACTGAGCAGGTGTCCCAATACTTTTGTCCATATAGCGTATAGTGTATGGACTTAAATCATACTGTGGTATATTATATCGTTTTAGAATTTTTCATTTATGGATTACAACTGTAAGCAAGTGTGCAGGGAGTCTGGCCTCATCACAAAGGTCATCAGCAGCTAGTAGATCATTTGCCTCATAGCCATCAGGGACACGCTAGTAATATGCGGGAGACTCCCGTAACTTCCAGGAGAGGCTGAGAAGTGTGTTTGTCAGTGTTCGTGGTTTGAAGTATGTATTATTATTATTATGCATTATGTAGAATATTTATACATCTCAGTGATTAGGAGGAGGAACGTACGGGGTACGGCCACAGCATAGCGATGGGGGTTTTCTGCTATTACTTTCTGCTTCAGCTCGTTAATGCGTGCTCCCAGAGAACCTGCAGACAGGATAAACACAAATTCAGGTAGTCAGTGTTGGTTCCATAAAGACAATCATGTGTGTAAAAGAGATGTGTGAGTGTGAAGAATCTATCAAAGGTTTAAAGGACCTTTACTTGATGCGAAGTTCATGCCACACATTGATTTGTCTCAAGTCCTTCAACCTTTGCCTTACCAATTAGCACCACCAGTCGAGGTCTCTCACTGGGTCGATGTTGGTATCGCGTCACTTCCTCGTAGGTCAGGAAATCTGGCTCTCCGGGGTCGGATGCGTTGGCCTCTCCTGATGATCCCTGGCGATCTTTACGACTCAAACGAAAACTCCTTCTCAAACCAGCTGATACCAAAAGACAACAGAGGACATGGTTCAACTGTGAGCTGATTTCTGAGATGCTTTAAGATGATTCGATGGAGTGTGAAAAGATGATGCTCACATGCAAATGTATCAATAGCTCAATTCATTACATTTGAGATCTTAAACTCATTAGTGCTCTTGGTACATCCCCCAAATAGCCACAAATAAGGTGACCAGCATTCAGATTTACACAGGTAATAAAAGTGCTACTCATCTTTTAGATTTTATACTTGATATTGCATGCACACTTCCCAAGGAAAGGCTAGCAACTGAAAAGACTGTCCTTTGGAATCAGTGTATCATTCATTCTGTTCATATTCAGCTGAGAAGCCAAATAAATAAAAAAAAAATTCAGTTATTTCCCTTTTTTCTGAATCTGGTGTAAATTAAAAATACTTTATTTATATATTTATACTTTATTTATATATATATATATATATATATATATATATATATATATATATATACTATATAATCATTTTAGGCTCAAATGTAAGTAAGAAATGAAAAACGGATCAGGGATGGAACTTAATTTTTAGATTTAATTTGTTCCGTTTATGAGACCCAGAAGCTACTGTCTGGTGAGCTACACTCAGTTCTGCTAGCCTTGACATCAATCTTGGAGTTTCGAAGCTTCGGCTGGAGCTGAAAATGGATAGGGTCCCATCTTGTGTCGAGGACAACGCTAAAAAAATCAACAGGATTCTCTAGGTGTTGTCATTTCATCTACAAATACGTCATATTTAACGTTATTTCGTGGCGTCATTCAATGGCACAGATGTTAAGTCCTTAATACTACTAACTAACATTCCTGCTACACAGCTACTAACATGGTGAACTCTTTCCTTCATTGTTTAGTTTTGAACAGGTGTCTCTACATCCCTGATGACAGCAATGTAGCCATGTTTGCTCACAGTAGGGGGCGCTATGAAGGGCATGACCATGGTTAATGGTCCATTTGGTTAATACCAAATTAGCAATACTGATCAGATATAAAGAATAAGCTATAATAAGATATAATGCTATAAAGAAGCTTTCATATTCTTTTTTTTTTATTATTTGAACATAGAAAGTTTTTTGACATCATAATAACAGAATAGCAGAAAAAGAAATAACGGAAAAGCGGAAAACTGGAATCTTAACTGAATATGAAAAGAATGAATGATGCGCGGATTCTTCAATATAACTGTAATGACTGGTTATGCCCATGCTTCATGTTTTATACCAGAAGTTGCTTTGGAACTGTGGGTCATTATTATATGAATATTAGCTATTAGCCCTAAGCTAAGTCTTAACGGAAGCAGGCATAATCCGTCTGTCCATCAATCAATAACACAGTGAAGTGCACAGATCTAAAGGGGAGTTAGTGGTGGCTCCTGAGTGGAGTGAACAGGGACTGTACCTGAATAAAAGTCCCAGGAAAACACCTGGCCACAGGAGGGCGCCACCGCTTTACACTTCGGAGAGACTACAACGCGTATTAGACCACTATACACTCGCGCACAGGCCACCCTCTGCCCTCAGTACCAACCCTAGGTCAGCACTCTTGTGTTTTTTTACGTCTGCTCTCACTAACCCGGACCTGGACCTACCCAGATCTGGCAAAGCTACATGATACTGAACCTGGTCCTGGACTTCTCAACTGACCTGGTAAAATCTGGCTTTCCCAATAAGGACTGAATCTGACCCCTGGGCCAAGCTTAGAGCAAACGGCCTTTCCACAAGAGGCACTGTGAGTCTGACCCCAGGTCAGCTGTTAAAGGGCAGAGCGTTCCCATCACGCACATCAGCTATCACACACTTAAACCAGTGAGTGAGCGAGCAGCCAATCGTGCGGGGCGGAGTGTGATGAGCGGCCAATAGCGGGGCAGCAGCCTTGGCGGTGGCTTTGAGGTGAAGGGGCAACTGGTAAGGGTCATGGACCAAGGCACAGGGCAACAGAGGCAGGACGATGGAGGAGGGAAGGGGGGGGGGACAGGGTAATGCCTCAACATCACACACATGAAGCCTCAGTCGGGTATCGTTTTTTCACTTTCTGACATAATTTAAATGTCAGTGTTTTTTTTAACATTGTGTCAGAATTTTTTGCTGAATGGACCAATAGAAATGCTCCAAAATTACTTGGAATAAAATCTTTTTCTACTGATTTCCATTAAGTTAAGGTTTTCTCTCCCTTTGCCTTTTTTGCTGGAGATACAAGGTTTTTGCAAGACAGAGACCATGTATTCAATCCTTTTAACAGGGCTGTCAACAAATATTATGGTAATCTGCTTAAGCATTTAGTTCTAGGCTCCTTCATATGTGCAGTACTGTAAAAAAAAATTACATTGATATTACTGGACAGTAGGGGGCAGTGGTGGCTCAGCAGTTAGAGCGCCAGGCTATCGATAACAGTGTTGTGGGTTTGATTCCCGGGCTCGGCAAGCTGCCACTGTTGGGCCCTTGAGCAAGGCCCTTTACCCTCTCTGCTCCCCGGGCGCTGGGGTTGGCTGTCCACCGCTCTGGATGTGTGTGTGTGTGTGCTCACTGCCCTTTATTCGCTAGTGTGTGTGTGTGTGTTCACTACCACAGATGGGTCAAATGCGGAGGACACGTTTCGCTGTATGTAGTACAGTGACAGATACGTGCATCTTAAACCTTAGAGAATAATATTTTATTTTTTAGAAGCTCTAAACAGCCTTGATTCACATATTATATTTAGTCTGTTTAGTTTTTTTGACTTATGTATGTCAATATCATGACATAAACATTGTTTTCTCAAGATAACAGAATAATGATTAATAATGTAATCATCAATGTAATGCTAATGAAAATATTTTTGTAATTAATCTTTTTTTATTTTATTCTTATTATTTTTTAAATTTATTCTTATTATTTGATCGAAAATGGCAGGGAAAACAGCATTTTCACCTCTGAAATGCTAAGAAATGCTGCACAGTAGAAAAGTGCACCACCAGTTTCAGCTAAGCCCCACCTATCATCACACGTTAGTCACACAGCTTCAAACAAGTGTGCACTTGGGGTAGTTGTTGGCTAGCTAGGTAGCTGGTTGTTGACGTGGGACTAAGGTGCTGTCACTATGATCAGAGGGTCACTGGTTCGAATCCCGATCATGCTGCTAGCCATCTGCAGCAGAGACACTGAGAGAGCACAACTGGACTGGCCTTGCTCTCTCCAGGCTGGGTGGATGCGGTGCTTCCCTCAAAGTGCGTTGGTTGCCTGGCGACGTTGCTTTGGCAGCAGACCGAAAAATTAGAGGGGGGGTGCGGGGTCCGCCCTCACAGGTGATGGGGGCATTGTGTATGATTGAGGGAGTGTGTGTGTGGGGGGGTTACGTACTGGTTTTTTAAATTGGCTGTCCACATTGGGGAGAAAAAGGGAAATCTGATGATAATAATAATAATAATAATAATAATAATAATAATAATGATAATAATAATAAAGGTTTTTAAAGGTTTTTTATTATAACATTTTATTTGATATATATAAATATATCTGTATATATATATTAAATTTGCATTCAAGTTGACAGCCCTTTAAAGAGATTGCCCTATATAACCTACAAACCCCTATTCACAGACAATTTTATTAATATTATTATATTATTCCTAATTATCCTATCCTATCCTATAATATCCTAATTATTAAACTGAGAGTTCATCTCTTCAGCAGTAGAGGGCGCTGTTTACATGTGATTTTGGCAGCATTCTAACATCATAAAGACGAAACACAGGATGTATGATGTCAAAGTGACCTTGGGAAATGTGAGGAAGAAAAGGTGATCAGTTAGATAGCTGTCTGTCATCCGTCTGGATCCTTATCTCCAGTGTTTTCACATCACTGCTTTTTTTGTAGGATTTAACAGTAAAATTAAAGGTGAAAATCAACCTTCTCTTAGTTTTCACACCTCTGTGTCTCTGACTCTCGCATTACGAGCCACATTCACACCCTTCACTTAATGAGCTTCTAATATGACAGACTTGTCTGTAACACGTTTAGAGAGGTGGCACTCTTCTCTTTCTCTCTCTTCGTTTCGAGCAGAGTGAGACAGAAGCGTGAGTGAAAACAGCCGTACAGTATTTACACCCCTTTCAGCCGCTCTTTACCCTCTGATCAAACAGGGCAAATTCACCTGCTCTGATGCCCACTTGTTTAAAGTGTTAAGTCCTGTGTAACAGTCTTGTGGTGTATTTACTGTACAGCTGGATGCAAATGTTTTGGTACTTCTGGTTTTTGTTGATTTTTGTCTATATGTCTGTCTGTCTATCTATCTGTATGTCTAACCATCTACCTACCTGTCTATGTCTGTCTGTCTGTCTGTCTATCTACCTACCTGTCTATATGTCTGTCTATGTATCTGTATGTCTATCTATCTACCTACCTGTATATATGTCTGTCTGTCTATCTATCTGTATGTCTATCTACCTACCTACCTGTCTATATGTCTGTCTATCTATCTGTATGTCTATCTATCTACCTACCTGTCTATATGTCTGTCTGTCTATCTATCTGTATGTCTATCTACCTACCTACCTGTCTATATGTCTGTCTATCTATCTGTATGTCTATCTATCTACCTACCTGTCTATATGTCTGTCTGTCTATCTGTATGTCTATCTACCTACCTACCTGTCTATATGTCTGTATGTCTATCTATCTACCTACCTGTCTGTATGTCTGTCTATCTACCTACCTGTCTATATGTCTGTCTGTCTATCTATCTGTATGTCTATCTATCTACCTACCTGTCTATATGTCTGTCTGTCTATCTATCTACCCAACCTGTCACTATGTCTGTCTGTCTATCTATCTGTACGTCTATCTATCTATCTGTCTATTTGTCTGTCTGTCTATCTACCTACCTGTCTATATGTCTGTCTATCTACCTACCTGTCTATATGTCTCTCTGTCTATCTATCTACCTACCTGTCTATATGCCTGTCTGTCTATTTAATTATCTGTCTGTCTATCTACATGTCTATCTAGCTGTCCGTTTATCTGTCTGTCTACCTATTTATCTGTCTATATATCTACCTATCTATCTACATGTCTATCTGTCTATCCAGCTGTCCGTCTATCTGTCTGTCTACCTATTTATCTGTCTATATATCTACCTATCTACATGTCTGTCTGTCTATCCAGCTGTCCGCCTATCTATCTGTCTATATACATGTCTGTCTATGTCTGTCCGTCTATATATCTGTCTATCTATGTATCCATCCACATGTCTGTCTGCCCAGCTGCCTGTCTATCTATCTACCTATTTATCTATCTGTCTATCTAAATACATGTCTCTCTGTCTATCTACGTGTCTGTCTATCTATGTCTGTCTGTCTATATATCTGTCTGTCTATATGTCTATCTATATATCTGCCTGTCTATCTATCCATCTGTCTGTGTGTCTGTCCGTCTATTTATCTGTCTGTAATATAATCCTGTTTATTCTGTCTTGTTGTTTCTTCGACCTATATTTCTCCCTCCCTCCATCTGTTTACCTCATGACCTCTCCTCTCCTGCCCTCCTCCTCAGGATCCTGCACCTGCTGCTACTACTCATCACTGGCACGACACCAAGCACACACGGGGCGTGTTTTCTGAACGGCGGGTCAGCAGGTAGGACGCAGGCAGAGTGCTCAGATAACGGTCAGTGCAGTCGGTGGGTGGGAGTGGGAGTGTGAATGGGTGGTCGGGAGTGGAGGAGGCATGCAGGCTCTCACCTATGTAGTGTCCATTGAAATAGCCCTCACAGTCACAGTCGTCTGTAGGGAGGCAAGCAGGGAGAGAAGGGATTGAGCCGAGGAAGAAGAGAGGAGCATAGGGAGACTGAGGAAGGCACCGCAAGCACTGGGGCTACAGGGAGGAGGCAGGGGGAGTACACACACGCACATGCAGGCAGGCAGGCAGGCAGGCAGGCAGCAGGTACAAGGAAGGAAAGTTGTCAGATCGCCCCCTGCTGTTTGGAATGGAGAGTCTCCATTAAGAATACTCTGTGTTCTGGATAGGTTTAGGGACCTTGAGGAACGTTTGGAGGTTCTTCAATTTGAAACTAAGGAGGAACCTCTTAGGGTGCTTTGGGGAACCTTCAAGAAGAGTTTTTTTTTTTAGAAGAAATGGGTTCCTCAAAGCACCTTAAGAGGTTCCTCCACAGTTTAAAACTGAAGAACCTCCAAATGTTCCTTGAGGATCTTAGTTTTTTAGCAGTTCAGTCTTAATCCCTGTCTGGAATATTGGCTCGGCGCCAGTGTTCCTAATGAAGTGATGCTAAATAGCAAAAATTAATCTATATCATCGCTGTCACGCAAAAACTTTACAGGAGGAGGAAATGGCCTTTCAATGGAAGTCAATGTAAAAAGATTATATTATAAGTCATTTTGGTCCATTTATTATGAATTGTGGAAATAACAATTTTGCCAAAAAGGTGAAAATGGACAGAAATGGAGATATAAGGTTTTTGCGTAACAGAGACCATCTCTAATCTCTGTAGCTGGCTTGTGAGGCAGCTACAAGTGCAGTAGGTTCCTTCATTTTTCTCTGAGGTGTGGAAGCATGTTGGTCAGTTATCCCAATTTTCTAATTCAAAGAGTGCTGGACATGTATTGATCCAGATTGTGACTACCAAAATATTTCACAAAATAACTTTCATTTTCATTCCTACTGGCAGAATGCCATTCAATATGTATGCTGTATGCTGCAAGATACACAATTAATCCTAATGTGGAATTTTATTTTTCTAGCCTGTAAGCCTTTTATCATACAGACTTCCATATCTGTGATCAGCTTGACTTAGTCCACAGGATCCATCAAAGTGTCTGAGGAACCAAAACCTTCCACAGAGTTGTTGTCCAGTGTTACCAGATTTTTTTACTATTTGCAGGGAACTGGTCAAGGTGACCGCATGGCCAATTTTAAGCCTAGGTTGATTTCTACAGCAGAATCTACTGTTAATTTTAAGCAACTGTTTGGATTATCATGTGGAGTCCCCCAGGGATCTATTTTAGGGCCTATGAAACTGATGTTAGTTATGGCGGAAATGTAGTTGTGCTAGTGAAGAAGTGGAGTTTACAGGGTCTAAGGGGTTTAAAATATGTCCACTGTATGGACAAAAGTATAGGGACACTTGCTCATTCATTGTCTCTTCTGAAAATTAAGGGTATTTGATTGCATTCAGCGACAAGAGTGTTAGTGAGCTCAGGATGTTGGATGATCACCACCCACCTCATCCCCTACTCCCCAACTCATCCCAAAAGTATTGGATGGAGCACCAACCATCATTCCTGAGAACACAGTTCTTCCACTGCTCCACAGCTCAATGCTGGGGGGCTTTATAGCCCTCTAACCCACGCCTGGCATTTGGCATGATGCCAACAGGTTCATGTTTATCTGCTCCAGAGTCCTACTACTATGGGCAGTGCTTCTCTACAGGGGCTAGACAAGCTGTGTGTGTGCATGTGTGTGTGTGTGTGTGTGTGCATTTGCAATGGGTGCAACTTAAAGTAGCTGAATGCCTTCATTAGAAGGGGTGTCCACAAACATTTGGACATAAAGTGTATACATAAGCTACAGACGTTTAGATGATAGGCTTTTACTGGCATAGCCCATGTCTTGCAGAGGCCTTGCTGAGAATGGGCTGTCACATTAGAGAAAAAGTCCATCTGCTCATATGTGGAAGGGCACCGTGGGAGAGTGGGTACATGTGGTGGTCATATGCTGCTATGGTAACTGTGAGCTGAACGTTGGTCGAAAATATGTCATATACTATGTTATGTTCTCAACAGGTTGTTGGCTGTTGGTGATGGGAAATAAGGGAAATGTGTCCTACATTAATTTTACTACTGTTAAAATGTAGATTAGTGTTTTTATGACATTACAAAATCAATTATTATTATTATTATTATTATTATTAATAATCCAGTATTATTATTATTATCAATCCATTATTATTATTATTATTATTATTAATCCAGTATTATTACCTTTATTAATTAATAACTGAACGCTAATCTTCAACTTGCTAGTTTAGTCCATGCCTTCAGCTAATAATGATTTGGAGAAGATGATTTGCGCAGACTGGTCGTAGACATCGTAAATGAGGTAGTGATTGTATTTATAGGACGCTAGATTATGGAGGAGGGGCTTCAGGCATGTTCCTCCTCCCAAAATTCAGTTATTTCACATTTTGCGAGAATTGATATTTTCTGCTCCTGGGCTCCCCCTACAGGTGGGGGTGTATTTACTTTTACTCCACTGTAGAAAATACAAATCACACTTTGAGCGCCCCCTTACAGATAGCTGTAAGCGATTAGTTGACAAGCTGAGAGATACAGAAGCGGCACATTGGCCATGAACGCATACTGGTTTGTTTTTATAGTACTTTTTAAAGGAGGATACAGTGAAATTCCTCACATTTCTGCATAATTCAGCAGCGGAAATGTAAACAAAGTCATGTCGAGAGTTTTGGTATAAAAGGGTTCCCTAGTAGTGCCACAGGATTTCTTTACAATGGCAAAGACAGAAACATAGGGGGGTCATAATGTCTACAACACAAAAACAGATATTTTATTTACCACCAAAATTGATCGGTGAGACCACACATGCCTTTTTTACCATTATTCCAATTTTAACATAGAGGTACACCCTAAAAAAGTTTTCTTTGGGGACTACTTTGCCTTACAATGCCCTATATGTACCCCTCCACCATACATTTGTTTATTATAACTAGGTTATACTTTTCAAACGTCTGCTTTTAGAGCAGGGCTGCACAACTCCAGTCCTGGCGGCCCAGTCACCAGCAAAGTCTAAGAGATGCCCTACTAAAACATACCTGATCCAAATCCTCAGTTAATTACCAGACAAAGTGGGGGTGTTTGAGTAGGGCAACTCCCAGACTTTACTGGAGACCAACCCTGCAGGACTGTGAGTTGTGCACCCCTGTTTTAGAGGCCTTAACCCCTTGCAGAAATGCAGAAAGGCTTATTACACAATAAGATGTATTACTCAGTAACTACAGGGACGTCTGTACAAACTGGCGAGGCTATTCTTTGCTAATAGGAGTTTGTAATAACACTTTCAGCTCACCAGCGGTCACCACCTTGGTGTAAAGGTCACCTAAGGGGTTAAGGTTGTCAAGCGTTTCTCTAGAACAGAGCATTTCACACCAAACCACTCTACATGCCTGTGCTTACACCACAACCGGTCAATTATACAGACAATTTCAGACCTCAGTGGAATTCCCCATGTCCCACTGGGTACACTCTGTGTGTTTGTGCTAGTGTGTGTTTGTGTGTGCACACAGCAGGAGCAATATCTGTCCAGACTGACCAACAGAACAGATATTAAAGCTGGATTAAGTAACAGAAGGTCTCTCATTTTCTAATCGCTGTGAGAGAGGGGTGTGTTTGTGTTGGGTACCTACCTTTTTCACATCCCTGGTCGTCTAGCGTAGGCCGTAAGAGAAGAGAAAAAGAGCAGTTCATTTTCCTTTGCTGTTTTGTGCTGCCGGCTCTTTGGCAGGCAGGGATTAGGCCTTATGGGATACACTCCTGGAATTATGAATTATTATAGCATTATAGAAACATTCTGGTCCTCAGACTGATTACATCACAGCTGACAAAAGTGAAGCTGGAATTACAGCTGTCTGTGCCGGGGTGGGAAAAAAAAAGGGAAAGAAGATAGAGAGAGAGAGACAGAGACACACAGAGAGAGAGAGAGACATTACAGATTTCACAGCACTTTCATCTATAAGTGTGCAGATTAGCAGTGGTGAAGTGCCTGGATGAAGTTGAGTGTTCACCTAGAGGGCTCTTTCTTTCTCACTCACATACCGTCTCTCTCTCTTTCTCTCACACACACATACTGTAGACCAGGAGATTCTTGTCAGTTTCTTGCAATTTTTCTTGGAAAATGTCAAATCTTGCTGTTTGGTATCCAGAAATCATAAGAAATGGATGAACAGTAGTCAATCAAACAGGTTCAGTAAACTCAAGCCTAGTTGGAGGAACTGATCACTTATTTTTACACATTCTTTACAGTCAAGTCCACCCTTAATCTCCACACTATATACCCAGGGCCTGTTTACACCTGGCATCAACATGCTTTTTTTTTGCCCAGATAGTATCTGCATCTACTTTGAGCGGACTGTGTTTGCATTGGTCATTAAATGGTTGCATTGGTCATTAAATGCGTCCCCAGTTTGACCAGATGAGATCCGATTTTACTTCCCAGCACAAAAAGCACACCAATGCGTACATCATTTCCGTTTTTACATTCTGTAATCAACGTTGTGGCCCCCTGTCCCTGGGAAACGGGCATGGCCTTGTAGTTAGCTTAGCACAGAGACAACACGGACACAGGTCCTGAGTTCTTAGCCCTGTGTGCTCACCTCTGAAGATTTCTCAGTCTCTGGCCTCCTCCACATGGGCTAATTGAGCCCTTTAAGCACCACCAGGAGCATGTTGCCTCAACTGGCTTTAGGTGTGTGGCGGTAGGGCGGGGCTCAGACTACTATGGGGGCTGGACGATGGTTCCCATAGTAGTCTGAGCCTCATGTTAAGGCAACATGCTCTAAGTGTGTGGCTGTAGGGCGGGGCTCAGACTACTATGGGGGCTGGACGATGGTTCCCATAGTAGTCTGAGCCTCATGTTAAGGCAACATGCTCTAAGTGTGTGGCAGTAGGGCGGGGCTCAGACTACTATGGGGGCTGGACCACAGTTCCCCTGCCTCCCCATTGGGGGGGGGGGGGGGGGGGGTACTACAATCCCTCAGATAAAATTTCAGCAACAGTACTATTTGAACAATGATTATTACTCATATTAACCGGACGTTTTCCCAATTGCCTGATGGAATCTGATCACAGAAAACTCCTTCCATTTACACTTGTGTTAAACCTGGACAAAATCCGAATCACAAATCCAAATCCGAAATACTTTATTAATCCCAGGAGGGAAATTAATGGTCTGTATCCGTATCTGTATCTGACCCGTATCTGACTACCATTGAATGTGGTTTCTGTGATTCAACCCTATTCCAATCACAATGCATTTTGAGGGGTGTTTACACCTGGCTTTTCTCAGATGAATGAAATCTGAATGTGATCCCATTACCAAAACCAGTGTTAATGTCAGGTGTAAAGAGGCTGTCACAGTGTATCTGGTTGGTTCTGTTCTCTAAATGCAATCCTGTTTGGTAGCTGTGGATTCCTATTCAAGGGTACTATGCAAGAACTAGTAAGAAATTTACACATACAATTTCATTTATGTAAATGTATGGAAATTAATGCAAATATATGGATGATGGACGTGACTACTCACAGACGGCTTTTTGTGGTGATTTGGGATTCTGCAGAGTCCCCATTTTGAGTCTGTAGGCCAAACGCCTGAGAGTCAAGACAAAAGGAGACAATAGCACCAGTGAACCAGAAAGGGAAAGCTTCTGAGAAAGAGTGAAAATTACATGGACATACAGTTACATTGTATGGACATAAAAGCCTCTAGGCCATACACTGTGGATGGGGCGAGGGGCACTAGAGGGAGGTTTGGATTTGGTAAGTCTCTAAAATGCTTCGAACATGACCCTGTACAGCCACTCTCTTAAAGAACGTTTGGTAAGAGGGCTCCTGAGTGGCACAGCTGTCTAAGCACTGGCCTTAGCCTTACAGTTATGGTATTGAACCCGTATCATTTCCATGCGTTGGATTTTTCAGTAAACCTTTACTTTTCTGTTGATCTAGCAATTTTTGAAACACCAAGATCAACTTGATAGCCACTGTAAGCCATATCAGCACTGCCAGGCAGCTCCCCAGCTTCAATACCACAGCCTGTGCTGACCAACATCACACTAGGAAACATGTGGAAAGGAAGTGCCATCAACCTACTCTGGGAAAGCAAGGCCAACTGCGCTCTCTTGGATTCCAGCTGCTGAAGGCAGCGAATACGGGGATTCGAACCAGTGATCCTCGTTTCCTAGTGCCATGACCTTAGTCCACTGGACCACTCAGAGCCCTCTCAAAAGTCTTTCGAGGATAAATGCAATGGTTTCTTTAGGAGAATATGGAAGCGAGGCAAAAAAAGGCTAAAACACGCCTTTCACATCCCCTCATGGACAGCTGTACACATGCATTTCTGGACAAGCTGAGAGATACAGAAGGCAGTGTTGTTACCCACTATGTTAACCTACAACCTAACAACCTATGCATCCTTTAAACACCTTCAGCTGATTTAAAAGGTGTCCGGTCTCAGTCAATGTTAGCCTTTTTGTACAGTTTTGTGCTTATTCTACTTTAAAAGGAATTTTCACTGTTACAAATCTAGCTTTGATTAGCATGACTAGGTGCATGTATTTGTCCCTGTACTATGTACAGTGAAATGTGTCCACCACATTATTTTTGGTAGTGGACACACACACACTAGTGAAAAGTGGTGGGCAGTCAACTCCAGGGCAGAGAGGGTAAAGGCCATGCTCGAGAGCCTAACAGAGGCAGCTTGCCGAGCCCGGGTATTGAACCAGCAACCCTGTCATCAATAGCCCAGAGCTCTAACCGCTGAGCCACCACTGCCCCTAACTAAGACTTGCTATAGTTAATTACTATAATGATAATTTAGCGTTTCCGAGGCGCAAAAAAACTGATAGTAAAAGACTATGTCACCATATTTTGGATGACATTAATGTTCATTATTTTTTAGCTACATAGCAAACTAGCAAAAAAGCAGAGTAGCTAGTAACTTCAGACACCAAACATGGTTGGACCGATCAACCACTGTACATCTGGGGTAGGCAGATAACTTCATACGTTGGATTTTTCAGTAAACTTTGACATTTCTGTTGATCTAGCGATTTTAGAAACACCAAGATCAACTTGCTGGCCACTGTTAGCCATGTCAGCAGTGCTGAGTTGATTGTGTTCACTTTTAATAGCGATCAAACACTATAGTCACACTATAGATGTGACTAACATTCCTCTGCAAAATACAAGTATCTGGAAACCTGAAAGCCTCGGAATGAATGAATGAATGAATGAATGAATGGGTGTAGCCGGATAATCTCGTCCTATTAAAACGTCATCTCACCTCTCCTGGAACTGTTTGGAAGGTACGAGTCCTGCACGCAGGTTGCTGTCTCCCACTCTCTTCGCCTGCCACCAGGTACCATCATCCTGACTCACCACCTGCAGAATGTCCCCGCGCTTAAAGGGAAGTCCCGCCTCCTGACAGGGTGTGGCCTTGTCCTCCAGAGGGATGTAGTCAAACAGAGCCCGCATGTAAACCTACAGAAGACCACATCACAGGGTCACAGAATGGACTGGAGGCCAGAAGGTAATCAATCACAAACGGATAATTCCACAGATTTACCCCCTTGTAGAAAGGCCTCTGCTGTAGGTATCTGAAGTGGTCATCCTGAATAAGGGAGGTTAACCCTCCTAGTGTGTTCCTATCATGACTTAGAAGCTTGCTCTTAAATTGTTCGTTTTACCTAGCCGTTGTACACCCGTGGTGTCCCCAGTGGGGTAAAATTGCCCCGGAATACAATAGGAGGGTTAATGGCTTATTTCCATCACCAACCTTGCTTTCCTTTAGCTTGTCCTCCTCTTTAATAGCTGGGATGATCTTCAGAGTGATAGAGCCTTGGGACTGAGACTGAGAAAGAGAGACAGACAGTGAGAGAGAGACCAATACATTTAAAAGGTTACTTCAACATCTAGAACACTGCACTATAATCCATAAAATAGCTATTATGGTACTTGATCATACCAGTAGCTGGCTGATCTCGTCTGGTCGTTTGTGCGTTACGGAGATGCCGTTGACTTCTCTCAGTTCGTCACCTACGTGCACCAGACCTGTCCAAACACAGTCATCACAGAGAGAGTGTAAACGACCGGCTATGGCACAGAAAACAAGCACTGCAGAGTTGCTTAACCCTTAAAGCAGCATTAGGTCAGAATTGGTATTGCTTGCTCTTGGGCTCCCTCTACAGTTGTGGAGTGTAATTCAGTTTTACACCGCTACCAGCTAACAGATGCCTGTGCTGACCAAGATCACACTAGGAGTGATGTGGGAAACAGATGCCATAAACCCACCCCTGAGATAACAAGGCCAAGTGTGCTCTCTAGGACTCCGGCTGCTGATGGCAAGCAGCGTGACCCAGATTTAAACCAGCAATGCTAGGCCCATAGCGGCAAAGCCTCAGTCCACCGGACCAGCTTTTCGAGGATGAATGCAATGGTTACTTTGGGAGAATATGGAAGCGATGCAAAAAAAGGCTAAAAGCTACTGCTACCGTAAATATAATGCTCGTTTTGAGCGCCCCCCTCATGGAAAGCAGTACATGTGCATTTGCTGGCAAGCTGAGAGATACAGAAGTAGCATCTGAAGTCAAAGAAGCAACCCAATCCCCACTCATGTGAATTTGCCTTGTCTAACAACACTCAATACTACCCCAGCTCCAATACAACATCTAACAGATGCCTTTGCTGACCAACATTATGCTAGGAAACACGTGGGAAGGAAAGTGCCATCAACCTACTCATATTCTGGGAGCAGCTGTGGTCACATGATTAGCTATTCTGTTTGATTCATTGGATGGAGTCTCAGGAGACTCTGGATGTCCAAGCAGAGTGGCATTATTTGTCAAATTCCCAATCCCCACTGATGTGAACTCCCCTTTATCTATTAACACCCAACAGTCAACACTAGGGTGGTGATACATGTAAAGCCAGCTCCAAATCAACAGCTAACAGACGTCTATGCTGACTAACATCAGACTAGGAAGGATGTGCCATCAACCCACTCTGGGAAAGCAGGGCCAACTGTGCTCTCTTGGATTCCGGCTGCTGATGGCAAGCAGCATGACCTGGGATTCGAACCAATGAGCCTCGGTTCCTAGTGCCTTGGCCTTAGTCCACTGGACCGCTCAGAGCCCTCTGTAAGCCTTTCTAGGATAAATTTCACAGCCCCTCATTGAAGTGCATTTCTGGACAAGCTGAGAGATACAGAAGCAGCATCTGATGGTCAAGAAGCATGTGGACTGAGGCGGTAGAGTAATACTACAGGATTTTACATTAATATGACTCGGGTTATGCAGCGTTACAAAGTTCTGATTTTTTTTTTTGTCGCTTTAGTGCAGCACTAGGTCGGCAGTCTGCCTTTCAGCGCAGTGTGCTTCACATCTTCCAACCCAGTGAGGCTACTTCACTCCCACACTGCCTTTAATGTGCACCCTGACACTTATTACAGTAATGACCAGGCTTAGAGTCCACTGTGCAGTGGATCATGATGCAGTCTGTCTGTTGGTGGTGATTAGGCTGTACACACACTCAGCAACAGATCAATGACACATCAGAGAAGAGGGCGATCCGCAGAGAGGGGAAATAGGAGGGAGAGAGAGGCAAGGGAAAGCAAAAGGAATGATGATCACGATCGATGACAGACAGACAGACAGACACACTCATACATAAATACACTCAGGGATGAATTTTTAGTAAGGCACAGACAAAGCTTCAAATCTGAAAACAGTGGCACACTGGATGGATCATATTCTGGGAGCAGCTGTGGTCACATGATTAGCTATTCTGTTTGATTCATCGGATGGAGTCTCAGGAGACTCTGGTTGTCCAAGCAGAGGAGCATTATCTGTCACATTAGAGCAAATCTAAGCATGGCGCAGCTATTCTAGCAAAAGTGTGTGGCTGATATATATTCATAGACAAGCTGGACCTTTTAGAGGCCTTAATGTTTGTCTCATGATGGACAAATATGATAAAGACTGGAAGACTGGAATTCAATCAGGTTAGAGTAGGGTAAACACAAGCGTATCTCCCTTGTTGAAGCTTTTCTACAAACGTGAGACATTGAGCATTGACGTAAACTGAAATCAGAAAAAACACTGAACAAGATACATGCTGAATTAGCATACAACTGTAAGATGACAGGCTTGACTCGCTCATTTTATACCCCTAAAATTTACATACACTACTGAAAGCCTTTCCATTCCTTTACGCCTAAATTTACCCCATTTTCTACCAAATATGGAAGGCCAATTACCCAATCCCCACTCATGTGAACTCCCCCTATCTAGCAACACTCTGGATACATGTAAAGTCAGCCAATACCTCTTTTCAAACTGCCGCTGATTCAGCATCACCAGGCAGCCAGGAATGTGTGGCTCCCCAGCTGACCAACATCACACTAGGAGTGATGTGGGAAAGAGATGCCATAAACCCACCCCTGAGATAACAAGGCCAATTGTGCTCTCTAGGACTTCGGCTGCTGATGGCAAGCAGCGTGACCCAGATTCAAACCAGCAATGCCAGGCCCATAGCGGCAATGCCTTAGTCCACCGGACCACTCCAAGCCCTGTGAAAGCCTTTTGAGGATGAATGCAATGGTTACTTTGGGAGAATATGGAAGCAAGGCTAAAAGCTAATGCTAGGCCAGCCTCTGAACGGTGAATGGCTGGAGGATTGAATCAAGCTAGTGCTAGGCCAAATGAAAATATAAGGGAAAAGGGCCCACTGGGTGCTAGAGCAGGTGCTAGGCTAAAAGCTAACCTAGCCAACCCACTGCAATATCTTTGGCGAGCTACATGCATACTACACTAAGATGACTCAGCACTCAGAGACAGCAACACTATCCGGTAAGACTTATGATTTATTACAAAAAATTATTCATATTGTAACAGTGCTAGGCTTGGCTAGGCTAGGCTATGTTATGTGGCCTCATGCGGTCTGTGGGTCATCACAGTGACTTAAACCAGTCGATAAAAGCAGAGCTTTTTTTGTAAGGAGGCCCCCGATAAAAGCATTTTTTTACTTTAAGCACAATAACAGGGTGGTAAATAAATGTTATTTATGTATTATTATTATTTTAAATAATCTATTCCACACCAAACCACCCTTAATGACTTTGTTTACATCCTAATTGCTGAAGCATGTGACTCAGCTGACCCAGTGAATTCCCCTTTAACAACTCAATGCAGCTTGAGGTGTTGCTATGCTAATGCTAATGCTAATGGATCATTACTTCTTAACTACACTAGCCTTAAAGCTCACAAAGTCTCAACCAGCAGAACCTTCAGTTCACAATTCTCATCACTCACCGCTTCTGTCTGCAGCCCCTCCCTTCATAACACGTGCCACAATCACAGCTCCTGTAGCTTCATCACGCCGAATGGTGGCCCCCTAAGAGGAGGTCGGACACACACATACACACACAGAAGGAGACATGAAGTTATTTCTTTTGTGTCTTTTTAACGATCTAACACAGATGTGCAAATGCACACACACAGCTTGGCTAGTCCCTATAGAGAAGCACTGCCAATAGAATAGGACTTTGTGGAGCAGATCAGCACAAATCTACTGGCACCATGCTGCCTAATGCCAGACATGGGCTAGGCTAAAGGGGTATGAAGCCCCCCAGCATTGAGCTGTGGAGCAGTGGAAGAACTGTGTTCTCTGGAATGATGGATGGTGGAGCTCCATCCAGTACTTTTGGGAGTTGAGTTGGGGGGCTGGGGAGGAGTTAGTGGGGTGATCATCCAATTTCCTGATCTCACTGACAGAGCTCTTGTGGTTGAACGCAATAAAATCACAGCAATGCTCTTCAAAATCTAGTAGAAATATTTCTTCCCTGGACAGCAGAGACAGCTACTCCAAGAAAAGCAGGGTAAACTTAATAAACTTAATACCCTTGATTTCAGAAGAAACATAAACGAGCAGGTGTCCCAATACTTTTGTCCATACAGTGTTTTTCAAAAAGTAATGGAAGTTGATTATTTTTACATTTTATGTCTCAATGATTAAATATTATTATGTTATTTCAAACGTTTCCAGAACGTTCGTGTATGTCTAACTGGGAACGTTTTGTAACACTGAGATGCAAACCTTTACTACGCCAAACGTCTTCATAACGTTCTTTAATCATAATTTCTGTTACGTTATCAGCTAACCTTCCTGAAACGGTTAAAAAACGTTGCTCAATGTTCTTAGAATGTTGTCTTCCTCTGAAACGTCTCATCCAGCCTATTTTTACAATCTTCCCTCACTCTGTTAACTCGCTGTTGTCTGTTCTTGGTCTCCATTTCTCACCAGTGGTTCCTTGTTCTTGACCAGGCGGACGATCTTCACAGACTCCTCCTCTATCTCGTCCTCAAAGTCGTCAGGAAGAGGAGGCAGCACCGGGTCAAAGTTCTTCTGAGCCACTGTGTCATGAACCGACAGAACCGCCTGAATAGGGAAAGAGAGAGAGAGAGAGATTGGATGCTATTAACCCCTTAAACTCTATATTCAGTATTCAGTTAGTAAAACAAATACTAATGTAGTCCAGGTTTATAGAGAAGAGCGTGTCACGCAGTGTCGTGATGTCAATGCATACCTCATAGAAACTCATCCACTGAAATGTTGTTTAGAGAAGCAAAAGTGGCCCTTTTTTAATATCATGCAAAAGAACCCTTCTGGAAAACCAGGAGTGTCAATGATGCAAAGCACCACTCTCATGAAGCACTAAAAGCTAAGCGATAATAGCTGGTAGCACCCAGTTGTGGAGAATTTCAGCCCTGTTAAACATGAGAGTGGGAGTGAGTCCAGAATGGTGTGGTATGGGTACTAAATTGAATCTAGAACGATCTGTACCAAGGGTGAGTTCTTGTGCCGGGCCTTTTCCATTGCAAAACAGTAAGAGCAGGAGGATTTCTATAGCAGTTCACCGAAATCCCAATGTACTCTATGTATCTAGGTAGCCTGCTGTGGGTGGTGTTACTCCATTGGTTTCCTAAGCAGGGTAGCAAATGTGTGTACCCGTAAGTGAGGTGATGTCAGCAGGTGAAGCAGCTCTTTCTCCTCCACGCTCATGGGGCCACTCTGCAACTCCTCAGCAACCTGCCAAACAGAGATAAGGAGGAATGAATGTCTTTCTTACACCTTATCCGTGCGCACACACGGTGTGGAGAAGACCTGCTAGTGGCAGCTCTTTCACAAGACACACTATAATGGACAAAGGTATTTGGACATCTGCTAATTCACTTCATTTTTTCTTCCAAAATCAAGTTTATTCTGCTTTTGTTGGGAGTAACTGTCTCTAGACTTCCTACTAGAAAGACTTTCTACTAGATTTCTATCTATGTAAGGGATGTAAGATGAGCAACAGTCCACCCCACCTCACCCCCAACTTCCCAACGCATCCCAAAAGTACTGGGTGGAGCACCATCATCATTCTAGAGAACTAAGTTCTTTTACTCAATGCCAAATAGGCCATATCATTGCAGCCCACCCTAATCTCACATAAGTCCCCTCTATGCCCTGTATGCCATGTACAACCCACATGGGGCCCATAAGTAACCCCTCCTGGTCCCATCACTCACCCTGGTGGACATCCATATGTTCTGGTTTCCAGTTGGGCTACCCATACAGACCTTACATGGACATGTTAGCTGGGCAATAGGTTCCTGTTAATCTGCCCCAGAGAGTCCTATTCTATTGGCATAACATTTCTACAGAGACTAGCCAAGTTGTGTCTGTGTAAATTTGGGTGCACCTTAAAACATCTGAATGCAATTATTAGCAGGGGTGTCCACAAACATTTGGACACATTGTGTATCTTCACAATTAAGAGGCATTTTCCTGCTTTTTCTAACCAACATAGCAAAAGAGGCTTCCGCCTTCCCCCAAATACATGCCTCTCTGCCTGAGTGACATGAGATATCCCATTCACGTTTCAAGCAGTGAATCGTCTCCTGCTCATTATGTCTCTGGTTGCTGAGAGTTGGCCCCTTCTGACTTGCTGTGATTGATCTCAGCCAGCATTAGAGTCTAAGGTGTTCAGGCCGAACAGTCTAATGCAATCTAAATCTAATCCATAAGCTTTCTGCTGCATCGCGTGTGGTATAGTCATATTACTAACCTTATTTAACCATACTTCCTCCTTCTGATGCCTCACCATCCCACTTGTGGAAGACCCATATCTTTAGGGGGAGCAAACCTTTCAAACCAGAAGCATGCATGCATTCTATTGCTTTCTTCAACTCCTTTAACCCTGTACGCAGGCCTACACTTCAGTCTTTCATCCTCACAGTCCTGCATTCCTCTCCTAATTCAGCATCAGTTTCATAGACCCTAACATAGAACCCTGTGGGACTCCACAAACTAGACTAAACTATTAGCAAATAATTCATAGTAGTTTCTGCATCAATAGCAGGAATTATAATGGATTAATAAACCTACGATTCAAAAGGTTAAGTTAGCACGCTGCTAAACCTGCATGCCGGTGACAGCAATATGAGCTTTCCAGCAAAGACAGAGCAAATAGACACACAACTTACATCCTCTGCCAGAGAGGAGGCGCTGTGGAGCACAGGCGTGGGGCTCTGCCTCTCATACTGCCGCAGCTTCTCATGGATCTATGACATAAACACACACACACACACACACACACACACATAATACTCTAGCTTCTTTCACACTATCAGGAATCATTGATCTTCACACACACACACACACACACACCTTCATAAGATAGGCCAGACTCTTCTCGCTGAAGACGTCTTTGAGGAAGACCATGTCCTCTTTGTGATTGGCATCTGGACGCAGCTGAGAGGTCAGCAGGGCCAGCGTCTCATGCAACCCTTCACACACAGGACAGTAGATTAGCATATGTATGTTTGTGTGTGTTTGTGTGTGTGTGTTGAAGGGGTGGGGGGGGTGTTGTAACTGTCCCTTAAATGAAAGTTCATGCAGAACGGACAAAGCCAGAATGGTGGCATCTGGAAATGCAATGTGTGTGTAGGTGTGTGTGTGTGTGTGGGAATGTGTGTTTACCTGCACCTGCTGAGAGGACTGGCATGGCTTCTTTCATGGATCAGCTCTGTAAGAATAACCTGAAGGGGATACAATATGAGATTAAATAAAATAAGATAAAGATGAAAGACCTTCTAGAATCACAAAATACTGCATCTCTCTAAGCCTACGTTCACACAGCAGGTAAAAGTGGCTCTCATTTTCATCATATGTGGCACAGAAGTGTTAAATACTGCAAATACTGCAGTATTTCTGCCTAGGACAGGCTACAAGTGGCACGAGTGGCGTACGTCAAAAATGGAGGCACCACTGCGGTGCCATATGACGCACTCAGCTGGGGTGAAAGGCTTAACTCAATCACATTGAGCACACTGAAGATTCTCCACAAGGGTGCGCTGTTAGTACCTAAATAGCCTTTGGAGCTTCATGTTAATGACACTGCGTGTCCTTGTTTAAAAAAAGAGAAAGAGAAGAGAATTCACTGGGCCCTTGAGGGCCTACTGTAGGCATTTTTTGGCCCTAGCTAGTACATATTGTAAATGTGGACATACTGGACGCAATGGTCGTTGCTCAAACACCAGCATCGCTCTCAGATAGTAACTACGGCTAACAGACTAAGATACACAGGTCGATACTCCATTGTTTGCACTAATCATATTTCACTCTGTGTGTGTGTATGTGTGTGTGTGTGTGTCCGTATAATTTACAGGATGCTCTCCACACAGCTGAACAGTGATAAAGCACTCAGGGTCAGGCATTAATGAGCTAAATACATTTTAGAAGAACATCATGTGGTATTTACATGCTCCATAAACACAAAGCTCATAAATAGTGAAGGCTAAGTACATCAGTAAGCAGATATGCAATATGACTGACATTACTCTCGTGATCTGCCATAAACTAAAGTTGAAATTACAACCTATTGATTTTAAGGGGGTTGATATTAAAATTTGCTAAAAGCTGAAAACGCTTTGGGTCACAGCACTGATTTATGATGTTTATGGCAGTTCAACTAAAGGCAATATTTATAACACTGTCCATTTATCATTAACACTAATTCATTAAGAACATATAAAACAGTTACACCACATAATGTATCACTTTGATGGAAAATCATCCTCAATATGAATGAATGTATAGAAATGAGGACATATACATTCTAGGGGCAGACCAGATTTCCATATTACTGATATACAGGTGCTGGTCATAAAATTAGAATATCATGAAATATCATTCCATTCAAAAAGTGAAACGTGTATATTATATTCATTCATTACACACAGACTGATATATTTCAAGTGTTTATTTCTTTTAATTTTGGTGATTATAACTGATAACTAATGAAAACCTCAAATTCAGTATCTCAGAAAATTAGAATATTCAATATTGAAGCCACCTAGTGTCACACTCTAATCAGCTAATTAACTCAAAACACCTGCAAAAGCCTTTACATTGTCTCTCAGTCTAGTTCTGTTGGCAAAACAGAAGACTGGGGAAGACTGCTGACTTGACAGTTGTCCAAAAGACAACCATTGGCACCTTGCACAAAAGGTCATTGCTAAAGAGGCTGGCTGTTCACAGAGCTCTGTGTCTAAGCACATTAATAGAGAGTCTTGGTGCTGTAAACAGCCAATAAAGAAAGTAGAGTTTATAAGTTCTTTTCCCACAAGCCCTCTGTAAAAGAAAAATTAGCATGTTACAAGGTAAAATAACAGGGTGGTAAACAGGCTTGTAAAACTGTAGTAACTATGGACAGTGTGTTGCAAATACTGTTCTTTGTTAAATATCCCATGCTTTAAAGTCCATGTAGGGCCTATATGGGCAGCCCAACTGGGTACTGGAAAGCTTTGTCCTTGGGTCCTTGGGATAGGATGCCAATCATGGTAAGTGACGGGGCCAAGAGGGGTTAAACATGGGACCCATATGAGATTAAAGTGGGCTGTAACAATTTAGGCCTCACATATGGCCCCCAGCAAAAACGGAGCCTTGTTGACCCATGATGAGGGTAGCGCTGTCTTCAGCAGAGGGCCGGCATATCAAGCCAGATGTGTTTCTCCTTTACTGACGCAGACGGAGCTGTGCACGTTTCTATTCCATCATGCTGCATTACTGTAATCCCTCGGACTTTAGTGTAAGTAGCTGGTCCGTGCCTCGGCGCCTGCTGGCTCATAAATCAGCTCAAGCTTCAAGAAAATGTAGACGTCTCATTAATATGAGTGACTCTGCGTAATCTCGCTCTCCCTTTGTATGCCACAGCTTCTGGAGCTTTATTCCAGTAATGGGCTTCTTAGATCCTCAGAGAAAGAGCTCATTAAAATGCCTCGGACTGAACGAAGGACTGCAGGGGATGGAGGTTTTTCCATGAGGGCCTGGCCCTGTGCAACTCTGTCCTTTACAGCATTGAACTGCCTGGATATGATTCCATTTCCAATCATTCATTTATCCAGATTGTTTCATATTCATTGACCTTTGTAGAAAGTGTAGCCAGTATACACTATATGGACAAAAGTATTGGGACACCTGCTCATTGACCTGCTTTTGTTGGAGTAACTGTAACTCTGTTCAGGGAAGGCTGTTTTCTACTACATTCTGGAGCATTGCTGTGAGAATTTGACTGCATTCAGTGTTAGTGAAGTCAAGATGTTGGATGATCACCACCCCACCTCATCCCCAAACCCCCAACTCATCCTAAAAGTACTGGATGGAGCACCATCCATCATTCCAGAGAACACAGTTCTTCCACTGCTCCACAGCTCAATGCTGGGGTGGGGTGTAAGGTTATATCCCTCTTGCCCATGCCTGATGTTAGGCATGGTGCCAATTTGTCCGGGGCACCTGTCAAGGGGTGGGGTCGGGTATACGTATTAGGCAGCTAGTGAACAGTCAGTTCTTAAAGTTCTTGTTGTTTGGAAACAAAAAAAATTGGGCAAGCATAAGGATCTGAGTCAGAGTCCAACTGTGATGGCTAGACGACTAGGAGCATTGGCGCATCTCCAAAACATCAGGCAGGCGTTTCCAGCATGCAGTAATCAGTACCTACCAAAAGTGCCCCAAGAAAGGGCGACCGGTGAACCAGCAACAGGGTCAAGGACACCTAAGACTAAATGATGTGATCCATGGAGGCCCCACCTCACAACCTAAAGGATCCTTAAAGGATCTGCTGCTAATGGCTTGGTGCCGGACACCACAGGACACCTTCAGAGGTCTTGCGGAGTCCAGGCCTGGACAAACCAAATCTGTTTTGGTGGGATAGTGGGGACCGCCACAAAATTAGTCTTTTTTAGATTTCAATGGCTGTTTATATACCATCAGTATTACAGGTAAGGCCTCGTCTGTAACAGCAGAATGGTCCCGAGCTCATTATCTCTGGTGGCTGGCACAGACAGACTGCACTGTCTGAATATTAATACTCATATAGAGGATGAGGGATGAGGAGATAATATGGTAATGGATTCATTATTTCTGAGACTAATGATCTGTGTGTGCTGTGTCTAAAGATAGGGATAGCCACTGAACACACACACACACACACACACACACACACACACACATGAACCATTTTTGGCCCTAGCTAGTACAAATTCTGAACGTAATGATCATTGCTCACAAATCAGTAGCAAGCTGGCCTGGACCCAAAGCAGCAAGGAAGCCCCAAACCGAGACACTGCCACCCTCATGCTTCACAGTTGGGATGAGGCATCACCTCCTTGTTTCTACACTCACTGTCCATTCTATCAGCTCCACTTCGCATATAGGAGCATATTGTAGTTCTATAATTCCAGACTAAACACTGTGTCCATTCACTGTCCTCTAGTCCTGCATCCTGCATGGGCTAGAAATGTATGGTGGTCCCACTCTGGACCTAACAGTGATGACTCCTGACCTGTGTAAAAGGCCCGATACACTCTCACCAAGACCCTTCCACTGCCACGTCAGTTCCACTGTTGTGCTGAGAAAGCATCCCCGCCCAAATAATATTCGTTTGGCGGTGGACAGAAACTGACCAATGATGAATGGGGCATGACAACAGACCTTAAGCTCTCTGAGGGAGAGGTTCTAATTTGCAGAGAGATGAATTGCGTGTTATTACTGCCATATTCTCTCACTGCCCTATTTCCCCCGCTCAGGGGATGATGACATCATTGCCAGTCCCAGAGTACTTAATCTGATGTCTGATGTCATCGCACCATGGGAGCACATTTACTCAGAAGGCATGGGGTGTGTGGCTTGGATGTCTGTGTGCGTATTTGTGTGTTTGTGTAAGTGCAAGAGCCCAGAGCCAGAATAGAGAGAGCAGTGGGGCTGAAACTGAGAGCAGTTAATTATACAGTATGAGGACATATTTAATAACTTGCATTCATAACAACAAAGCCTTCAACACTGTGTCTGTGCTTCAGACTCTAGAATCTTGCGTGTGAAAGACTTACTTATTTATTTTGGCAAAGCAAAGCTTCCAAATCCTCCAAGTCACACCATGCAACATCTGCAGATGTGACCTTATAGCTGGAGAAGGCCTTGTAATCCGTGGGGAAAATTTTTAAATGATGGTCAAAAAACCTAAACACATCAAAGTGAGGTTCGGATGAGATCTGGAGGACCAAGATCCAACAACTCTCAGAGATAACGGCTTGTATCCTGATAAGAACAGCAAGGCAATCACTTAGCAAGACCATAGCAACCACTTGGGATACCAGAGCAACCCCCTTGCAACTTTACAGCATTATGGAGTGGGATTTGTGAGCCAAGTAACATTATATCAACCAATATATCAACTACCAAACACTATATCAACTGCTTAGCAACCACTTAGAAAGACCAGAGCAACCACCCGGGATCCCAGAGCATCCCCCTTGCAACTCCACAGCATTTTAGAGTGGGGTTTGTGAGCCAAGTAACATTACATCAACCACTATATCAACTACCAAACACTATACCAACCTCTTAGCAACCACCTAGCAACATCATAGCAATCACTTGGGATACCAGAGCCACCCCCTTGCAACTTTACAGCATTATGAAGTGGGGTTTGTGATCCAAGTAACATATCAACCACAATATCAACTACCAAACACTATACCAACTGCTTAGCAACCACCTAGCAACACCATAGTAACCCCCTTGCAAGGTCTGATTTCATCATGAGTGACATTTTTGGATGTAAAATATCAGTTGTGGTTCAATAATACAATTATTATTTATGTGTAAAATATATGTGATGTGTTTTAGCACTGGCATTCCTTCTATAGCTGTGATGTAAGCACTAATGTAACAGCAGGTTGAACATGTGCAGCTTTCGTGACCCGATAGGTGGACTAGCTCTTGTAATCTCTGGGCAAAATATCAACATTTTAGGCCGAGAACATGAACACATCATCGTGAGTGCCATTTCTAGATTTAAAAGATTAGGTTTTAGATTGTGAGGCAAACATCCAAGACTACTGTACACACTCACACACCATAGAGGCCATTCTGCATCACGGGTCATCAGCTTCAGTGCACTGCTGTGGTTCAGTAATAGATACATAACTCTCCATATGGACCCTCCGTATAAAGCCCCTCAGCATTAGGAAGGGGTGCGGTGGAACTGCGTTCTCTGGAGTGATGGAGCTCCATCCAATACCTTTGAGATGAACTGGAGTGCCAGATCTGATCATCCATCCTCAGTACATGACCTCACTAATGATCTTGTGGCCTAATGCAATCACTTCCTCACAACAGTTTTCATGCATGTAGTACTGGAACAATGTTCCAGCATCTAGAGCCTGATGCTATACTACAGCAACCCCATAGCAACCGCTTAGCAACACCATAGCAACCATCATGGCAGTGTGGAGCGGAGTTTGTGAACTAATCGTTCATCTTCAGCACCTGACCTCACTAATGCTCTTGTGGCTGAATGTAACAAAGTCTTCACAACAGTATTCCAGCATCTAGCGATGGTTGTTGTAGCATAGCAACCACCTAGCAAACGTATGGTGATCGCTTAGCAACTACATAGTAACAACATAGGAACTACCTGGCGACTCTATGGCAGTGCAGTGTGGAGTTTGTGATCCAGAACTTACGTCCATCTTCAGCACCTGAGCTCACTAATGCTCTTGTGGCTCAATGCAATCAAATCTTCACAACAATGTATCATCATCTAGTGTAAATATGTTTCATCCCAGAAGAGTATAAATACCATAACAACCACTTAGCAACACCATGGCAACCACCATTGCAGCATGGAGCAAAGTTTGTGATCCAGAACTAATCGCCCATCCTCAGCACCTGACCTCACTCTTGCTCTTGTGGCTCAATGCAATCAAATCCTCACAACAGTGTTCCAGCATCTAGTGTAAATGTGTTTAATCCCAGAAGGGTGGAGGCTGTCACTGCAGAAAAAGATGGGCAAACTCTATGTTAATGGGCTTGACTTCAGGACGTTGGATGAGTAGGTTTATCTTGACGTGCTTCACAGGGATGAAAGTGAAAGTCTGGCATCTGCAAGATCTTCCGGTTTCTTCATTAGAAACATTTCTGCAAGCAGTTCAGTCGGAGCTGAAGCTCAGATCAGGCCATTTCTTCTCGGTTAGGGATGCTGTTAGAGGAAGAGAAATGCGGCGCAGAAAGAGTGACCCGTTTTTTTTGCAGTTGCCTCATGCAACTGTGCCTCTGTGCATGGCTGCTCTCCATTAACCCTATCATGACTTCAATGCCTTATCCTCCTCTCGAGCTGAAGCCTAAAATAGACCATGATGCAGTAAATAAAGTAGGCCATGCAGCATATCTGCCATTAGTTCCATATGACCGCCAAGAACCTGCAGGAAGTTCTAGCTGAGTCAAGCTGGTGCACTATTCCACTGTGCAGCGTTGCTTCAACAAGCACGTCATGGAAAAGTCAAAAGAAGGAAGGAAGCTTACCGATGACCTTTATACCAAACTCCAGACAATCCAGGGGGAAGATTTCTGGAATCTTGGTATGGACTGTTGAAGTCAAAACAGAACTCATCAAAGGCCACAGAAGGAACAGCAATCCAGCTGTGCCAGCTGTGAAGCATGGATCTAAGGATGGACTCTAAGGATGGACTTGAGACCTTGCCGGAGTTCAGGGTGGTTTCTGCTTTAAGCTAGAAGGCCAGACTGAAAATAAAACAGGGGTACGACTAAGGAATAGGAGTGGAGAGGAACAGGGAGGTGAGACGCCATAGCAACCACCTACCTAAGTATCCGTCTTAGCAATATCACAGCAACCAGCTGGGATGCCCTCGCAGCCATCCATCAACCAACACTATAGCAACACCTTAGCCAGGTTGTAGCAGCACAATAGCAACCACTTAGCAGCAGCATTTATTATTGAAACATTATTGAAACCACATAGCAACACTATAGCAACCACTTAGCAATAGCAAAGCAACCTCCTGGAAAGCCATGTCAACCACCTATCAAGAACAGATTTACCGTAGTGACCATGTAGCAAGAGCCTAGCAACTACCTGGAAGTGAGGACCATTTAAGCTGCATTACCATTCTGTATTTTCTTCAGTCAGTCATCTTTTATTATTATTATTATTATTTATATCACGTAATTAATATAATGAATAACAATAATGTAAAAATAATAGGTAAACAACAGGGCTGAGCGATATGGTAAAAATATTATATCACCATATGAGGAGGTGGTCTGAGACACATTAGAGCCACATGTATATAGCAGGGTAAACACATCCACCTCTCCAAGACACATTGCACAACCGAAATCCCTCACAGTATAACCAAAACCCCTCCCAGTACAATCAAAACCCCTCCCAGTACAATCAAAACCCCTCCCAGTACAACCAAACCTCTGTCCAGTACAACCAAACCTCCGTCCAGTACAACTAAAACTCCTCTGAGTACAACCCAAAACCCATCCCAGTACAAGCTAAACCCCTCCCAGTACAATCAAAACCCATCCCAGTACAACCAAACCTCCCAGTACAACCAAAACCCCTCCCAGTACATCCAAACCTCCGTCCAGTACAATGAAACCTCCGTCCAGTACAACCAAACCTCCATCCAGTACAACCAAAACCCCTCCCAGTACAACCAAAACCCCTCCCAGTACAACCAAACCTTCGTCCAGTACAACCAAACCCCCTCCCAGTACAACCAAACCTCCGTCCAGTACAACCAAACCTCCTCTGAGTACAACCCAAAACCCCTCACAGTACAACCAAACCTCCGTCCAGTACAACCAAAACTCCTCTGAGTACAACCCAAAACCCATCTCAGTACAACCTAAACATCTCCCAGTACAATCAAAACCCATCCCAGTACAACCAAACCTCCTCCCAGTACAACCAAACCTCCCAGTACAACCAAAACCCATCACAGTACAACCCAAACACCAGTAATAATTGCCACGCAGCGGGCGAATTTCAGTCTGACTAACCGGAGAGGCATTGTAAATGCACGTGGCTAAAACCTTCACACGGTCACATGTGAGGAGTCAAAAAGTGAACTAAGGTGATAGTCCTCACTGTCCCTACAGCTTTCACCTGTCACACGGCCCAGTGAAGAGCCGTTCAGAGTTGGTGTGCGCTGTGGCAGTCCTGCTCGGGCTGAGGCCTGCTGTGCCTTTAGCCTGTGCAAGCTGCTCTGGGGTTTTTCCACAAGCCTCTGCTGCATAGCTCTAGTGGATTTCACTAAGGCGTGATGCATCTGTTAGATAGATAGAAGCGCCTTGGACCAAGAGTGAGCAGCTGTGTGAACACTGAGGAGTACACATGGCCTGAATAACAGTTCTCTGCATTTACATATGCTTAGTGTCAATATATATGTTTTTTATTGGAGACCCCAGAAGAGATATAATGCCCTGTGCTCAGCAGGTGGACCGCTGGTGGCTATGTGGGGTTTAGAGTGGCTCAGCAGTCTAATGCGCTTCCACTATGGCCTAGGAATCGCAAGTTCAAATCCTGAGCAATGCCACTGTGCCATCAGCAGCCGGAGCCTAGGAGAGCACAACTGGCAGTTGGATAGATGGCACTCTTTCTCCCCTCATCACTCTTAAAGGGATATTGGCGTCGGGTTAGCTAGTGTAGTGGAGGTGGGAACCTGGCCCTTTCCTCTGAGCGTTTCGGTTGCTTAGAAAAACGCTGGTGGCTGGCCTTATATATGGTGTTGGGAGCATTGCCAAAATTGCCAAATTGGAAGAAAATGAGGTACAAAATGGACAAACAAAATTGTAAGAATTAGGACATTGGGATTATTTGGTGTGTCTGGAGGTCAAGTACGTCTACGAGAAGATCTGAAAAAGCCCACCCACCACCATGTTTAACAGTTGGTACAGTGTTCTTGGGGCTAAGCTCAGCTTTACTCTTCCAAACATAGCTCTGGTCATTACGACCAGACAACTCGTTCTATGTCTCATCTGACCATAAAAGTTTCCACCCAGAGGGATTTTCCATGTACATGCTGCAAACTTCAGTAAAGCCAGCCTCTAGTGTCTGACATGGAGTAGACTTAAACAGCCCCAGAGCGCAAGGCAACCACCACCATGTTTAACAGCTAAAACACTGTTCTTGGGGTTGAATGCCTCACTTTTACTCGTCTAAACAAACCTCTTGTCATTGTGTCCAAACAACTCAATCATTGTCTCGTCTGACCATAAAACTTTTCCATTAAACTATTCCTCAACACATCGGTCTTAACTTAATCTTTGTCTAATCTGACCATAAACATTCTTCCAGGCAGAGCTGGCCCAAGGTATACTTGAATTACATGGCCCCAACAACACCAGGGGGCCCCCAGGAGCACCAAGACATCATGATAAAAAAATATATTTTTAAAAAATACCATTGAATAATAAAAGGAAATTGAATGATGGAGCATTTGGTGTTGAGGTGGTGGTATGGGGGCCCCGAATGAAAATCTGATAAGGGCTTGATAAAGGCTTGGGCCGGCCCTGCTTCCAGGGGGATGCTTTTTTATGTGGTCAGCTGCAGGCTTTAGTCAAGGTCTACATGGAATAGACGTTTAAAAAAACACGTAAACAGTAAGTTCTTCCATATACTGATCAAAAACGGAGACCTACTGGGATGTACACAGTAGAAATAAGCAAAAAAAGGATGCCTCCTATTCGTAGTATTCCTGCATTCGTACCTGTGCCAATGGGCAGATGCTTGAGCCCATTTATTCCACCGTCCTAAAACATAAAGGTGCTTCGAATGGTTCTTTGGGGGATGCCCTAGAAACCCCACTTTTGGCTGCAGTGTGAGGAGCCTTGAACCTCCTGAAGTGTAGTACACAGACAGTACACTGAAGAATGCTGGGGTCCCTTATGTCCCTTATGGATTCCCCATAGGGTATGTATAATACATACTGGATGTCTTACAGTATATGTGGACTACCTAATGACGTCCTGGACCTGTAATACCTCACTAATGGGCCTGATGGACCTTCACACAGACAACGAGTATGGCAGCTGAAGCATGGTGGTCCATGGTGGTCCGTGTGTTTGTGCACACACAAACACACACTCACACATGCACGCGCGCGTCCATAAAAACAGTCTCTCAGTAAACGAGGGTCCCTTTGTCTCTTATTCCCTCTCACTCACTCTCTCTCTCTCCTTTCTCTTTCCTCTATCCAGCCTCTCTCGCTGTATGTGTGTGTGTGTGTGTGTGTGTGTGTGTGTGTGTGTGTGCAGCCAGCAGATGCTTTAATGCAGCCTCTCCCTCTCTTCAGTTCCCCTTGCCATTCTTCCTCTTCGCCCCCATGTCTCTCTCTCTCTCTCTCTCTCTCTCTCTGCAGTCAGTCCGCAGTGATGCTCTTACTGAGCTATTTTTCTCACACATATGTCACCAGCTGGCAGGCACAGGAGATAAAGCCATTGTAGATGCACTAATCGCAGGCAAAACACAACACACACACACACACACACACACACACACACTCACTGTCAGCGTGCTGTCTGTTGTTTTGCACTGAACGATATTAAACGCTGCAGAAAAAGAGCAAAGAGGAATAGCCTACCTTTAAGCCCCTCCGTATGTCTGTCTGCCCCCTGTCTCTCTCTCTCTCTCTGCCTCTCTCTGTCTGTCTCTGTCTCTCTATCTCTCTCTCGCGCGCGCGCGTGTGTGTTCTCTTCTCTCTCCCAGACGGTCTCTTCTCTGATCCTTTCACTCTCCGGCTGCTGCTGCTGCCTCCCGCCTCCCTCCTCCCTCTCTCTCTCTCTCTCTCTCTCTCTCTCTCTCTCACTCTCACTCTCACTCTCACTCTCTGTGTCTCTCTATCACCAGCCTGGCTGCACACCACACGAGCCCCCTCCCCTCCCCGCTCCTCATCCCATCCCTCTCCTTTATTCATAACGCTACTGTCTCTCTCCCTCTCTCTCTCTCTCTCTCTCTCTCTCTCTCGTTAGTCTGCCTGCACACCCTTCTCTCCTCAGTCCACTCCTCCCCTTTATTCATACTACTCTCTCTCTCTCTCTCTCTCTCTCTCTCTCTCGTCTAGTCATTCCATTAGCAGGTGGGTGTAGTAACAGATGGAGAAGTGGCGTGTCGTTAGTCAACACTGATGCTTGTCTTTGACTCCATCACTCTCTCTCTCTCTCTCTCTCTCTGTGTGGATGTCTTTCTTTATTGCTCTTATTCTCTCTCTCTCTCTCTCTCTCTCTCTCTCTCTCTCTCTCTGTGGATGTCTTCCTTTATTGCTCTTACTCTCTCTCTCTCTCTCTCTCTCTCTCTCTCTCACTTCAGCAACTCTCAAAGCTCTCGAGTCAAAGACGAAGAGCTACGAAAGCAGACGGATGAAGAAAAGAGCCACGCCCCTCCTTCCCCATCCCCCTCTCCAGTCTCACGTGTGTGTGTGTGTGTGTGTGTGTGTGTGTGGTTGCAAGTGCATCCTCGTCAGTCAGCGTGTAAAGCCTCCATGAAACACCTATATTGTTATGGTGCGCATCCTATCTCAGGATGAACACACAGGGTGTGTCCCAATAAAGTATGTAAGTTATTGAGTGTGGCTATGAGGGACACAGCTATCCCACAATGCAATGCAAAACAGAAAGGGAGGAGCTATTCACATCAGGGACAATAATTTGAAAAAGACGGATAACGATGCAAGTGCCCCTATTTCTGCAAACTAGCCAAGGGACGCCTGTTTAGTCTGTACTCAGTATCTGTGTATGGGACACAATTGGGACACAGCCACAGTCTATTAGCACTTCCTTGGATTATTAATTATTGTATGTTATATATATATATATATATATATATATATATATATATATATATATATATATATACATATATATATATATATATATATAAAGTTGCCAAATAATGCATTAATAAAGTATTTAAGTTGTTGGTTGACTTTGGTCGGGGTGAAAAATGCTCAGATGTGGTTTTACAGGCCTATTTACCACCCTGTTATCCTATGATTTTCCTTTTACAGGAGGCTCATGAGAAAAAACAACAAGGATGAACTTCATTGGCTGGTTCACATC
Organism: Salminus brasiliensis; assembly: GCF_030463535.1. Lineage (NCBI taxonomy): Eukaryota > Metazoa > Chordata > Actinopteri > Characiformes > Bryconidae > Salminus > Salminus brasiliensis. The sequence goes on along the minus strand of NC_132889.1, from coordinate 32,939,518 downwards.
ACCTTGGAACTGTGTTTTCTGGAATGACGGTACTTTTGGGATGAGGTGGGTTGGTGATCATCTCACATCCTGACCTCACTAATGCTGTTGCCTCTGAATGCAATCAAATCCTCACAGTAATGCTCCAACATTTAATAGAAAGCCTTCCTCCCTGGACAGTAGAGACAGTCACTCCAACAAAAGCAGGATCGACTCGTTTTAATACAGTTTTCAGGTGTCCCAATACTTTTGTCCATGTACTTGCATTTCATGTAAACGCCCGTTTGCTTGGTTTTGCGTCCAGGCCTTGTTGGCCTCTGTGCCATATAGGCTGTCTGTGCCGCATGTGGGTCAGGGCTCTGTCCAAGTCAGTGATTAATTAGAGCAGAGGTTATTAGGGGTCGTTAAGGTTATTAAGGGGCTTCTGTCTAATTGATTCAGAGGCAGCATCTGTTAACCCTGATCAGTCTCTGGGGTGGTGGTGGGGGGTGGACTTAAAGGAGCCTTTCTGTCTGTCAGAACACACACAGAGTGTGTGAGTGTGTGTGTCAGAGAGCCAGACAGACAGACAGACAGACCGACCGACCGACCGACAGCGAGCAGTATGATATCGGGTCTTTAAATAGACAATAGTTCTCAAATGAAGCCGTGTGCAGTGCTAAGCCTGCACAGTGTGTAGCTGCAAGCCTGAGAGGGGTGAAAGTGTGTGACCCTGGGGGGAATGACTCACTCCTACAACCCGCTCTTACCCCAGCTAACAGCTAAAATAAGCATTTAAATAATTTATTCCATAAGGTTTCAGAAGGCTGCCTATAGTGGGGATGACTCAGCCAGACAGGTGAGAAGAGGATGGAGCTATTACAGCATGCACACGATCAGCCATAACATTAACACCACTTACAGGCGAAGTGAAAAACAAGTGGTGGGATGTATTAGGCAGCGAGTGAACAGTCAGTTCTTGAAGGTGATGTGTTGTTAAAAGCAGGGAAAATAGACAAGCATAGGAATCGGAGCCACTCAGACCTTGTGGGGTGTTCCTGGTATGCAGTGGTCAGTACCTACCAAAATCAACCAATCAATGGAGGCCTTACGTCATAACTTACAGGACTCAACCCCTTCCACCTTGTAAGCAGGTTCACAGGTCATTTCCTCCTTTCTTCACACACTCTTATAACTACATTGCTCTCGTAATTAACAGTAACGTCATAGGCCCTAAAACAGAACCCTGTGGGACTCCAATTCCTAATCGTTTCTGCAATAGGATTCAAAACTGAATAGTAAACCTAAGGTTCAAGAGGTTAAGGACCTGCCGCTAACACCTTGATGCCAGATACTACAGGGCACCTTCTTGTGTGCCTTGTGGAGGTCTTGTGGTCTTGTGGTCATGCCTTGATTGCTCAGATCTGTTGAGGTGGCTCAAGGGGGACCTACTCAATATTAGGCAGGTGTTACTAATGTTATGGCTGATCAGTGTATTAAAAAATACTAAAACATGCAGTTTTACTACCAAAGCCATAACCAAGGATCTCCATCCTTCCTACCCTAAATGTAAGACATTTACCCTGACGCTGGCCTGCAAAGCCAAGAATGGACCAGCCCCTCCGTACTTGATGGCAATGGTCAAAAGCTGATCTGCACCGAGAGCCCTCCGAGCTTCAAGTACGGCTCAGCTCGACCCGCCATCACTTAAGATCCACAGAAGACAAGCAACCAGGCTTTTTACTGTCCTGCACCGAAGTGGTGGAACGAACTTCCCCTGGGTGTCCGAACAGCAAAGTCCGACGCTCACTGTCTTCAAACCCAGACTGAAGACCCTCCTCTTCTGAGAGTACTTGGGTGAATAGTAGAGTGGTCTCCTTGTGTTTAGTAGAGTCTAAACTTAGAGATATCTTTGAATTTTAGTCTATTTAAACTAGCTGAGGTTATTCTTGAGTAAACAGTGAAGCACTTTTGTAAGTCACTCTGGAGAAGAACATCTGCTAAATGCTGTTAATGTAAATGTAAGTGTAGGACATCTGCTGGACAGGGCACATGGAAGTTGATTCAGAGCCTCTGAACCTGGACCTGTTTTACACAATTGGCATTAAGGTACAAGCCAAACATTCTTCTCTAATTTAAAAAAAAAAAATTTATAAATCATCTGGGGATGTTGAATTGCATTCTTGTAAACTAGGGCATGCTGCAGAACCCCTCAGAATAGCTTCTACTGGAATGAGGCAATGAGGCTCCACGTAGATGGTCAAAAATGGGACGTGCCACTAATGCAGCAAACGAATACAATCCAACAGTCCTTCTATTATTTCCATCCGGTTAGTTTGACCTGATTAAGAAACAAGTGGATTAATAAAATGAAAGTTAGTTTAATTAATTAATTAATTAATTAATATCATTAAATCTTTTTATTTATTAGCCACAAACCATGCAACACTTGCCTGAATGTCCTCATTCCACTCATCTGCATAATTACTGCAGATATACAGTAACATACAATATATGTATACAATATATACACCCCTTGTAACAAATGCGTTCAGCTTCTTTTTAGAGGGGTATAAAGCCCCCCCCAGCTTTTGAGCTATGGAGCAGTGGAAGAACTGTGTTCTCTGGAATGATGGCAATGCTCCATCCAATACTTTTGGGATGAGTTGGGGAGTTGGGGATGATGAGGTGGGCTGGTCTTGTCGCTGAATGCAATGCTCTCCAGAATCTAGTAGTAAGCAGCCTTCTCTGGACAGTAGAAAGAGTTATTCCAACAAATGGGGCAGTGGTGGCTCAGCGGTTAGAGCGCTGGGCTATCGATAACAGGGTTGTGGGTTCGATTCCCGGGCTTGGCAAGCTGCCACTGTTGGGCCCTTAAATAAGGCCCTTTACCCTCTCTGCTCCCCGGGCGCTGGAGTTGGCTGCCCACCGCTCTGGGTGTGTGTGTACTCACTGCCCCTAGTGTGTGTGTTCACTACCACAGATGGGTTAAATGCAGAGGACACATTTCACTGTACAGTGACAAATACGTGCACCTTTACCTAAAAGCAGGATAAACTCTTTTTTAATGGCCCTGATTATGGCAGGTGTCCCAATACTTTAGTCCATGTATATAACTTTTCTCCTGACGCATGCAGAATGACCTCATCCAGTGCGGTATCTGGCTGTTAGCCACCAGATTCAAATCTCATCTCTGCAACTTACTACACAGGCAAGTAAATGGACTCTTGGATTAATGACTCAGAGAGGGTGTGCAAGCAGAAACAGCGAAAGCCTGCATGTGTGTTTGTATATGTGTGTCCAGACATTTCTGTTAGAATCCAGTCTTTGGATTAAGACAATTAATTATGACTAAAGATGGCCTCTGAACCAGAGAGATCGCTGCTACAGCACTGAGCTCAAGCAGCCATGAAGTCATACAGTATTGTATAAGATGCCTTTGGCCTTGTGCCTTACAGCACCCTCGAGACACACACTTATCCAACGCGAAAGCACACCCTGCTGCGCATTATTACTTACATAAGCTGATGAAAGAACCGCCTGCTAATGAAAAACAATACTTACCTACTTTCATCAAGGATGAATCCATCTCAAAAGGAACAATGGTAACGGTATGCAGGCCTCTAAACCTGCGTGGATTAGTCTCGTCACTGCAGAATAGTTCACTAGGTAATATAAAGCTCTGGCTTCCTGGCCTACAAAGGCAAAAACAAGCCTCCGCCTCCCTTCCTGTGGCAGTGGTTAAAGCTTGTTCAACTCAATTCAATGTAAAGTTATTTTTATTTAAGGACAGAAGCAAATGTGGCCACAAAGCAGCTTTACAGAGATCTGGGTCTGAGCCTCTTTTAAGCAAGCCAGTGGCGACAAGCAAAAACTCCCTCTTTTCTGCCATAGCAACTAGGTGGTGACCAACGTCTCTTGGGTATCCGAACAGTTGAGTCGCTCCATGTTTTTGAACTCAGTATAAGTTCCTTGAGGGGTTCTTCAATGTGAAACTGTAGAGGAACCTCTTAAGGTGCTTTGAGGAACCTTTGAGGAATCTTCTTCCATTAAAAACCCCTTACTTGAAGGTTCAATTCAAAGCTTCAAATTGAAGAACCTCCAAAAGTCCCTCAAGAATTCCTGAACACTTTTAACAGTGATAGTTTATGTGTCTTATTTTTGTATTATGTATTTTTCTATGGAGGTATCAGCACTGTGGTGGCCAGTCCATTGTTCTGAGAACACCAGCATCTACTTGGATTAGCATTGGGTAATAAAATTGGCGTGGACTTCTCAGCATTCATGACACCTTCAATCAAAAACAAATCACCAATTCCAGATGTTATTATAATCCCCAAACTTACACCGATCCTCTGCCATGCTGAACTGGCGTTTGTAGACATCCTCAATTGGTTCGGTGTTGCTTTGTGGAGCTTAGAGACGAAGGTGAACGCAGGTATTTATTAAACAAAACAAAAAATAATCTAAATACTAAAACTAACAAAACAAACAGATTAAGCAAACACAACAAGTACTAAGACAAACAAAACAAATAAATAAACAAAGCCAGAAAACACAAGACCAGACAACAAAGGTGCACTTATATACAGACAGACGAGGAACACCTGGGACTAACAAGGGGGCGTGGCTAGAGAGGAGGCATAGGTGGGAACACTGACGAACAGGCGGGGCTAGGACTGCCAAACAAACAGAGCCATGTGCTTAAGAGCACATGGCAAGACTAAACAAAGAGACAGATGGGACAGGAAACAGAGCCATGTGATCACATACATAATACATAATTCTGATTAGGATATGTGACTTTAATTTTATGGGTTTTGTTTTGTTTCATTTGCATTTATTGTAATTGTTTTATTAAATTGTTTATTGTAAGTATTGACATGAACCTTTAAGATAATCCTTTATTAGTCCCACAGTGGGGAAATTCTCAAGGGGTTCTTTTGTTTGAACCCCTAATTTATATATATATATATATATATATATATATATATATATATATATATATATTGCATGTTTAATTACTGATTATTAATTTTTTCTATAAAAAATAAGAAATAAGTAAAATTTGGCATAAGTATTGGCATAATCCTCAAAATAACAGTTGGGTTTTTAATGATGATGTCTGTAAGTGTACAGGGTTTTGATACATTTAAAAAAGAAAACTACTTAAAAATTATATAATTTAAATTTTATTCAAAAAGTTCTTTCTTTACATCTAGGATTTTTACTCATAATCAGTGTTTTCACTTCACTGTACAAAGGTACTAGTTATGGCTGATGTGGTGTAGTATATAATAAATATAAAACACATACTAGTCTAAATACAAATGTGTGTGTGTGTGCTGACAATTAAGAATTTACAACGTTATCTAAATGAATTTATTTATTTACACATATTGACCCATTATCTTTGAAAAAAATGTTAATTTACAAAAACAGATTTACATTTATAAAATAATACAATACAAGCGTGGGCATGAGTACAGGAGTGTCACACCCACATTCTGTTACCGGTCTGAATAAATTAATCATTATTGGCACATCACTGGATAAAAGAGCATTGGAGTTCTTGTCTGTGCTGCATAAGGTTCCTATTTACTATAAAGAACCGCTGAGAGGCACACAGACGTAGTTCTGAATGTGGAGATTTACACAACCAGTAAGAGAAAGTAACCGAGAGCCCACAGCAAACAGGGCCAGCCCTTCTTAAACATTCACTTATACGGAGCTATATGCTGTGCAAAGACGAGTGCAAGGAGGAGGTGATGGATGGAAGCAATAAAGCAGTCAGTGCAAACAAGCAGATGAAGGATGATTCAGGCCTGCCCTGATTCCGAAGCTGTTCCGAAGGCGTGGCATTATTCGTAAAGGTGCCAGGAGTTAGGGTACTAAGGTCATACAAAAATTGGCCAGAGAGTCCCTGCCCAAGTCGCTTAAGCTTTTACTGCTTCTAAAATGCCACCCTCCCACACGTGTGTACATGTGTAAAGTAAAAAAAAAATAAAGAAAGAAATTAACAGAATAAATACCAGCTTCCCCTTTGTAGAGTAGGGGGCTCTAACACACCCCATACCTTTCAAGTGACCAACGCACAAACAAAGGAATACAAATCAAACCTAAATACTCTGAAATAAATACAATCAAATATATCTCAAACCTTCCATTTATGGCATCAACTGCAACGGTGCTCCACAAAAAACTCTTTGGTGCTAAACTTCAGCAGGCTAATAAAGATTCTCCACTGGCTAAGTAATATTCCCACATGCACTTTCCTCGAATGTAAGGCATGTTCGCATCGTGAAAAGTGATCAACCACTGCATGTCAACCTCTGCAGCAGCATAAAGGAATGAAATGAATACTGGATCAAATCGATTTTGCATTAAATGCATTAAATGCATCTTGAACATGATCCTCATAGACGTTATGAGTCTGGTGTGGACTCTGTGGTTCAGTGAGGGAGTCAGTAAGGAGACTGACACATCCGTTAAAGTGATACTGCCTGACGCATCTGTGAATTTGACAGTATGACCCTTATGAACCTTCGAACATACATGCAGGCCTAACAATTCTAGCAGTGCTGAGGCAGAGCCTGTAAAAACTCCACCCTCAAACCCCTGTTTATATCCATTCATATTAGCACTGAATTTACTCCCTGTGGAAAACTGGGGCCGAATAAACAAAAGTGACTTAGGAAAGAAATTCTTCTTAGCTAACATTTTTTAATAAAGTTAAATGTCTAGCGTCTTTTGTAGGCGACAATACAAATGGCCTAGATAAAAAACAATGAAGAGAGTTTTAGGAAAATGTTAAATTAAAACTTAAATAATTTGATCTATTTAAAATAATTACTTATTTTCTCATGAGAATATTTGAGAACTAGCATAAAAGAACATGCTTAAAAATTCTCAAAATATTCGTAAAAAATGAGTTTTTTCAGATTGTTTGTTTTTCTTAGTGTTTTAAGATAGAAACTATTAGACTTTTCTGAATTTCTTAAAAAAAAGTTACGATGAATTGAAATATTCAAAAAATCCAAGAATAACTGGAATTCTTAAACTAAAGAATATTTCTTGAATTCTAAAGACTTTTTTCAGCCCACAAAGATTTTCAGTCCTTAAATGCAAAAAAAAAAACATTAATAAGTTCTCAAATATTCTGTTATTTTCTGATCTTAAGAAAATGTTATATGAAAAAACATACAATTCTTGCAATTTTTAATTGTTTCTCTTGAAAGAATTCCAGCATTCTTCTGAAATAAAGTAGAGGTTTTCATTTTTCTTGAGAGAAAAGTTTACGAATAACAAATTATCTTTACTTAAATCACATCTGCAAAAAATTCATTTTTTAAGACTCTTTTGTAAATCAGCCCCATCGTCTTTACTAATGCAGTCGACTGAAATAATTCACGTGGATTTTTTGCGAAAGCATCCACTGATGGAACTCAACTCAACTCAACATTGCCTCCTAACAGAAGTGTGGCTGGAGTCCGCAGGTTTTCTGTTTATTTCTGAGTACAGGGAAAAGCTTTGGAATGGCTGTCCTCAGTAATCGGCTGCACGCTACGGACACTACAAACAGGGGTCAGATTCAAAAACGCTGAAGTTTTCAACATGGGCTCTTAAGCTCTGCACGAGCCATAAGTCTTTATTTGCAGCACTCTTTCTCACCTCCTACACTCCTCCTTTCTTACTTTTGGAACTAGCCTCTTTAACCCCCCCAAACACAAATACACACACATACACCCTCCAACTCTCCTCCTCGTCTTCTCCTCTTCTCATGTTGTTCTTGGTTCATCTCCTGGAATGAAGTAGGGGTTTTCATGGCCCTGAACCAAGTACGAATAGCGTGACGGGTTTTTGCCCTTAAATGTGTTGTCGATGGGCATGAGGTCATAGGAACCCATCTAGAAAAGAAGCAGTAGAGAAGATTAGACTCACATGCTGGCCTTCCCCCCCCACTTTTTTACTTCAACCATTTGTCCCTACCAAAACGGTTCTTTGGAGCAATGACACAGATGAACCACCGGGTTTTTTTTTTTTTTTAAGAAATTGGTGAGTGTTTTTTAGATTTTCAACCTGGCAGTTATTTCCACCATGAATGAACCAATAGAAATGCTTCAAAATGACAAAATGACAAAAATGTTCCCCTTTTTTTTGGCTGAAAACTAACTGTGCTATTTCTGTAACCAAACAACCCAGGTCATAACACTGCCTCCGCCATGTTTGACAGGTGATGCAGTATACTTCAGATCATGACGCCTTTAACTCATTCTCGCTGCTTAAGGTAATCTCGGTTTCATCTGTCCAAAAAATCTTGTTTCAAGACTGGGCAGTTTTTTAGATGTTTTCTGGCAATCTAATCTAATCTGAGGATGGGTCGGGTCCCCATTGTGAGTCTTGGTTCCTCCCAAGATGTCTTCCTTCAGTTCTGAGGGACTTTTCCTTGCCACTGATGTCTTTTGTGGCTCACTGGTGGTCTCAGGTCTTGTTGATCTCTTGTCCTCTTACTGATTACTGGTTCTCTAAAGCTGCTTTGTGACAGTGCCAGTTGTAAAAAGCTCTGCATAAATACATTTGATTTGATTTCCAGGGGTTATCTGTGTTTTGCATCCTGAAGTAAACTGACTGTAGACTTTCACAAGGATTTACCTAGTAGCCTTGAGAGTGTTCTTAGCTTGATTAGAGGGTTATATCTGGATAAGGCTGAGCCACACATAACAATGAGAGTGTAAATTAAAGCACCCATCACTGAAACCACTTCAGGAGGTGGTCTGAGCCACATTTGAGCCACATGTTATAGCAGTGGAATCACATCTAGCTCAACCAAATTCATAATCAACATCCGAAACTCTAACTAATTGAGGAATTTAATAATTAGTAGGTACTAAATAATTCTTATTGAATAACAAGTATGTTTTTAATAATATGTACGGATGACATTGCGTTACATATTAGATTTTATAGGAGTAGAGTCTGAATAATTATTGAATGATTGTGATTATTGTGATAATTATAGTAAGTATTGAATGATCAGTACATCCTGTATGACTAGCACATATTGAATAATTAGTAGATAGTAGATAGTAATTAATATTTAATGAATAATAAATAGAAACTGAATAACATCATATAGCATGCTAGCATGTTATCTAGCTCAACAGAAGTATCTACTCCCAGTACAACCCAAACACCAGTACTAATTGCTGTACAACAAGCGAATTTGTATATCCCGTCCCACACAGGGATCAGATTTTAGTCTTTCTGACTAACCAGAGGCATGTTTAACTACCCAGTGTAAATGCATGTGGCTACAATCTTATCAGGATACAATCCAGATGCTAGTCACATGACGTGACCAGGTGTAAACAGGGCCTAGATATTGTGAGGGGGTTTGTCTGATGTCTGATATGATGTCTTCTGTGGTCCTCCAGGCTTTTTATGGTGTTGCTGATCATTTTCTTAGCGTAATGATTCAACATCTTGATTACTTTATCAATAAAGGGTGGTGTTTAGAGGCAAAATCACAAAAAAAAAAATGTCCCACTCTCCAAATATGTGTGATGTGTGGACCTCATGGCTAGATGCAGAGCTTCTCAACAGGTTTCCAGAACACTGGAAGGTTCTTCAGGTGAACCAAAGGTGGGTCCTCAATGTCACTGCTCCAAAAAACCCTTTAGACCCTTTATTTTTAAAAGTGCTCCTCAGTGCAAACACAAATGTACCCCATGCCCATACACAAACCCATCATGCATGATGATTTTCCAGTTTCCTTCTAAATTAACCAGTGGATATGGTGATGGTTGGTTTAATCAAGGAACTTTATGATAGTGACTCAGAGCAGGTGATAAAGCTGTGATGTTTCGGATCATTTTCCAAGAAGAAAGCAGTGGATCAGTGACTTAATCATGTTGCACTGTGGGCAATAAAGTAACGAGCGGTAAATTAACATGGTGAAAGAGTGGGAAGCACACACCACCAGAAGCCACGCGCATGCAGACACAGCTTTACTGATGATTGGGGATACGCCATGCAGTGTCTTACCTTTCTTCTGATCTTCTAAAGCGTGGAGGAACATGCAAGGCAAAGCGGGGGGAAGGGTGGAGGGGTTTGCATCACATCACATGCACATCATCAACGCACACAGACACATACACACACAGACACACATACAGAGGTTTATTCAAAAAGGGGTTTTATGTGATTCTATTCTGTGATAGAATAGTGGTAGGTGGTGGTAGCTGTACAGGCTTTGGAAGCAGTGGCAAGGATGGCATGGTGCTAAACAGCTTCATACATTCAAGTATCATCTCTATCACTTTTTTTAGCAGAGAGCTCTCAGTGCAATGCTACAGTTTATCATGATTTTATAACAGTGCATGATGGTTGTCTTCATAATGAGCGCTGGTAGTGTGATCTTCTTCCAGTGCAGTAGGTGGCAGCGGTGCTCTCATTATTATAACTGAGCAAGTGGTGTGCAAGCAATCAAGTGCATTAGCTATATTCTCAGTCACAGTGGGTTTAGTGTACATTGCAATATAAAATAGATACAATTCATTTAATTATTAGGAAAGAAAATAGGGTTAGGGCATCATTTACCCCCTTTAACTCTAAAGGCCTGTATTAGGACACATACTTCAAATGACTTCAATTTACACATTACTTTCACAGTCTGAATAATTAGTACTTTTTGAATAATTAGTATGTGCTGAGTGAGTAATACATATTGCATAATTAGTAGGTAGTAAATAATGAGTAGTTTTTTAAAATAATTTATTGGATAATAAACTGACTAGTAGGTACTGAATAATTAGTTAGTCCTTAATGACTCATACATATTACGTAATTAGTATATATAAATATAAATATATAAATAGTCACTGAATAAGCAGTAGGTACTAAATAATTATTAGCTACTGAATAATTCCTACTGAATAATAAGTATGTTTTCTGTACAGATGCAATATTACATATTTGGCTTTATTATAACTATTATAACTAGACTATTATTTACTAATTATAGTCTGAATAATTAGTACTTAGGACACTTACTTCAAATGACTTCAAGTTACACATTACTTTCACAGTCTGAATAATTAGTACTTTTTGAATAATTAGTATGTCCTGAGTGAGTAATACATATTGCATAAATAGTAGGTAGTAAATAATTAGTAGATTTTAAATAATTTATATTAATTGAATAATAAATAGACTAGTAGGTACTGAATAATTAGTAGACAACAAAAATTGGTAGGTACTGCATAAACAAATAGGTACTGATTAATTAGTTGATAACTAAAAGAAATTGGTAGGTACAGAATAATTAGGAAGTCCTGAATGACTATTACATATTAATAGTAAATAATTAGTACTTATTGCATAATGTATTAATATTTATTTATTAATGTATTAATACTGAATAATAAATAGTCACTGAATAAGCAGTAGGTTCTAAATAATTACTAGCTACTAAATGATTCACTGAATGATTTACTGAATAATAAGTATGTTTTCGGTACGGATGACATACATACATATTAGGCTTTATAGTAGAGTCTAAATAATTAGTACTTACTGAATAAGCAGTTACTCCTGTATGACTAACACATATTAAATAATTAGTAGATAGTAAATAATTAGTACTCACTGAATAATTAGTAGGTACTGAATGATTCTTATTGAATTGTCAGTACTTTTTAAATGATAAGTAAGTACTAAAAATTGTGTACACTGTATAATTAGTAGATAGTGAATAATTACTACTTATTAAATTAGGGGATATTGGGGTATCGGGGAGTAATTAGTAGGTCCTGAATAATTAGTAGATACTAAATGATTCATATGTAGTTAATGTCAAAAATAAGGTTGGGTTTCAGGGGTTTAAGCGTTCTGAAGCAGAACGGATCCCAGTCTGAACTGAGCAGGTAGTGTTTATAAAACTATGAAGGCCAACCATGGCATGATGGTCTGGCCAAAAATCTCCAAACAAATTAAAAAGTTGTCTCCTTATCTCAAATTTGGTGGATCAGTCAAGTGTAGTGAGGCTAATGAAGCTAATGAATGGCCTAATGTAAATTTCCAGCAGCCAGTTAGCATCAAACATGCCTTTCATGTGGTTTCTGACACGCCATGACCATCAAAATGGACCAAAACAGTGTAGCCTACAAAATTCCAGCTTTGCGATACTGTTCTAGCTAAGCGTTGTACTTTTGATTCTCAGCAATTTTCTCAACAATTTCAGACACCAAGCATGCCGTGTCTCATCGACTACATCTGGATTAAGGTGAATATTGACTGAATTGATTTGGCTTCAAAATGATGGTGAAGCATCATCGAACCACAGCGTTTAACTCACCAGTCCATTGGTGTGATTTTTTTTGTTGCTCGGCTCGCTCATCTCTATCATGTTGCCTGGGCCCGAGTCAGCGCTGTTGTTAACCGTGGCACGAGGGATGGGTGTGATGCCTTGCACAGGCCAAGTGGGGAACTCTTCGGTAGGGTAAGGGCTGCTGGTGAATTCTACCTGCTTAGGGTTTTTCCTGTGGACAAACACACACACAGAAATAACAGGCATCATATTTGGCATATAGAGATAATGATGCTAGCTTGCTACATAACTAGATGCTAAGACCATCAACACATAGGGTCCTATTTTAGCGATCTTATGGCGAGCCATCGATCGCGTGTCCAGGGCATGTCGGTGTGTCTTTGCTGTCGTAACGACGGGAAAAGTACGCCTGGCCTGGCTCGAAAACCCACAAAGGCATGTACTAGGTCTCTTCATTAATCATGGGTGTATTTTGGGCGTAACTTGCAACAAACCAATCAGCGCGTCACTCGCCATTCCCTTTAAGAGCCAGGTGCGGCCAGACTTTGGCGGATTGCTATTTCAATGGTGGGCCGGGAAGGCTTACTGAAGTGGTGGAGCGTCTAGCCTCTAAGATCCAAGATAGCAATAAACGTCTGACTGTTGACGTCTGCCTTGGTTGTTTTTAGTCAGTGGAGCTCCCGTGCTTTTTGTTGCCAAGATTTCAATACGTTTATTGACTTAAACACACCTCATTTCGAGACCACCGTGCCCATCGGCGTAGTAATATTCGCAAGCACCGCTGCTATTTAAGCAATGCATGCGGGAGCCATGAAAATAGGTAAATAGGTGTAGGATGGGCCCATATAGGCTAAACTAGGGCTGTATTAGTTAGTACCATATTTTTCCTTCTACAGAAGACTCAGACTGCTAAGCTCTGCTTTTATAAAATGATTTAATGGCATCGCACCAACACAGCAGCATAGCATAGCCTAGTCTAGCCTAGCGTAGCTTTTAAGACTGCAGCAACTTTGGTAAGTAAAATCTGATGGCGTTGCTGTCCTCAATGGGCCCTCTCAGAGTCCATTGGGCCCTCTTAGCCATCACAGCTTCCCTGCGATGTGCCTCAGAGCGGTGCTTCACCCTGTTGGCTAACATTAGCTTCTAGCCTTTTCGGCTTCGCTTCCATATTCTACTGAAGTAACCGTATATTTTAGCCTCAAGTCGCTTCTGTTTCTGCTGGACTGATTGGAGTGATTTCCAATCACTTATCATTAGTTTTCTATTCTAGGGCCGCTTTATAACTGTTTTTGCTGGACGGATCATGTTAAAGTCTTATATGTTAAAGTTCATCCAAACGTTCAAACAACGTCTGTGATTGGTCGGGATTCTCACAGCACACAGTAAACCATCCAGCATCAAAACTGTGGAGGTAAATATAGCAAGTATAATTGGTATATGATATATATTGTGTAACCACTCCATATACCCACCCGTTCACGATACAGTAGATGATCATGGCCACCAGTACGATGAGCAGAAGCCCACCTAAAACACAGGCTACGACCACCAGCGCCAACAAAGATGCTAGCAGAAAGAAACAGAGTGTTACAGTCTGCAGGTCGATACACACATACTCACACAATCAGATTTCACTGTAGATGCTAGATCAGCAATGTAGATCGTTCACAATCATTCAACTAACTATTATATCCGCACTGTCATGCAAAAACCATGTATCTCCATTTTTATGTTTTCAATTTTTTGTTCATTGCACTGTGTCAGAATGTCATGATGAGCAGACCAACAGAAATGCTCCAAAATGACTTGGAATAAAATTGACTTGCATTGAATGGAGATACCAGCTTTTCGCAGGACGATGATGTGTACACAATATGGACAAAAGTATTGGGACACCTGCTCGTTTATTGTTTCTTCCCAAAACAAGGGTATTAAAAAGAGTTTTTTCCTGCTTTTTCTGGAGTAACTGTCTCTACTGTCCAGGGAAGAAGGCTTTCTACTAGATTTTGGAGGAGCATTGCTGTGAGGATTTGCATTGCATTCAGCGACAAGAGATGTTAGAGAAGTTAAAGAGGTCAGGATGTTGGAGGATCACCACCCCACCTCATCCCCCCACTCTCCAAAAGTATTGGATGGGGCACCATTATCATTCCAGAGAACACAGTTCTTCCCCTCTTCACAGCTCAATGCTGGAGGGCTTCATACCCCTTTAGCCCACACCTGGCGTTAGGCACGGTGCCAAAAAGGTTTATGTTCATCTGCTCTAGAGAGAACTATTCTAGTGGCTATTTTATTTTATTATATGCAGGCATTAGAAAGGGTGTCCATAAACGTTTGGACAGATAGTATATATATATATATATATATATATATATATATTCAGTAACTACTGTTTATGATGTAGTTATGAGTCAGGAACTGAAAATGGGGCCACATAAGCACCCTTAAGCGGCCTGAATAGCAACTTACAGTCATTACAGTTGAAGCCAGAATAACCAAACGGACACCTGGAAAAAAAGCACAAATAATTAGTACCACGGATCTTAGAACGTGCTTAGGGTTTGGTATATAGTTGCAACACTAGGGGGCAGTAGCTACAACTAGATAAGGCCACAGAAAGGCCAAGCACAGGTCAGAGATGAGCCGAAATGCAAATGTAAAATATTGTACATCTGTACAGAGCTTCTAAGCAAAGGTACATAAAGTACTTTAGGCATTAGGTATGCTCTCTCTGTCTTCCTCTCTCTGTCTCTCACACTAGAGATTAACCCTTTAAACAGCCTATGTCCCGCTTGTCCTGAAAGAACAGCCAGTAACCAGTTTGCACAGAGATGTTAGAGAAGTTACTGAGATACTGAGTAATGCACATTGGTGTGTAATAAGCCTTGGAGTGTTAAGAGGTTAAGGACAGGTTACTCACTGCACACATTTTTGGTTTTCCACTGACTTCTGTCCACTGGGGCATGCTGAGGAAAGAGCACACGGCACAGTTAGACTGCGTGGGACTGTGTAGTGCATGTGTCCATTATGTTGCCGTGCGGTTTGCGTTTTTGTGCTGAATGAGGACTTGCTGTCAGTGTCTGTCTCGACCACCCAAAAGCCCAGACTCATTTGTCATATTAATAATTTTTGCTATATTGTATGCAATGATGTAAACAGTGTAGATTTAAAGATGCCACAGAATGTGTTTCTATCAATGCAATGCATTAATAGCAAACATGTGACTTGTGGTTGGGGCGAATAATGCTCAGACGAAGGACCACAAGCCTATTTACCACCCTGTTATGTGACCACAGAATGATGGAGGTGCTTATGGAATAAAAGAACGATGAGCTCTGCTTTTATTGGCTGATTTGCATCTCCGGCGACGGCTGAGAGAAGCCACATATTATATCATACACTATAATTAGTTATATTATATATATCACTGTAATTACGGGATCAGCGTGATGTGCTGTTAGCAAGCTGAAGAGCTTTTAACCTTGCCCCAATTCGCTTTCCCGAGTTTGGCTTTTTCGGTCTTTGCTGAGTCTTACCGGTAAAAAGGTAGGGTTAGCTTTTAGCCCAGCGTGGATCCCTGTTAGCAACCCCAGGCTTTTACGAGCAGAGTTTGAGCTTCCCTGGCGGACACTGGCACAGGGACACTGGCACAGTCATGAGGCCTGGTTCTCGTAGCAACCCGTATTACCATAACTAGCAGTCTGACTAGATTCTAGAAGTGATGAGCTGCTCTCCAGTATCAATAACAAAAAATTCTCCCAAAGTCGCTGTCAAGTTTAACTGTTTCACCAGCTTTCACTAGAGCTTTCACTAGTTCATGTAAAGTTTGTCAAGACTGTGATGTAACAGTTTGGGGGTTTCGAAATTGGCTCGTTTTACAGCTCTGTTTTTTTTTGTTTTTTCTGGATTTACTTTTAACCCCTTAAAAATGTCCCGCTGGCCAAAAGTGTTCTTACGGACTTCTATTAGCAAATAATAGCCCCACCAGTTTGTACAGAAGTCCCTGTAGTTACTGAGTAATACACCTTAGTGTGTAACAAGCCTGGCAATGTAACGGGTTAAAGGAGAAACAGCAGTGTTTGAGGGTCACGGTTTGTGCCGTCTGTGTACTGAACTCTCATTATTCAACTCTGCCAAAGAAAATACAGTTTTTCATTCATTGAAGACGTATTTAGTGTTAATAGAGCATTATTGCATGCATATGTTAATACCTGTCATGTAAGGTACTTTTGCAGCTTAGTCTGCATATGTGGGCTCTTCCATTAGAGACTCCTTCATTAACCCATTTAAAAGCCTATGGTCCTCCGCCGGGGATGAAAGTGTCATTGCAAACCTCTATTAGCAGAGCATAGCCCCACCAGTTTATACAGTCCCCTTATAAAGTCCCTGTAAAACAATACACCCTAGTGTGTTATAAGCCTTTCAAAAATGGCTTGGATGTGTGGTTGTAGGTAATTCATTATGTGGAGGTTCTTCAAATAAATGCCCATTAAAAAGTTCCTTAGAAAAACATAACTGTCACTGCAGTGTTATATATCTAAAAACCCTGAAGACGTATTTATTGTTTTAAGTAATTTGGATGCAATATGTTAATAAATAAAAACTATATGATGTAAAATTAACTATTTAACTATTTACAGTGCCTCAGAACCATCTACGGCTCTGTTCATCTTTCTGGACACATCTGAGATATAGCTATATAATATATAACTGCTTAAACCTGTGAGGCTGCACCATACAGGCATATTAGAATCATGTTATTCATTTATATGGTTTATATGGTGTAATCTATGGAATTGTATTATATATACACACACACACAGTTATATGGAAACACACACATACCAATGCAGCTTCGTGTTTCATATTCTGTTCTAATAAAGCCAGGCTTGCAGTCGCAGGTAGCAGAGCCAGATCCGCTGTCGATACACTCTGTGGTGTTCTGGTCACATGGCGGTGGGTGACTGCTGCACAGATTCGACGCTGCAGACAAAGGACGAAAAAGGGTTAAAAAAGGAGACACCTGGGTTCATTCTGTGTTTATTTGTGATATACACGCCTCAACCTGTAGCTGCCACTTTCAGCTGCACTTGGATGTAAAAATCTAGTAACTGTCCAGTAACTGTCCAGTAATTTACCCATAGAGGCCTATTTGAGTAGCACTAGTACTTAGCCGGGAATCAGCAAAGTCCTGTGTAACTCCTGACAGTCACATATAAACACTTAGCCAACTACAAACACTCAGCACTGGCATCCCACAACATGAGCAAATCTCTGATGTGCAGATTTCGCCAGCCCCCTGTGCCACAGCTGATCTTACCCAGAAACGTAGACATAGCCAGAATTCCATTGCTGCTGCCGCTTATGGCATCCATTATTGCCCTGCTGGTGCTGTTCTGTGTCGCGGAGGAGGTGGGCTCGAACACATTGTTCACTGTAGCCACCACACTGCCTTGACTGAAAACACACACAAAGCACAGATGGCTGCTTAGCACTCGGGAGAGTGGTCAAAGTGTTTTGAGTGGTGGGTAGAGGGGCCACTTACTTTAACTCCAGAACTGTAGAGTTTACATAGCCGGGTATGTCCTGCAAAGCAGCGTTCAGCTGAGAGAGAGAGGGAGAGAGTACCAAACGGTCACTGTGACAGTCCTTCAAACTGTACCACGTTCCTTTATAGTTGTTTTGTGGTTTCTGGATAACACCACTACCTGCCACTGAGCTAACACACCATGTGGGAGACTGGGGTTCGATTCCCGGTCTGGGTGACTATGCTGCGCTACACCAATGAGAGTCCTTGGGCAAGACTCCTAACACTACATTACCCCTCCTCACTCTGGATAAGAGCGTTGTTTTCTTGCAATGGCTCCATTCACCTACAGATATGCACAATTCCCTTGAGAAAATGGACCATAAGTACCATGCTTAAGGACCTTTGGTGATATGTTTACATTGTAAATTACGGAGAACAGGGATAAATTACGTGAATATTTGCACACTTAAAGAATCCATATCCTACATTTGTTTTCTTTTTTTGTGACATACTTTCATGCATTGTGTAGTTTCATTCATAAATCATATGTATACCATATAGAGGATCCTGGCTAGAGCATTATGGCATGCATATGTTAATATCTGTCAAGCAGCTTAGTCTGCATATGTGGGCTCTTCCATTAGGAACTCTTTAATTAACCCATTAAAAAGCCTATGGTCCGCTATAAAATAATACACCCTAGTGTGTAATAAGCCTTTCTGTGTTGAGACATTCCATTTTCCATTATAAAATCCTTTCAAAAATGGCTTGGATGTGTGGTTGTAGGTAATTAATTATGTGGAGGTTCTTTAAATAAATGGCCATTAAAAAGTTCCTTAGAAAAACAAAATTGTCACTGCAGTGTTATAATTCCCTTTATAATAACCCTTTTTGCCACTATTATGTGTTTAATTAATTAGGCAAAAATAATTATGCATGTATGGATTCATAATGACAATAATACAGCTAAAGGTCTATATCCTAAAATCTCCTAAAAAAAGGGTATAGTATAAATATTATATCAATATTATCTATAAAAATATAAACAATGCTTTTAATATCTTTAAGGCATATATTCTAAAAGTACTGACTAATTAAATATATAATATAATTAAAATAATGTTTACATTCAATTAATACCTTTAAACAATATAAATCATACCTCTAAAGGAGTACTTTCAAATGTTAGTATACGGTATATAAAATAATCCATAAATTCCAATAAATCTATAAATTCCATAAATAATACTACTTGAGGGTGAATTCTAAGCGTGCTGTAGAATATATGTATATAGTATATAAATACAAATGTAACTCAAGGCCTGAGAGTTATCCTGAGAAGAAGGAATGTAAGAAAGCCTCACAGCTGCCACGATCTCAGAAGCGATCTCCTGGAAAGCCCTTGATTGGGGATTTTTCATGTCGTCTGTAAAATTCCGAATCACACGCAGAGTACCTGGGAAAACTTTTACTAAGGAGTGAGAGAGAGGGAGAATGACGGAGGGAAAGAAGACAGTAAATGGCTGTGTATTATACATGTTATCTGTATTATTGATTAAGGATGTTTGAGCTCTTATCATTACCTTCCATACAGCGGCCCTCTGTGAGGAAGGTTCCAGCCACACACTGACAGACAGAGTTTACACACAAGCTGAGCGCGGGACAGGGAGTTGCTGGACAGGTAACTGAAAGAGAGAGAAAGACAGCAATCAAGTCAGCATAAATGAAATGAAAAATGCTCGGAGTGTAAGAAATATCAATATCATTCCAAAATAATGAACTAATCATTACTGTCACACATTTCATGATGAATGGACCAATAGAAATGTTTCAAAAGGACTAGGAATAAAGTCTTTTACAATTAAATTAAGATTTTTCCCTTTTATCCTGTAAAGTTTTTTAAGATACGAGGTTTCTGACAGCTATATATATATATTGCTTATTTTTGACTGATGCGTAATTAAAATCTCCACAAATATGTGTAGTTTTTGAAATACCCGATCTATCCATGCTCCACCCAAAAATGCATTAACTCATACACTAAGGACAAAAGTATTGGGACACCTTCATATATTGTTTATATATATATATATATATATATATATATATATATATATATATATATATATATGAAGAGTATTCTTTTAAAAACTTTATCCCGCCTTTGTTGGAGTAACTTTCTCTACTTTCCAGTGAAGGCTTTCTACTAGATTGAGGTCAGTGAGGTCAGGAGGTTGTATGATCAGCACCCCACCTCATCCCCAACTCCCCAATTCATCCCAAAAGTATTGGATGGAGCACCATCATCATGTTTTATGTTGAATACTGAATGAAATGAGATGAAAATGAAAACTCAATGAAATGAGTAAAGAATGGAACTCAATTATAACTTTCCGCAATCGTTACCATATTACCCACCATGCTAATTAAGCTATGTTTGATCACAGGACAAAACAAATCTACACTATCCTAATTCTGTGGCCTTCCAGATGCATCTAAAACACTATTAAATCATTTCTCAGTAGGTGCAAGTTCTGTAAAGCTGGTATAACCTTGCTGGTACTTAATCAACATAATACTGTGCTAAGTAATGCTAGGTATGCAGTTATGCATAAAAAACAGCATGGCCATGTTGGCTGACCAGCATACCAGTGTCCAAAAATGCAACATGCCATGCTTGCTGAGCTAGTCAATGCTATTAAATTCAAGGAACCTTTAAAAACCACATCACTTTAAGGGCTTTGAGAAGAAATTAAGATTTGAAGAGTAGCCATGCAAAATTCACAGACCTGGTGTGGTTGTTGTGTTATTAGGGTTAGTAGTAGAGGTGAGCGGTGGTCCAGTTGTGGCGTTGTTCACTGGAGTAGTGTTGTTAATGCCTGGTGTTGTGGCATTGGTTGTTGGGGATGCAGTCACTGGCAGAGTTGTAGTATTTGTTGTGGTTGCTGTGGTATTGTCTGGTGTGGTTGCAGCAGTATTTGGTGTGGCTGCTGTAGTACTGCCTGGTGTGGCTGCAGTAGCATTTGGTGTGGCTGCTGTGTTATTGCCTGGTGTGGTTGCAGCAGTATTTGGTGTGGCTGCTGTAGTACTGCCTGGTGTGGCTGCAGTAGCATTTGGTGTGGCTGCTGTGTTATTGCCTGGTGTGGTTGCAGCAGTATTTGGTGTGGCTGCTGTAGTACTGCCTGGTGTGGCTGCAGTAGCATTTGGTGTGGCTGCTGTGTTATTGCCTGGTGTGGTTGCAGCAGTATTTGGTGTGGCTGCTGTGTTATTGCCTGGTGTGGTTTCAGTAGCATTTATTGGGGCTGCTGTAGTACTGCCTGGTGTGGCTGCAGTAGCATTTGGTGTGGTTGCTGTGGTATTGCCTGGTGTGGTTGCAGTAGCATTTGGTGTGGTTGCTGTGGTATTGCCTGGTGTGGTTGCTGTGGTATTGTCTGGTGTGGTTGCTGTGGTATTGCCTGGTGTGGTTGCAGTAGCATTTGGTGTGGCTGCTGTGTTATTGCCTGGTGTGGTTTCAGTAGCATTTATTGGGGCTTCTGTAGTACTGCCTGGTGTAGCTGCAGTATTATTTGGTGTGGCTGCTGTGGTATTGCCTGGTGTGGTTGAGGCAGTATTTGGTGTGGTTGCTATGGTATTGCCTGGTGTGGTTGCGGTAGCATTTGGTGTGGCTGCTGTGGCATTGCCTGGTGTGGTTGAGGAAGTATTTGGTGTGGTTGCTATGGTATTGCCTGGTGTGGTTGCAGTAGCATTTATTGGGGCTTCTGTAGTACTGCCTGGTGTAGCTGCAGTATTATTTGGTGTGGCTGCTGTGGTATTGCCTGGTGTGGTTGCAGTAGCATTTGATGTGACTGTGGTTACATGTGTTGTTGTATTTTCTGCCGGTGTGGCTTCTGTGGGATTTGTAATTAGGGAGGAAATGGTCGTTAAATTGCCTGGTGTTGTCAATGCTGTAACAGCTGTTGTAATTGAGGGTGTAGTCATGTTGCCTGGTGTTGCTGATGCTTCTGTGACAGCAGTACTGTTGACCGGTGCCATGGTGGTGTGGTTGGTCACTGTGAAAAAGAAAATATGACACAAGAATTACAAACAGCCCAAAGAAGGATCTGCTCTGCAAAACCTGAATGTCAGAAATGCTTACATTTACAGTAGATTAATGACACTCATGTCATTCTGGACCATATTCTTCTAATTTATTCCCTCTTCAAAATGTGCATATTTACATAAAACATAAGAGAAGTCATGGCAAGTGATTTCACACAGCATGATATTTTGGCTGTATATTATGCAAACTGTCATTCTGGATCGTTTATAAAAGTTTTATAAAAGGGGAACTTAAAATAAAAATATGCCCACATAGACTCATGGGTCACCATAGGGTGTGAGGTGCACCATAACTATAACTGACAGGGAAGTTGTAAATGGACATACAGAACAAAAAACAGGAACTTAGTTACAGAGGTTACAGGAAAATGTGGTCTATATGGGAAAACACATATAGGGTACAAGGTACAAAGCCGCTAGTGAAAATGTACTTGTACTTGAAAATGTACTTATCCAACATAATATCCAAACATTTTATTAAATCCAGAAGATCCGGTTGGATTGTAGCCACCCAGCACACGGCCTGTTCACCTTACTGCCATCAGGCAGGAGGTACCGCAGCATCCAGGCCAGAACAAACCGGCTAATGAACAGTTTCTACCCACAAGCCATCAGATTCCTGAACAATCTGTGAACCTTTCACCAACACCACTATAAAGACAAGTTTTTCAGAAAAGAATAGTTTAAGAAAGTCATGATTGCTTGTTTACCTATGTCAAAAATTCTACGTTTCCTCAATGCATCACTGTTTACCAGCAGTTAGGCTGGCTGACAAATTTTCCTATTCATTTCCTATTGCTACACTTCTAAGCGGTGCAATGAGTAATTGCATGCTGTGTCAACCAGCCCCAGTATTGTACTGCAGGCTAATTTCTACCCACTCTATTACTTAACTGACCAATTACAATCATCCCACTGTGGCTATACCACTTGAGTAGGGGACACAGCAGCAACCTGAGGAGTTGATACAGACTTAACAATTTGTCTGCGAGTCAAAAACAGAGGCAATGACCCTACACAGAAGAGGAAACTCTGTTTTTTGTCATGGCAAACGTAAGGTAGAGATGGTAAAGGTTGTACCGTTTGGAGCTTCTGTGGTCATGGATATGGTTATGGTTGACAGTTCTGTTCCCGTGTAAGATGAGGTGGTTCCTGTTGCGTTCACAGGTGTCGTAACCATGGTGGTGTTTATCCAAACTGTTGTGTTGACTTCAGGACTTTCTGATGGAATCACTGTTGTTGCCAAGCTGGAGTTGGTGGTATTACCTGGAGAAGTTGGATCAGGGGGGACAGTAGTGACATTGATAGTGTTGTTGGTGTTCTCTGTTGTATGCATTGTTGCATTGGAGGAGTGTGCTGTTGTGGAGCTCTCAGGGAACAAGGTGGTCGGGCTTTGGGATCCTGTGAGCTCATCTCCGGTTGTGAGTGAGGGATTGGTACTTGCTTCTGTGTGG